>NC_140526.1:2688678-3101178 GCF_057382185.1 Mchenga conophoros
TTCTTGCTTTTACTCAGTCCCATTATGATGACATCACTCCGAATCCATTTCATTGCAATGACCTCATTGTTGGTGACATCATCTTACGGCCTCAGAGGTGATGTCACCTCTTCTAGTTATTCTGCTGCTGTTTGTCCTCAAAAGCATCCTGCAGAACTGGCCAGAGCCCCGCCTCCTCTGTTCCCGTCACATCTATTCTATTCTATTCTATTGCACTGCTGCAAACAGCCTCATTTCTGTTCTGCAGCAACACCTTAGTGCTCAAATAAAAGCACAATGTGTTATTGTTTCTGCTGAATCCATAACCCGATTTTACATCAGACACACACACACACACACACACACACACACACACACACACACACACACACACACACACACACAGAAGGTGTGGCTCTGAGCACTCTCAGCTGATTGGCTGCAGATGACATCATCAGTTGGGATGTGGAGGTTTCTCCTTCTCCTTGTTGCTGCAGCCTCTGGCTCACCTTGTCTCCACACACACACACACACATACACACACACACTGCAGATGCATTACATCATCTGGTTCAGAGTTGGGGGCAGCTCGTGAGAACATTATGTTCTGCTGCAGTGCATCATGGGAGCTGGAGTTCAGTCCTTCAGTGGTCACTCCCAGGTCATTTTCTGTGTTTTATTGAACCACTCTCATGTGACTAAGATTAAGAGATTAGATTAGTAACCTCGCCCACGGTTTTTGGGCTCTTTAGTCTTTATTCAGACAGGACAACGGAGCGCGCTCGGGGGAAGACACAGTAAATGCCCTCAGGAATCAAACTTGGCTTCTGTCGAGCGTTTGGGTCACATGCTCCACCCTGTTCGTGATGCTGGCGTCACTCTTGACTGACGCTGGGTCCGTTTATGCGTTTCTTTTCTGCGTTTGTCTTGGCCCGTCGGGAACCCATGGATATTTTTGGATGCTTGGGAATTCTCAGTGTGACGTTGAGAATTCCCAAGCATCCAAAATCATCCAAAAGCATCTCAATACAAGCAGTGCCCCCTAGTGGTGAAAGTTTAACTTGGCTTCTGCAGCGGGTAGCTGCTAAAATGACCTTTCAAAGCTGACGGTGCAGCTTACGCTCCTGCTGCTCGCCTGCTATCCACAAATATTTCCATCTGAAGCAGGTGCTTTCCTGCCACGTGCCACATGTCTGTGTGAAATATCCTCACGTGCCTCCCCCCAAATTGCACCTTGTTCAGACTTGGCCCAAAGCATGACTGATCGATCAGAACTGTCTGCAGCCTAATCGATGCTGAAAGCGGTTCGAGACGTGGATGTGCGAGCTGTCTTCTCTGAACTCCATCGCTGTGGGTTTGTCCTGCGAGCGGAGAGCGGCAGACTGTTTGGCTGCGAAGCTCGGTGACAGATGGAGGCGTTGAGCTCAAGCACAGATTTGTGTTTGTGTGCCGAGGATGAGTAACGCTTCTTTGTCAGCCGGTAAATTTAGCGCTGACATTTCCTCAGAAGCACGCCGACCCAGCAAACTGGATCAGACCGGATCAAAGCAGAGCCGGCTCACCTTACACTTCATCTCCACATGTTCTCTCGTTAATTCGCCCAGCAGCACATGTATGTGGGAGGATTTTCATCCTGAGGCCTGGAGTGTGCCTTCATGCTTTTTCTGCATAAAGAATCATCCCTCTGCAGCTCGCTACCAAGGGTCAAAGGTCATGTGATGTTAACAAGCTGCTGAAAAGTTGTTGAAAATAAATCCAGAGTTTGTAATGTTTAGGTGTTTCCAGCATTTTCTGCAGGAAAACCAATATTTGTTCCCAAACTGCATTCAGACTGCAGTCTGTCAAAGTTTGAAGAAAACGTTAGCCACCTGTCCATCAGGGAGGCCACGCCCCTGATAATGCAAAGCCACAGGTGGGCCCCTCAGGGGCCGGTGTCCTGCAGGTTTTAGATCTCACCCTGGGTCAGCGCCCCTGAATCTAATGATTAGTTCATTCCCAGGCCTCTGGAGAACTTCAACACATGTTGAGGAGGTCATTTAGACATTGAAATCAGCTGTGCTGGATCAAGGACACGTCTAAAAGCTGCAGGACTCCGGCCCTCGAGGCCTGGAGTTCCTCCACCCTGCTTTAACCCTCAATACAGTTTAAACAGGTGAGTCATAAAAACATCCTTCCCCCCACCGCCGGAGCCTCGTGACCTCAGAAGTACTTCTGACTTGGTAGAGCTGTTTAAGTTAGAATCAAATGACCTTTGACCTTGCAGAACTCTGTCGCCTCATGGTGCATGCAGCACATGCAGATACAGATCTTATTTTAATAAACACGGTGACTGAAGGCTCACCTCTGTCCTGCTCCTGTGGACAGAGGATGTCCCTTTCACATTAAAAGCATTAATATTTTTGCTTGTTTCACGTCTTTTTATTTTTACATTTTTGCCTCTTAGAAGAAAGATTTTATCTTTTTAAAACCGCCTGAATGTTTTCTGTGTTGTTGTCGGGACTCGGCCTCTCGGCCTGTGCTGCTGCTTCCATGAAGCCCTTGTTGGTGCTGCACACATGAAATCCCAGGAAAGTTGATCGCTGCTTAATTTCAGTTGATTTTTCATCTTTAACACATTAATGTTTCTTTCAGTAAGTGACAAAGTTTGTCCTCCTGATTCTGATGAAGAGCTTTCAGTTACTGGTCAGGAGGTTTCCTCTGAAATAACCCAACACCACCTCCTCCTCCTCTCCTTCTCCTCCTCTGCCCTGCTGGACCAATCACGGCCCAGCATCCCTGCTGGCCAATCAGAGGGCTGGTGGGTGATGTCATGTATTGGGCTGCTGTGTGGTGGTGCTGATGCTGCTGAGCTGCAGATCTTCAGTGTGAACAGAGAAGAGCTGGAGCGAGCATCGCTGCAGGGTGAGTGACAGATCCACTCGTTCACCCCACACTGATTATTTCTATTATTATTTTTTTTACATTTTCTGCAGCTCAGAGCAGAAAGATGAGGCGATAAAAGCAGATTTCTCGGCTGTGACTCGATTTCTTTGTTCCTGCATTTGTTCCTCTGCAGTTTCTCTTCATCTCTTCCTCCTTTCTCGCTCTCATGCATCCTCTCCTGCGTATTTTCTCTCCATTTTCTTCTTCAGTTTTTGTTTCGTTCGGTTTGCTGTTTGAGTTCAGCTCCTTCATCTCTGCAGAAGGCGATGCGCTTTCTGGCAACAATGACATCATCGCTGAGAGCATGCACACACACACACTCACACATGCACGCAGTGACACACACACACACACACAAAGTTAGGACGTTGTGTTTGCGTTTGCATTTAAATTTTGCAACAAATTCATGTTTTTAATCAATTTCTGCAGAAAAAAGCAAATGTAAACATAAATATGCCTCCTCATTTACAAAGTAGAGCTTTGCTGCTTTTCTCCGTTTACTCTCTCAATCTTTTTGCCTTCTTATGTTTAGAATTAGAAATGCAGTTTGTGGAGATAAATGTTGGTATTTTCTTAATTTTCTGGGCTGCAGACGTGAAATGATCAAATGCAAATAGCTTAAAAGATGAACTTGTAGTGAAAGATGAATCTTAAGCAGGCTTGGATAATAGCTGGAGTTGACTTTGAAATTCAAATGATTTTCATGCAGTTTGTAATTTGCTGCAGTGACTGAGTAACATCGTGTTTACCAGGCTTTCAGAACAGATCAGAGTTTATCTGCAGGAAAGTTCAGATAACATCGTGTTTGCTGTGGTTTCATAACAGATGCAGACAAAACTACAAATACAACCATAGTCTGCTTTTAAATCTTTACATTTCTTAGAACTGTGGAGGTCAGTGTGAATCCGAGACAGATCTGTAGAATCTCTCTGTAAAGCCTTACACGGAAGAAAGTGATGATGTTCCTGCACATGTGATCTGAATGATCTCTGATGAGGGAACAGCAGAAAAAGCTGCTGAGTTTTTGTTTCTGGGGCACACTGAGGGTTTCTCTCTGCAACGGCGGCTTCGCTTCGGAGGCCAAAGCCCCAGCGGCTCCTCGTGTCTCTGCTGCTGATTCATTCGTCACACTGAGTGGATTATTTTAAGCTCCCAAAGCAAATCAGTGGCAGGTGTCGAATCTTCTCGTGTGAATGACTCACACGAGCCGAGAAAAGCTGCATCGTGAGCAAAAGCTCACCTTTAAATCGAATCGATGGCAGAGATATTCTTAGTGTGTGAACCAGAGAAAGCAAAATGACACTGAATCACAGCGGACGAGCGAGCTGCGGATGAAACAGCAAGAGCAAAGATGCGGCTCGTGCAGGGTTTGATGTTTGTGTTGCTGCCTGAGAGGCATTGTTGTTCATCGGCTTCCACTGATTAGATGTGTCTCTCTGCAGGAACAGACTCTACCTCACCACAGTGTCTTTGACTGAGAACAGCAGCAGCAGCAGCAGGATGACTCTAGCAGGTAAACGACTTTTCTTTTTGCTTTTATCTCTCAGTCCTGTCTGCAGCTTTTCTTTATATCTTTTCCCTCTGAATGTTCCAGCTTACAGGGAGAAGATGCGAGACCTCCCCCTGGTGTCTCTCTTCTGCTCCTGCATCCTTCCCGAGCCCAGAGAGCCGGCGGCCGACAAGAATGAAGGTCAGTAGCACAAAGTCACCTTTGTCCCGCAAGACAGGAAGTAATGGTGTCCTGCTAAAAACAGTCAAAATGTCTGCAGTGAAAAAGGACTACAGATTCAGGCTCAACCTGTCTATGAGCTACAGCAGGAAAGACGATGCTGAGGCTGCTTTTAGTTGGTCATACCAGTAAATGAAACCAGAGAATGATATGAAATGTAAATAACACAAAATATTTACCCAAAAAGCTGCAGGCTGAACTTTTCGAGGCTGAGCTTTCTCTGAATGGAAACACGTTTATATTCAGTGTTGAATAAATCATCAAATTTTGCAATGTACAGTTTATCAACCAGCCCATTAATGAGTCATAAAAATCTGAATCTCATGCACTGGGAGCTCTGGTCAGAGCACCTGTGAAAACCAATTTTTTAAAAGTTGCAGAGCTCAATCGGTCCATGTTCGAGGAAGATGTACAAAACAGTAGTTTAGCGTAAATCCCAACAACGAAGTCAGCCAAATGAAACCATAAAACCACGGCTTCTTTTCATCTCACCGCCTCATCCTCTCTCTGCAACTGCAGGCGTGGTGGACTTGAACCTCTGCAACATCCGGGACATGGAGGTGATCGAACTGAGCAAGCGAGCGAGTGGCCAGGCCTTCGAGGTCATTCTGAAGCCACCCACCTTCGACGGCGCCCCCGAGCTCAGGGCCACGACACCGCCTCGCCAGAAACCATCGCTGGCGGAGATCCAGAAGAAACTGGATGCTGCTCAGGAAAGGAGGAAGGTGTGTATGTGTGTCAAAGTAGTAGGTGACCTAAAAGTGTTTAAGGTCATAAATTTGACGATTTATTTAAAAACATTTAAATATTTTTAATGTGTGTAACATTAATTTATTGATGTTTAACAGTTTTGCTCGTATTGCCTCTTGGACAAATTAAAATGTTGACCTGATTTGGTCTCACTGTGATAAACAAGTTAGTACAGTTCACGCTAAGGAGAACAAACATATATGAAATGCACAATTTATGGAAATTCTTCAAAGAGTTTAAGAGAAATGTCAATAAAAACAGAGATGTGAGGCTCATAGAGTCAGTAGTCAGACAGCTTCATCCTCAAGTCACCATGAATGTCTGTGCAGTTTTAAATTGCAGTCCATCCAGATGTTACTACAAAAATTAGGGGCCCTAAAATCGAACTCTGAGGAACGCCACAAGTTCTTTCCAATTGTTCTACGTGTCTGTTCAGACAAATGCATTTCAAGATTTTTGAGAACCCGGCATCAGTGTAAAGGGATGAAACTCAGTAACAATCTTCCCTCTGACTCGCTCTAGTGTCAGGAGGCGGAGCTGCTGAAGCACCTGGCCGAGAGGAGGGAGCACGAGCGGGAAGTCGCTCAGAAAGCTTTGGCCAAAGAGTGTCAGGAGCATCGCGCCACCGCCAACATGGAGCAGCGGCAGATGCACCTGAACGCCTCACAGGAGAGGCTCCACGAGGAGGTGAGGACCACGGTTTTACACTGCGAGATGTTACCTTCATTTACTGAAAATAAAATCGGAACTCTGGAAATAAATCACTAAAAGGAGCCTGTGTGGTTTCTGTTTGTGTCTTTCAGGACAAGCACAGCGTGGAGGTGAGCACGGCTGAAAAAAGAGCGAATCTGGGTAGAAACTGTGAGACAAAAGTTTTTATTTTAATCTCTGTTGCTTCTTCTGGGAGAAAAACCAACTACAGAAACACTATAGACTCAAATAACACAGTTTGCAGTAGCAAACATGCAGTCAAACCAAGGCTCCGTCCACACGTACACGGGTATTTTTGAAAACGGAGATTTTTCGTTTTAAAAAATAATCTCGTCCACACGTAAACGCAAAAATGAAGGAAAACACTGCTATGAACATGCCAAAGCAGCAGGTGGCGATATATTCCTACCCGTGTAGAAATGTTGGCCAATCAGAAGTCTAGAAGCCTCGTGGGAAAGAGTAAACAAAGCTGGGGCATAGAAGCAGAACCGAGTCGTATGTGTGGAGGGACAGTAACTGTGTATGTAAGCATTTAAACACTGCAGAGAGTAGAATTAACAGTAACAGTATTGTAGAAATTCATTTCACTGAAACAATAACGTGGCGCACACTGTGACGTCAAAAAAGGCGCACACCTTTGACGTTTTCTCCGTTTTTCTCGTCCACATGTAAACGCAAAAACTGAGTTTTCGAAAATCTCCACCCTGGCAGGCGTTTTTAAACATCTCAGTTTTCAGTGACCAAAAACGCCGTTTACGTGTGGACGAAAGGTGCAAACGCATAGAAAAATCTCAGTTTTCCAAAAATACCCGGGTACGTGTGGACGTAGCCCAAATCACTGACAGTTCACGTTTATAAGCTACCAAAACTGCAGCATGGTGATAAAAATTCTCGTAAAAGATGGAAAAACATGACCAAGATTGGTCTGAGTAAAAACTCTAACAAGGCAAAGGCGAAGTCAAAACATCAAAGTCAAGACTCAAAGATAGAAGTAAACAACTCGTCAAACTTGAGACTCGTCAAAACACCCGGCACTGTGATACAGACAGACGCAGTTCACGAGGAAGGAACGTTCTGTAACAAGGAGGAGTAACCTATTAGTTACTGAAATGAGTTAACAGGTAGAGGTTATTTAGTTAGAAATGTCAAAATTCTTCTAATAGCACAGGGTTGGGAAGGAGCTGGGTTTGGGATACTCAGAGAGAAACTGAGGCAACATGAATATCTGATGGTCATTGTTGGGATATTGTGGTTGAGGTGAAACCTTTCAAAACACAAGCGGTGGCCCTAAAACCATGAATTATTTTACAACAATAACTTTTTAAAGACTGAAACAATGATCTCTTAGCCTTATTTCTGATTGCAGTGGGTAACAGTGTGATGCTGTGATCCAATTTTAACATAACAGCCGCCTGAGTAAGAGAGACAAGCTTAAAGGAACTTTTGGGGGGTTCTGATAGCATAGAGTTAGCGATGAGTGGGTCCCTGTTATAGCAGTCCATTTAATAGCTACTATTGTAGAGTCTTTACCTGGCCTTGAGGCGACTGCTGTTGTGATTTGATGCTATAACAATAAAATTGAATAGAAATTGAATAGTTGTTGGATCTCTGAAGAACGCCAGAACAACTTTCAGACAGGTTTCTCATTGTGATTGTCAGAGCTGCCATTTTTGACCAACCACGGTGAGACTGTGACATTTTGTCTCTTAACATCCACCGGGTCACCGATCACTCGTTCAGCGTTTGATTTGGGTTCTGTTTGAGTCACGTGCTAAAAAGCAATGATGTAACCTTTCCAAAAAAGCCTTGTTCAGTTATTTTGGCATGAAAGGTTTTCAATGTGGCATTTCCAGACTGTTCTAAACACTGAATGAGTGTTTGGACAGTAACCAAAGTCAAAGCCTTAGATTCACATGTAACAGGTTACCTGGAGGATGTGAAGAGGAGAGAGCAAAACTAACAAAATAATTGCAATTTGCAGATATAAAGCAGTTTTACTTTTACTGGATCAAAAGGTTCTAGACCAGGGGTCTCGAACTCCAGGCCTCGAGGGCCGGTGTCCTGCAGGTTTTAGACATCACCCTGGGTCAACACACCTGAATCAAATGATTAGTTCGTTACCAGGCCTCTGGAGAACTTCGAGACATGTTGAGGAGGTCATTTAGCCATTTGAATCAGCTGTGTTAGATCAAGGACACATCTAAAACCTGCAGGACACCGGCCCTCGAGGCCTGGAGTTCGAGACCCCTGGTCTAGACCAAACCAGAAAAAGGTGCCAGAGGTACAGAAATGTGTTTAGTGAGAGCCTGTAGCTCATATCCCTGCAGGTTTTAAGCTTTTTAATATCTTCACCACCTCCTCTTTTAAATGTGAGTGTTTGTGGTAACAACAACCTCCTGTTCTCCGCTCCCAGGTGTCTTGATGGCCTGATCACAACACAAGCTGAACCTTATTTGGAAGCCATTTTGGAGGGCTGATGAGCTGATATTTGATGTGCCGGGATGCTGGTGCTACTCCGGCGCAGAGACTGACAGGAAGTAGCTCTGAAAAGAGTAAGAGAAGAAGACGATGAGGAGGGCAGAGGGCAAGACCGACTGCACAACAACTCCTCTGTACAACCAGGACTCTCTTTAACAAGACGAACTCTTTATAACGAGATGGACGCTGCAGATTCAGTCGTCATTAGATGGTTTGAAGGGGTTTTACTGTGCTTTGTTTCCATGCCAACGGTGCCAATGTGCTCGTGTGTGTGAATGTGTGGGCCTATCAACCTAACATCAACCAGATCCATCCCCTACGACTAAAAGGAAACCTTCCTCTCGGACTTTGAACGTTAAAATTAACCGAAATGAAGGATGCGTGGAATTACAGCTGATCTCAATCAAACAGCGCCATCTGCAGGATTGTTTAAATCATTGCATGTGGCTCTTTAGCGACATCTAGTGGCATCTGTAGGTATAAAATAAGCAGCAAGCAGATCCATTTTGACCTTTAGGATCAGAGTCAAGATCACTGAAAGTGAGTCCAAGACGAGTTAGTGTTTCTGAGGTCAATTTAAGACAAACATCAACAAAAATAGAGCTGAACTTAGTCGTAGAGGTGAGATTACCAACAATGAAATCACCGCTACACAGGAAGTCAAACCACACCCTAAAATCCCCAAACCAAAACAGCGCTGCCCTCCAGGGCAGCTCGTTTCACCCGCTCTTTTCCTACTTTTAAAGGCAGAAGTTCTAGGCGCTGTGCAGGGGTGGAGACATCACATCTTTGCTGTTTCACAGATGATGTGGTTTGGATCGCTCAGACTCGGTGTCTCTGGATATTTGTCATTAGTGAGGGAAGCGTGGCGCAGGAGAGATTGACTCCCAGGTTCTGTTGTGATGATGAGAGAGAGCTGAGCGTCGAGGCGAAGCCGTCAGTCAGTCTACGCTCCTGCACTCACCGATGGCCCCGAGCGGAGTGTGGTGACCGAAAGAGATGAGGGGGTGAGGACCTCAGAGTAGACTCACCCCAAAAAGAGTCAGTTGAGGTGGTTGAGCATCTGACCAGGATGCCTAATGGGCGTTTCCTAGATGACCTGTTTCCTCCTGGGCGTGTCCTACAGGGAGGAGACCGTCTGCGTGTTTGGAAACACCTCAGTGTCCCCCCAGAAGAGCCGGAGCTAGCCGGGAAGAGTGAGCGCAACCAAAAGATTAAGACAAATCCAACCGAAGTGCAGGTTTTTCTGTTTCAAACTCTGCCTTTAGGTTTGTTTCCCACCAGTTACGCATCTCTTTGTCTTTCCTGTGTGAAATGGACGCGACACAACGCTTCTGAGACATCGGTGGTGTTTGCTGCACCCTGCTGCATCGAATGAGTGACCGGACCGACGTGTGTACAGTGTTTACAGCTGCTTATCACTGCAACATCATTGTAAAGGATTATGATATGATGATGATAATGTACAGAAATCACATTATATTTTAAATTCAACAATAAAACAGTCACACTTTACTACTTGGTTCAGGTTTTTTATTGAGTCAGATTCTGGATTATAAATACATTAAGAGTCAATAAATATCTACTGAAGAGCACAAAATACTTAAATAAAACAAAATTAAATTACTTTAAACCATAAATAACAGAAAGAATATGAAATAAATCTCTGCTTTTAAATCTCAGCTACAGTGTGCGTTTGGTTGTGTAGTTTCTCCCATTTTCTATTTCTGGAGTAAATGTGAGCTGTTTAATATTAATAATAATAATAATATTCGCTGGAAATATACATAAAACAAAAAGATGGCAGGTTTAATGCTAAGCAGCATTTCACTAAGTCACTGAGATGAAACAGCAGACTGAAGTCAGTCTGTTGGTCATCAGCTCGTCATTCAATTAAATAAACGTACTCTGACAGATATAATTATTTAAATTAGATATTATCAGATTTTTGTCGGATTTTCGTATTTACATGCAGGTAACTCTGTATTTTACATGTATGGACCCCTAATTTAGTTTTCTCTCGACATTCCCGGTCTTCCGTACATGAGCCCGTTTTGCTGGTCCTCATTGCTGGATTCGGACCACAGGCTTGACACAGGTGCAGCCCACCGAGATGAGGCGGGACTCCAGGCGGTAGTGGTAGTCTGCCGACCCTTCTGGCCTGATGCGCCGCAGCAGCAGCACCTGGTGCATGATGGGTCTGGACTCCAGGTTCCGGTCTTCCTGGCCCTGTAAGTTCAGGCAGCCCTGCAGCAGGCAGTGAGCCTCCGACAGGAAGGGAGGGAACAGAGTGTCGTCGGTGGTGACGCTGAGGATGGAGAAAGCGAGGGGACAAAAGATGATTAAAAGAGCTCTGTAAGCCCCGTGATTAAAGGGCCATGCCACAGTTTGTCACTCACTTGTACGTCCATGGCGAGATGGAGGCGTTGTTCAGCAGCCTGGTGTGTCTGTGGGTTTCCAGAGTTTTGGCGTCCAGCTGCAGGGAGACTGTTTCAAGCGTTGCACCATGCTTGTGTGTCCTTCCTGTCTTCGGCATGGCCGCTGCCTCTGTGATCATCATCATCATCATTATTGCCACGACACAGGCGGCCTGAGGAAGAGAAGCCACAAAACGTTTATGGTCCCCATTTTCAGATAACGTCACTGTAAAAACTTTTTCTCAGTTTTCAACGAGATACTGCAAGATACAATTTCAAAATCCAGGGTTATCTTTAGATGACACTTTATATTGTAAGCCTGCAATATCAGCGATAAAACCAGAGTGACCGGAGACTGTGGTGAGGAAGAACGTCATTTTAGCAGGAAGAGGCATTTGGCAGCAATGGAGAATTATTTTTTTTCATAAAATCAACACGTTTGTAAAACTTGTTCTTATGATGACGTAACAGAGGACTTCCAGACAATGTTGTTTTTTAAGTGAATAAAATGTAAAATAAAAGAAGAATAAGGGACCAGTTGTTGTTTTTATGGCACCGTTGCATTACATGAGTGCCGAATGGAAGTTTCTTGTGTTAATTTATCAGTAACCCCCTGAGATTGTGAAAAATAATCATGACAAACCATTTCAACATTTGCAAGTTGTATAGCTACGTAATCATTTAATTTGGAGCTTCGATAAAGCTTTTAGTGGCGTCTCTAACAGCTAACACAGGCAAGCGTTTTCTTACCGTCACTTTGTTTGTCGCTGAAAACATGCTGCCGGGTTTCTCTGTTCGTTCTTCGGTCGGATGTTCTGGTTGTTTCGTTTTTGGGGTTTTTTCAGGTCGAGAAGATATTGGGTGTTTTTTTTTTTTAACCCTGGGGCTCTGCTGGAGGTTCAGGCTCTGCTGGAGGTTCAGGCTCTGCTGGAGGTTCACGCTCTGCTGGCTCTTGTCAGAAAGCGGAGGGTCAGGCTATGGTGTCGTCTTCCTTCTTGTTTCGTGGTGTTCTGTGTGACTGCAACTCGGAGCTGCTCAGATTTTTATGGTGAATGACACCTCCTCTCATGATGTCACCTTCTTTTCTCTCTCCCTCTTCTTTGATCTTCATCTCTAAACCACACAGAATACATGACGAGGCTTGAACGTCGACCCACTTTCGCGTTCGATCTCGAGGTTAAAGTTTTTTGGCACACAAAGAAAATTTGATGCAGATTTTTTTAGGTCAGCTCATCCTCTGGCGTCTCAGGTCTTCACCTTAGCACACGATATGATAATTCTTCATACAATTAAAGTGCATCTGTTTAAACGCTTCAAGACAGCTGAACTTTCGGTGCTCTGTGCTAAAGGCCTGAATCGCCCACACAGTTCTCTACGCCACAATTGTTTAATGTAGTAAATAATCCTTATTATTTACAGTGAAAGAGCCCAAAGCAACACGTGTTACTGTCTAAATACTGTACATGTACATTCAGTGGCATTATTCCTCCTGATATGTCGTCAGCATCTGATTCCTTCAGTAAATATTTTACATTTATCTCTAAACTGAGTTTCAGATCGTCCATCTGCAGTCGGCTTATCAGCCATCATCTGCGGTCGCCAGTCTTTACTATCAAAGAGCCCAGAAAGATCTTCATTTTGTGTTTTATATAATGTTGTAACAAGCAAAATCCAGCCCTTCAACAGTCCTTATCATGATTGTAGATGATGTTATCACACGTGACTCCTTTGAAGTGGCTTTTTTCGATTATTTGGTTCTTTACATTTGTATATTTGTTACAATACGGCGTCTGTGTTGTGTTTGTGACATCGTGGAGCTAAATTTACAGAGAATGTTCTTGTTTTCATTATCAACAAAGAAGCTCGGTTAACACTTTGCAGACCAGTCTGAGTCCTACTCGTGTTTATGCAAAGGAATCAAATTAAAATAATGAGTGAAAAGATCAAAGTCTCGAGCTGCAGCTTGAGGCTTCACAGCTGTCTGCTTTATACAGAAATACCAACTTGTTTTAGTTTTTGCTCTTCATTTTTGTTTCATTGTCAGTTTTAAAATTTCATGTTGTGTCAGAAATCTGAGTTCATAAAGAACCTGAAGATGATTCCTTTCTGTGTTCCTTGAGGCCCAACGTCAGGATCTGCAGATCTTCTAAGATGGTAGTTTCCTTCAAACTCCAAAGCTTGTTTCTGCCGCAGCACCCAGTGTGCTCTTCTGCTGCGTCAGCATTGACATGTCGTGCTTTCAGAGACCCTCCTATGCATATCTCAGTTTTAAGGAGTGATTATCAGAGTTGCTGTTGCCTTCCCTTTGGCTCAAAGCAGGGTGGCTATTCTCCTCCAGCATCAACAAGCATGTTCACTCAGAGAACTGCTGCTCGCTGGATATTTGCCCTTTTCTGGACTACTCTCTGCAAATTGTAGAGAAGCTTGTGCAGGAAAATTCCAGCAGTTTCTGAAATACTCAGATCATAAACAAAAGAGAAGTGGACGGAGAGCAGAACCCTGTGGAACACCACTTTTAATGTCTCGGAAGGATGATTTTTAAATATTAACAAAACCGAAACTTTGAAGGATTTCGTGTCAGTTTAGAAACTCAACATGTCTTTGTTTCTTTAAATCAAACGTATCAAATCAAGCGAGAAGAGGTTAATTGTTAAATCTGAGTGTTAATCCAGTCTGACACACTTTGTTGCATCACAGCCTCCATAATGTTCCAGTATGACTGATGCAACAGTCCAGTGTGACATCACCTCATCCTGAGACCCCGTGAATCGTCTTCCTGCCTCTCCTCCGCCGGAGTTTTGAGATGTGTGTTTTGTTGCGTTGTCAGAGCTGCAGCATCAGCCATGATTGCAGGATGCGAGCGCGCTTCAATCTCTGACCTGATTTGCAGTCGTGTTGTGACTCAGGCTGGTCTAAAGTGCAGCATCATCACTGTTTTCTTCTGTTTTCTTGCAGCCTACAGTATGTGACCTGGTTTGATTGAAAGCTTGATGTTTATCAGTAATTTTCTGCTTTCTGCATCACTTCACAGCCTCGGGATGCTCATTATCATCTTAACTTTGTTCTACATCTGTCAATGAAATGTTCACACGCCATTTAAGGTAAGAAAAGGGTCACCGCATTTGAAACTCGTATTTAAAAATCAACCGCACAACTCTTTCGTTTTTATTTTACCCACAAAATGTAATTACTGTAAAAGAACATGGCCGGAGTAAATAGAAATAACACAACATGAATAAAATTAAAAATGAAGCTATAAACTACATGCTACTACCATGCAACGCTATCTGGATTTAATATTATCTGTTTGCACCATTTAGACAGGCCTTATTCCTCTGGGGGAGGTGCTCTTTGTAACAATTACAGCTGATGCTGGGAAATCAGGAGCACACCATTATAAATATATAATGTACGTACATGCATCAATTTATCTGAAGGTGCATGTCTGTCATGCACTGCCTTTAAAAGTGCATGAAACAAACATTATGTGTTCAGGCTGATGTCTCACAGCAGCTGTTTCACCAGTATGAACATTATGTCTCGAAAGCTGTGTGGCAAATTTCATGAAAAAGATCTCAGCATAGATAGCGTAGCTTCCCTGCACGATGCAGACTAACGTTTGCGATCTGTCACTTTTGGATTTGGCCTGAATCAGAGAAACTTGTGCTCTGGCTTCATGTTTCAGCTGTTGCATGGATTCAAACTTATAACAGAAATAAACTCTCATGCTAATGAAGTGCACCGGCTTCTCTTCGCACTCATCAAAGGCGTAGGCGACTCAGCCTCCATCTGCTCTGAAATCGTCTGCCTTCAATATCAACTTTCCGTCACCAAACAACACGTAGGAGGCCAAAATTCATTAGGACCCTCAAGTGACGTCTGTGGGTCGGATTTAAATCACATTTAGATCGGATTTAAATCAGATTTAAATCTGATTTGTCGCGTCACATCTTTTCTGCCACTGCGGTGTCCGTGTCGAGTGCCTCGTATGGAAACGTGTGATAAAAAACAATTTGCACATCAATTAGCATCCGTCCCCTCTTTCTTTCAGCTTTTATGTGTATGCGTTGAGCAGCATAGTATAGCGCCCCACTATGTTGGAGCTGGTTTATGCTCATCACTACCATTGTTTTCCTTAAATGGAGTTCAGGTTTCAATGTGTTAGATTTCACAAAAACGTGTAAATATTTCCACATGCAACAATTTTTTTCTGTCTTCATGAACACAGAAGATATTCAACTGATTGAGCTGATCTGTGTGAGTAAGCCTAGAGGTTTCTTCCTGTTAAAAGTTCTTCATCCCCACCTTCACCAAGTGCTGCTAACAGTGTTGGGGAGTAACAGAATACATGTACCGCCGTTACGTATTTAAAATATAAAATATGAGTAACTGTATTCTGTTACAGTTACCGTTTATAAAGGGAGAATGGACCGCCATACCCGTGATGTGTCTGTGAGCGAGGGAGGGAGAGAAAGGAAAAGCACGAGCTGTCACGGAGCAGAAACGGGAGCTGGAAGCATGTAAATATAATAATAACCACTGCAGCCAAGAAGAGAGCCTGACGAGCCCAGCTGTAAGTAAGCTATTAAGACTCGACTGTACACCGTGTTCGTGTTTTCCTCTGAAACAATAAGTCCCGTTGGAGCAGCCTTTCAACGCCTCTCGCTAGCAAAGTTGACCCAGACAACAAAGCAAAGCTAGTTTTCAGCTACGAGCCCGACACGAACCCGACGTATTAGCCAGAGGTCCCTTTACTGCGGTTCGGAGCCGCGGACCTGTTTTATATACGCGAGGAATAGTTTTCTACACGAGATCGCTGCAAAAAGTGCAGCCTTACCTAATGTCCACCTACTGTTACTCATTCATATTAAGATTTAAACATCTAGTTGGTGTTGGTGTGGAGAGTAACCTTCAGTAAAACTAATAAATCACACAGCAGTAGTACATTCATGTAGTTGTAAAAAGCTTAATAATATATTAAGTAATCCAAAGTATTCAGAATACGTTACTCTCATTGAGTAATGTAATGGAATACGTTACAGAATACATTTTGTGGCATGTAATCTGTAATCTGTAGTGACTACAGATTACAGTGCAGTGGAAACACACTGGCTGCAATATGGGAACACTGGATTCTAAAATGTTTGATCTCATTGGGCTTCAGAACTCCTTGAATTTTAATCTCAAACAAGATTTTGGCTGTTCATGAATAAATGAGCGTGACTGAGTGATAGTGAAATGCTGCACCGATAGAACTCAAAGCAAAAAGCAAATCAGGTGCTCCCTCCATCAGCTGCATGCCTAATGAGCCAGCCCAGTTTATTGTGGTCTTGGTCAGTTTACTCAGTGTTTTTGAGTTTTTTACTCTTTCATGTTTCATGTATTGAAATATTCAGTATTTCTATTGTTTCGTGTATTTAGTCTGGGTCTTGGTCCTGAGTGGTTCTGGCATTTAATTCCTCTTTCAGTGTTGTGTTAAGTCTCCTGTATGAAGTTCATGCCTGTGAGTTTGTGTTCTTAATCATCTCGTGTCCTGCTTTGAAAGTTAGCGATCCTCATGTTTTGCTTTTAGCTTTGCTTTCGTTGTCGCATCTTCTGTGATTTAGTTCAGCTACGCCTTTTTCTCTCCAGCTGTCTCCACTTCCCCAAACTGCTTTCCTGTGCCTTCATTCAATTCATTTCAATCTACAGCTCGTGTCTCAGGGGGTTGGGAAGCGCATCTGTAACCTGAAGGTCGCCGGTTTGAACCCCGGGCTCTCTGTCTGTCCTGGTCTTTGTGTCCTTGGGCAAGACACTTCACCTACCGCCTACTAGTGATGGCCAGAGAGGCTGATGGTGCGATATGGCAGCCTGGCTTCTGTCAGCCTGCCCCAGGGCAGCTGTGGCTACAACTGTAGCTGCCTGCACCAGCGTGTGAATGTGAGAGTGAATGAATAGTGGCATTGTAAAGCGCTATATAAATCCAATCCATTATCATTACTTCAATTTTATTCATAACCAAAATCACAACAATAGTACAGAGAACCCCCAATAATTAGACAGCTCCCTACAAGCAAACACTTTGGCGACAGTGGGAAGGAAAAACTCCCTTTTGACAGGAAGAAACCTCCAGCAGCACCAGGCACCGGGAGGGGCGGGGCCATCTGCTGTGATAAGCTGGGGTGAGGGGAGGAAGACAGGACGAAGACCGCCTGTAGAAGAGAGCTATTAATAATAACTCATAATTAAATGCAGAGAGGTGTATAAACACAATATATAGTCGCTGCCTCCCCTCGTGCTTTGTCAGAGTGTCTGTTCACCTTGTTCCAGAGGTTTCCAGCCCAGGGTTCAGGTTCAGGTTTGTTTTCTGTTTCACCTTTTTGGATTTTTGTAACAGTCAATAAATGTCTCACTGCAAGTTCACCTCTGGCTTTGGTCCTCATGTCCACACGTACAACAAAGTGCTACACTAACAGACAAATATACAAAAAATGCGAATAATCCAGAGGAAGGTGAAGAGCTTCTCCCTCAGAGTGGACCATCCATCATCTAGAAATACTTTCAATTTAGGTCAACACATTTTAACCCCGAGAAAACAGAGAGGATCTCACACCTGTCAAGGATTCTGCTGTGAATTTTATTTACATCCACCTTTTTCTACATTACGTAGAAAAAGGTTACGTAACAGTTACGTAACAGGAGGAACTATGTAAAGGTCGAAGACGTGCAGTTTATGCATTTTAATTTACTTCAGCGTGATGGAGAGAATTCATGTGAACAATGAAGAGCAAATTTTATTTTGCTACAAAAATAAGTTCAGTAATCTCTATTATGATAGTAGAGAGAGGACAGGGAGGATTCACAGCCGGGCCTGAACAACATCCAGGTCAACTCAGTGAGAGCTCAGGTTATTAACCTGAGTTTGCCATGTATGCACTTTTTTTTGTTCAGATATTTCGTAAGCATAATACGGTGATATTTTGTTTCTTAGGCTGTTTCCACAAACTGTTTACCTCCCACTCTCACCAAAAGCAAGAAGAAATTAAAAATTGGGTCACAGTAATTCAGAAGTTTCAGCACAAAGAGATGAGGTAGGTGTTTGAGTTTTCGATGGACGTGATCCTCGCAGTGTGGCGTGTTTGACGAGCGAGCTGCTGCGTGTTGAGAGCTGTGCTGCTGCGGTGACTGGAAACAAAGTCAGAGTAGTGACGGGAGGGGGGGTTTCTGAGCTAACCAGAGCCTCTGCTGTGGTTTGGGGAACCACAGAGTTTGTGACATCTAGGAATATTTTATTCATTCAGAACTGCTTCTTAAGGTTCCCATTCATTCATGGCTCAGTCATTCCCTCTTTCCCTGCCTGGAAATTAAGCTTATGATCTCTACAGTCAAAGTGCAATGTGTCTTTATTTTTTGTCAAATTAGTCATTACATGTCTACTTAGGAAAATGAAGAAAGGTTAATTGTATTTGGGTAAGTGCAAGAACTGTGATTACAACCAAAAAACAAAGCACATGCCAAAACTTTAAACTGAATTTCCAAAAGTATATTTCTCTGTCTCTGTAATAATTCTGTTGACCTTTTACATAAAATAAAACTGATATAAAACATATTTGAGGAGCTAGAACTGATTTGATTAAGTTTGCCTCACAAAACACAGAAACTACCTGCCGGCTGAATTCAGTTTTACTGTATAAGTAAATTGTTTTAAGGTATTGCGTGTAAATGTGAAACTGTTCTTTATTATATTGCATACAGCAATATTACATAGTAAATTTTACTATTATGCGTTACATGCTATAAAAAGTGAAACAATAAGTTTAAACACAAAGCCCTGTTTCTATGACAACAACTTGTAAAAAGACCTAATTACCTAAAGAAGATGAAGCTGTTCAACTTCTTATTGGCTGAGCGTGGGTCAGACCGTCTCTATGCAGACAGCATCGGTTGTCAGATGGAGGCAGTGTCCAAATAACGTGGTACAGCTGGTCTGTGGCTGCTCCTCCATCAGCCAGCTGCAGAGAAGAGCAAAATTATAACATATGAAGATTTAAAAGAAAATCAAGTTGTAAAAACAATAAAAGTGTGATTTGCAGCCACCGTCTGTGATTTTCATGCTGCTTTTTAATCCTTGATGTTTCGTCACACTTCTCCCGTTCCTGGAAAACTCTGCTGTCGCTCCCTTTTCCGGCCCAGAACAGGCTGCTGGGTTTTTGGAGGAGTGCATGGTTGGTTCCATTTATGTTGGAAAGCTAGCTAACGAGATAGCTAAAGCTAGGCTTTAAGTTCTGTGTACGTGAGAGACACTACGAGGTCTGAAAATACCTCCCAGTTTTTCTGCGATGACGTTTACAAAGCTGAGCCTGTTTAATATTTGGATGAAAAAATAAACTTGTATGCAGATGATGCAGCACTTTTAAATGTTCCTGTGACCCCTCAGTTACTTCCAGTGACTACTTTGAGGAAAGAGAGGCCAGTTTATCTGCATTTATCCTTCAGTAGTTTACAACAGCTCACTGAGATTAAGAACAAGAAAAAAAATTTATCTGACGTCTCGATCACTGGTTTCGTTTTGCTGCTGCCTTAGATCTTAGTTCAAGCATAAAACTGCATGGATTCTGTTTTTTGATATAAAATGATTGTGTCTTAAGTCTAGTCTTTTTAAGTCTTTTTCAATCTGTACAGCTCTTGTGCCACATATTATAATAAATGACAATAGTAAAATGCAAGTTGTCTAAGGAGCTTGGGAAAAAAAGCGTCTGGACTTCTTTAAGTTGCAACTTAAAGAAGTCCAGACGCTTTTCTTTCCAAGCTCCTTAGACTGCGATGACCTGGATGACTGAGAACCTTCACAGACATAAAATGCAAGTTATAACATTTTTAATAGACACAAAACATTGTATGGCTGGTGTCTCTTTTCCTTGACAATGAGAGTTTCTAACGTTTTTACTGTTACATTGCTCCCTTCCACTGAGCCTTTACAGGATGAAGTAACTTTGTTACTTTGTTTCTGGCCGTGGAGGCCAATAACGGTTGGCTGTCCTCTCCTTTAGCGCCACCCTCAGGTCAGACATTTTTATCTCACTACAGACAACGCTACAGCTAAGGCATCACCTTGTCTCCATCGCATTTGCAGGTGTCGCTGGTGAGGCTGCACAGGTTACCTTGAAACTTGATCGACACACGGCTGTGTGAAAACTCCTGACAGCCCTGCCAGTAACCAGCAGTGGTTGAATACTTAGTGATTTATCAGATAAATCCTCGTTTTGTCGGGTTTCCTGTGTCAAACCAGGTCAAAGGAAATATGCTGACAGCTCTGATAGAAATTCTCTCAGCTCAAACCTCAGGGTAGACCACAATCAAAGCTACACCAAACAGCTCCGCTGTGATGTCACTGCAGGGGGTGGAGCCACGGCAGGAGCTTCTGTGAGAACCTAATATGGAAAAAGGAAACATACAATACTGAAACATGGGGGCTAACTGAACTATGAATGCATTCAAACCTGCAGCTCTTTCCATGCTAGACACAGATGAAATGCATTGTTCTGATTGGCTGATTACACACATGCAGCTGTTTCTGTTTCTTACTGGTGGATTTTCTTTATTTGACACTTTAAGAATATGTCACTGGTTTCATTAGATTGGGATCCATGAATATGTAAGATTTCCCCTCATTTTTTTTTCTCTGTAATGGAAAATCTCTCTTTTTTTACCTTCACAGAGAAAGTGAAACATTACGTTAAAACTCTGTGTTCTACCTCCACCATACAACGTTTTGACATCTCCTATGAAATAGTAGACATGTCTATCTAATAGTCTCTAATTTGTTCATGTAAATGGAGAGTCCTCGTCATATTTTTATATTTATTTCCCCATACCTCTACACAATCAGTTAAATACAATACTGAGAATTATGATCTAGAACCTGTTTGATTTTGTTCATGATTGAGAGGTTAACTGAAGTGATAAGAGCTAGCTTTTGAACACTTGAGTTTGTACACAACTGGTTTAATTGTCACGTATTAGTCCTAATAATTTAGTCTCCTTTACTATTTTAGTTTGTTCATTTTCTACCTGTGTTTGTATCCCATCATTCACTTTATACTCACCAAATATCATTGCTTTTATTCCCAGAAAGAATATATTAGTACCATTTCAGCAAATAATATTAAATTTGATCATTTAGAAATCTTGAACATCTCATTAATATATGTTCACACCAAGGGCGTAGATTTGGTTGTGGCATTGATGGGGACGGATGATTCAACCATCGAACCCTGCCCCGTTTCTTATTTTTTCCTGTTTGTTTTTGCTTCTTGATAAAAAAGGAGAAATATACTTGCCTACATATGCTATTCTACATGCTTTTAAACCATTTAAAATTACAATTCATAGTTTTATATGTGAATTATATAATGTTAAATTACTATTAAACAAATGACTGACTAAGTATTTCAGGCTTTAGTTTACTTCAGCCATATTACATATCAATCAGGTATCATACAAAAGTAAAAATAGCTTCAAATACAGTCATGACAATAAAAGAATATGACTTTAAGGACTTAACAACATTACTTCAGTTACACCAACATCTCTGACACATTAGCACTAAGGAAACACTGAATGACCTGCTGGTTTTTGTCCATAAAACTACTCGTCTAAGATGACCACAAAGTAACAGATCTCTTAGCAACATTATGCAACATTTTAGGCACTGTTGCCCTGATCAAGTCAGTGAGCTGGGATGTTTTACTCTAAACATGAACTACTGTTACAGCAACAGACATGGACTATACGTCAGCTTGATAATCTGTTGTTAGAATTTATTTAATATTACTTTCTACACCAGGATCCTTTTCCACGCAGCTGACGCTGGTAACTGTGCAGGGGCGGATCTAGGAAAGTTTAGCCAGGGGGGCCGATAGGGCATGAACAGGGAAAAGGCGGCACAAAGACATACTTTTCTTTCTTGTTCTCATTTAAAATGTCTAGCTTTTAATAAATAATTATCTGAATCTTACAACCAAAGTTTTAATTTGATGTAAAATGTATAGAAGTCCATTACTGTATATAGTAACTGTTAAGTCTGATATACCCTAGTAAGCTATAGTACTTTTTCCTTTGGGAAGATACCATCTGTGCAGTCTGCAGTTCTGTAGAAGAAAGATGTTAAATCTATTTAATTATTCTTGAAAAATAATTGATTTCTGTGCATTTTTTTCACACTGCATCAAATTAAAGTTGATTACGTCGATTAAGCATCATGAGGTGGAGCGTGAGGGGTGGTTCCCTTTTTTTTTTTCACTGGGAGTTTTAGAGCCCTATTAGTTAGGTTGCTTAATATTTCTGCTAAGTACTCTTTAAAATACCAGAATAGGGAGGATGGAGCAGGTTTAAGTTTATTAGATTGATCAGTGTTGCTGAACTATGAAATATTTTGGGTGCAGTGTATTTTTACATACATGTATAACAGAATAGCGTTAGTGGGGTTTTTTTTTAACTTGAGTATGAACCTATACAAAAAGCAGCAAGATATTTAAAAAAAAACAGTTTTATTGATTAAAAAACACTATATCGGATTCATATCGGTATCTCACATTAAAAAAAGTGGTATCGTGCCATCTCTAATATATATGTATGTAAGTATATATACACATACACACACATATATACATATACACATACATATTCCATCACTGAAAAAAGGAAATTGGGTGGTTGTTACATTTACAAAAGCCTAGCTTGTTTGCAAAACATGTTTCTATGGTGAACGTAGTGAAATCATCTAAGGTCTGAATGAAATTCAACAGATTAATTTGTTCTTGTTGAGATGACATGAAACAATCCTGTCAGAGAGATTACTTGACTGGACTCACAAAGTTCATAAGATCACACAAGATTTCAAAGCACAGGAAATGCACGAGTCAGAAGAAGCATAAAAGCATACGCACACCACGTGTAGGCTGTTGCAATATATTGTGGTTTAACCTGTCAAGGACAAAAAAATGTAAAGAAAATTCTGCATCAAGCCTTGTAATCATAGCTTTCCTACTTTTGTGAGGTCTGTATCGACAGCTCAGTGGTGCATTGGTTAGCATTGTTACATCACAGCAAGAAGGTCGTTGGTTCAAGTCCGCAGTCTGGTTAGTTTGCAGTGGGTTCTCTCTGGTTTCCTCCCACAGTTTAAAGTGTTGCATTTATTAGGCCTAGGTTAACTGGTAATTATAAGTGAACATTATGTAATATGAAGACAACATGCAGTATTTAAGTGACCAAGTAGTACTGGGGTAAAAAGGTATTTAATCAATCTGGAGAAAATCATAATATTCAAAGAGCTCAACTTCATCTAAACATGTTTAATCACATTTTATCAACACAAAATTCACACGTTTATTGAATATGAATAAGTTGTGTTGATTTAACTCAGTTGTTTAAGTTGCTGCCAACGTGACTTAAACAACACTTTTTTCAGTATACCCAATTCTCCAAACTTCACAAACTGTTGTTCTTGATAAATGTATTTATTCACTTCCTTAAATGGACGACTGTAATTCATTATTATCAGGAAGTCCTAAAAACCCCTGAAAAGCCTTCAGCTAATCCAAAATGCTGCAGCAAGAGTCCTGACAGGGACTAGAAAGAGAGCAGATTTCTCCTGTTTTGGCTTCCTGTTAAATCCAGAATTCAAAATCCTGCTCCTCACATACAAGGTCTTAAATAATCAGGCCCCATCTTATCTTAATGACCTTGTAGTACCATATCACCCTATTAGAGCACTTCGCTCTCGCTCTGCAGGCCTACTTGTTGTTCCTAGAGTATTTAAAAGTAGAATGGGAGGCAGAGCCTTTGTACTGTAAAACTGTCTGTTTCGATAAAGCTTTTTCTTAGACGCCCTCTGGACCCAGTGGAGGTGGTGAGTGACAGGAGAACGGCGGCTAAGCTGTCATCCCTGTTGGACAACATCTCCCACCCCATGCAGCAGACTGTGACAGCACTGAGCAGCTCCTTCAGTGGGAGACTGCGGCACCCACGGTGTGGGACGGAGAGATTTCGCAGGTCTTTCCTCCCCACTGCTGTCAGACTCCATAATAAAGACTTTAACTGATCAAGCACACACATCCACACATGTGCAATAACACTAAGTGCAATAATCTTTTCTGGCATCGTTGTATTTTTACTCAGTTGTATATAGCATTCGTGTTCTATTTTTATCTTATTGTATATTTTTATTCTATTTTATTCTACTGTATATAGTATATTATTTTATTCTATTCTGTATAGCTGTGTACTGTATTTATTCTTATTGTATTCTAATTTTTGCGTCATAACTTTTGCACTGTCCACTTCCTGCTGTGACAAAACAAATTTCCCACGTGTGGGACTAATAAAGGTTATCTTATCTTATCTTATCTTATTAGTTATGTTGCAAAAGAGTGTTTCTTCTCCAGTCTTGTGTTCCCACTTCCCGCATTAGATTTGTGGAAGCGTGGATTTGGCACACTACTTTAAAGTGGGAGAAAAGCATTTCAACAAAAGCTCCTGTTTGACATACAGTTGTGGCAGATGTTACTTGGTTGAAGTTGGTTGAATTGGCAGCCTAAATGGCAGCACTGAGGATTAAAATACCACAGCATGATAATGATGTCATGGGCGCAAACCTCCCTCGTTGCTTTGATGCTGGTTGTAGAATGAGTTAGTGTCAGCAGGCGTCTGAGGTCAAAGTGACTTCTCATATTATTGCAAACAAATTTCAGAAAAATACCAGAATACCAAAAACATAATAGAGGCCCAAAGCATCACAGCTGCTGCAGACACAGTGCATATTACCTGCCAAGGATTCCCCTCTGATCTACGTGTTCCTCCCTCTGCTAGGTTACATTCACCCCCAATAGGGATAGACATGGACACCCCCATCCCCAAATTTTTATCTTTGAAACAGATCAAACTGTTTTCCATCTCTGAGCTCTTCTCTAATTGTTCTGTAATGTGCGCCCTCCTCTTGCCCTCTAACTAAGCAACTTAGGACTCAGCAGCTCACTCTGCACCTGGATACACCCTGGCGACAGTGAGAAGGAAAAACTCCCTTTTAACAGGAAGAAACCTCCAGCAGAACCAGGCTCAGGGAGGGGCGGGGCCATCTGCTGTGATTGGTTGGGGTGAGACAAGGAAGACAGGATAAAGACATGCTGTGGAAGAGAGACAGAGATTAATAACAGATATGATTTAATGCAGAGAGGTCTGTTAATACATAGTGAGTGAGAAAGGTGACTGGAAAGGAAAAACTCAGTGCATCATGGGAATCCCCGGCAGCCTACACCTATTGCAGCATAACTAAGGGAGGATCTAGGGTCACCTGGTCCAGCCCTAACTATATGCTTTAGCAAAAAGGAAAGTTTTATGCCTAATCTTAAAAGTAGCTAGGACAGCCAGTGATGTTTCTTCATTAGTGACAGTTTTCTTGCGTCCACATTTTGGCAAATCCAACACTGAACCAGTTTCACGAAACTTAGCAAGCAGTTTGCTAACTGTAGCATGGAGATGGGTGGTCTCGTAGGGTGTCTTGCATTGAAATCTGCTGCAATGACCCGGTTACTGCGTTCACCAGATATCAACACAATTTCGATCCGCTCCTCACGTGTTAACCTCTTCGACATGTCAATGGCTGTGAACAAATAGAAACTTGTAAATAACAACTTGTATCCAAGATGGCCGACTTCTAAATGGCCACCATGGTCACCACCCATCTTGAGGAGTTTGCCCCTCACATATACTAATGTGCCACAAACAGGACTTTAATATCACCAACCATTCACATGTTGTTACGGTGTATCCATATAAATGGCCCACCCTGTATATTTTATCCCTGCACAGTTGGTGTGGAGCACCCACAATTACGTCGTGCATGTACAAGAACAATAAAGCGCTATTCTACTCTGTTCTACTCTTCCTCTATTAGCTCCAAACATCAGTGCAGGTTTATGCTTTCTGTAGATCCACAAAGACACAGAGTGAAGCTCTTTCTGACCTTCTCTATACTCCACCAAACATGCAGACATCAGTAATAATAATATTCATACTCTAACAGTGGCGTATGGCACCACCCTGTTCAGGTGTAGAACAATAACACGTTTTGAAAGTGCACAAGAAACGAGAAAAAAGCAGGAAGAATGCAGTTTTTTTTAATATGATCCGTGTTTCCTGGTCGATCATTAGAGGAAGACGAGCACTTTGATCAGTCTTTACTAATCTGACCTCGTGCTACTGACGCACTGAGGCTCCACGACGTCTTCCGGGAATGGGGACAGTATTTTCAGTAGGCAGCAGTTTCATGTGCGTTGATCTCTATGGTTAGGTCAGCAGTGTTACTATGGAGATGAAACCACTTTCATAACAGAGAAACACGAAGTTAAACCTGAAGTTTCCTCCAGAAGCTGAAAGTCCTCAGGACTGCGGTACCCTTGTGGTTAACCTGTGTTACTGCAGCGTCTGCGGTTTCTGCTGATTTCTTCGATCTTCTCTCACCGTAGATTCACGTTGCTGTGTTTTTACCATAACAGATGCATTTGGTCACCAGAACAAGGAGAGGCATCACTGTTTGTTTGAGTCAATTTCAGACTAATGAATGACTCATTTAATTGTTGCGTGGGAGGTGCTACAGTCATTTAATCAAAGATTAATGGTCATGTAGGTGTGATTGTGGACGTCATACTGGTGCTGGTTTGTTTTATCTCTTCTGCAGAGCGTGCAGAGCATCTGTTTATTATCCTGTTTAAATATCAGGTGAACTGAAGTAGCAGCATGTCACTGAGAAACGCCGCCCGGCAGCTTTTCACTCATCGCAAAGCGATTTTATGGAAAATCTAACGATTATGACTTTGCTGCAGTTTTTCAGAGGGTTGAATTTGATGAGCTGGTCCTCCTTGGTGAAAACATGGTTCATGTGTTAAACATAAAACATCTGGCACAGCTGTGCCGGCCTGCACAGTCAATCATGATGAGAGTTTTTAAGAGGACCCAAATGCAGGACACCAGGACATGGAGTGAAATATATTATTGCTATTATGATTATGTTTATGATTGTTATTATCATTGTTGTTGTTGTTATTAATGAAAAACATAAAACCGACAAGTTTACAAAATAAGAAGAAAAAAAATGAAAACGACACACACAAAAAATTCCACTCGTACTGATCAGCAAATTTTCAGCAGATGAGTTTTTTTCTGCAGTAATTTAATAATTCAGGTTACACCACAAACATTTAGCCCAGATTCGCTAAGGAAGTCAGTCAGTACATCAGCCCCCTCGCCAATAACATCAAATCAAAAGACTTTGGTATCATTTTTGATCAGCACCTGAAACTCGCATCAAAGGTTACCCAGTCTTTTTCCCTTCATCCGAGAAATATTGAAAAAAATCAAACCTTTACTGTCAGTTAACCTCTTAAATTTTAGTCCAATCCTTGCCTCCCGTCACTGACTTCCAGTGAGATTAGAAGATTAGATTAGAATTCTGTTCTTAACATGTGAGGCTCTGCATGGACAGGCCCTGCTCACACTGCAGAGCTCCTAACCTTCTGTGATTTTGGAGGTTGTTACGTCCAAACTGTGGAACAGCCTTCCTCGGTCAATCAGGTAGGCTTTATTTGTTATTTGCTATTTGCTGAAAAAGTCATTTTTAGCCATAGTTTGAAACCATGCATGTGTGTGTGTGCGTGCGTGCGTGTAATGAATTATGTGTGTCTTTATTTGAACTGCGAAGTGCTTTTCAACTCTGTGTTTGGAAAAGTGCCATAAAAATAAGTTATTATTGGTTAATATTATCATTTTTGGTTTGGAGCTGTGGAAGGACAAAAGCTTCAAGCCTTTAAAGAACATCTGTCAACATCAGTACAGGTTAAATAATCATTGGGCCACTTTTAAATGCCAAGCTTTTAAATCAAATTAAAAACATGAAGGTGTGTATTTTTTATGAACATCAGGGTTTACAAAAGATATAAAATATTTTTTTTAAATCCTCCAATTTTAATCGTTAAGTTTTTCTCTTTATCTTGACCAATGTACAGAATTTTAATTAATTAATTATGAAGGACAAATGCACATTTCACAAATTGAAAAATGAAGTCTGGACATAATGTGTAGACTCTCAGCTTTCATATGAGCGTATCCACATTCAAATTGGATGAAGAGTTTAAGAGTTTCAGGTCGTTAACATGTGCCACACTCTTTCTATAGGGACCAAAAGTAATTGGACGATTAACTCAAAGGGTGTTTCATGGGCAATTCCTTTGTTATGTCATTATCAAAGGCCTGGAGTTGATTTGAGGTGTGGTTGCATCTGGGAGATTTTGTATGAACAGATGACATGTGGTCAGAGGAGCTCTCCATGCAGGTGAAACAAGCCAACCTGCAAAAACAGACAAAAACATCTGAGAAATGGCCACAATATTAGGAGTGGCAAAACCTACAGTTTGGTACATCCTGAGAAAGAAAGAAAGTACTGGTGACCTAAAAAGACCTGGATGACCACAGAAGACAACAGTGGTGGATGATCGCAGAATCATTTCCATGCTACAGAAGGCAGCTCATGACCCAAAGCACATCACATCATCTGTAAAACACGGCACAGGCAGTGTGATGGCTTGGGCGTGCAAAGCTGCCAGTGACACTGGGACACTAGTGTTTATGATATTGTGACACAGGACAGAATGAAGTCTGAGGTGTTCAGAGACAAACTGTCAAATACAGTCAAATTGGGCAGTTTCATAAAACTGATGAACAATGACGCAGAACATACAGCCAAAGCAACCCAGGAGTTTATTAAAGCAAAGAAGTTGAATATTCACAAATGGCCAAGTCAGTTACCTGATCTTGATCTGAACACGCATTTCACTTGTTGAAGACTGAGCTTCAGACAGAAAGGCCCACAAACAGACGGTTGCAGTAAAGGCCTGGCAGAGCGTTAAAAAGGAGGAAACCAGCATGTGGCGATGTCCACGAGTTTAAGACTTCAGGTTGTCATTACCAGCAAAGAGTTTGCAACCAAGTATTAGAAATGAACGTTTCATTTTCAGTTATTTAATTTGTCCAATTGCTTTTGGGCCCTGAAACGAAGTGATTTACTTTAGCTCCCTCACATTTTTTATTTCAACCCACCAAATTAAAGCTAAGAGTCTGCATTTCAGCTACATCTGAGTTGTTCCGCTGGGGTACTGTACAGAACCAAAATTAGAAAAAAGTCTCTGTCCAAATGCTTATGGACCTTACTGTATCTTATCTTATATACTGAAATAATCAGAGCCTTTTTTCCCACCGCGATGATTAAACACCCAACTTTAGCTTTACAGAATAAACAGATACGGTGATTATCAAAGAGGAAACAGATATTTAGATCAGATGTTTTGCTGATGTGCTGACAGTAAAAGATGCAGATAAAGACGAGATAAACTGGAATGATCCCACGCGGGGAGCTGAATTCTCATGGTAGATGATGGATCGAACAGATAAGAAACTACTAACGAAACAACATCGTAAAATTCAGGGTAGCGTGCACTTTGAAGACACTTTTGGGGGGATTTTATGCCTTTTATTTCAGAGGAAAGAGTCAGCAGGAGATAAAGAACAAAGGACTCCTGAATGACACCACAGGACTGCAGACCTCGACACAAAGCCAACCAAGTCTTCTACGTATCTGTAAAGCAAACCTTCTTCCAAACTTTCTTTGTCGGCCAACCTCTGGAAGCACGATGAGAAGCAGCGCGAATGTGGAAAAGCAGCTTCTGAACGACATTGCTTCTTATTTTTTATTACAAATCAGAAGTTCAGAAAGCACATCACAGCCTCGCACAAGTTTTATGTCCACGGACACAACTTTCCCAGTTTTCTAACCTTCCTGAACACCATTTGTCATCTCTCCGTTCTCACATGTGATGATTTCATTATTTAACAAGGACCAGAAACACTTCTGGAAGCTGGAGGGACCTTATCAAATAGAATAAACTTGGTTAGATTTAGGTTAGATAAATGTTGCAGATATGAAACCTGCTTCCTGTTGAGATACATCAGTTGCAAAAGCAGTGCATGAACACAATCAGATAATTTTTTTTGATCAATTTCGATCGATCAGGATAAAGATAAGTGTGCTGGAGCAGAGCGGCGTGTTGGTCAGGGTTGGAAGCTCTGAACCTTCTGCTTGCAGCTCTGCAGGTTTCACCTCGCGCTCTAAAGACATGCTCACTAACGATCGTAAACTGGCTGTAGGTGCGTCTGTCTCCAGGTGTTTGAGATCTTTTGCTCTCTGTCAGCTGGGAGAACTTTCCCCACCACCATGATCGTAGGTGAGGAAAATGGATGGAGCTGTTGTCCAAACAAATTACTTCAGGACGTCTCTGATCGCGAATGCTTCTTAAAATTGAACATATGTAGTTTCTGCTCAGGTAGACAGCATGGAGAACACCTACATTCTTAGCAGGAAGACCAGAGTTTGCTGTGCCTGAAGGAAATGACCAAATAAAGAAATCAGTGATGATGTCAGATCATCAGAGAGAAGCTGAGCGTACACTTATTAACACATTTAATGCAAACCGTGGACACTATATTACAGAAAATAAAAAAAGTAGAATCTGTTGTCATTAAAACAAATTCTGTTCTTTAAATTAATGCGACCAAACCTGCCACACTGAAAATAAAATTCAGCTTCTGCTGTTTTACACGTTTTTCCTGTTTTTCTGTCACAGATGTTATCAGTGCAGCAAACGTGTTCTTTTCATCTGACAGACCGCCTGTCAGGCTTTCATCGTGTGATTCAGATGGTCTGCAGAGATAACAGGAATCTCCCGTTTTGTTTCTTGAGCTGTTATCATCTCAGAGATCAGGCGTGATCACATCTGATCAGCATAAATTGTGCTGATCTGAGAGCAGTCGCACACAGACGCTGGACAGGACCAGAGCAACATCATGAAGCTGCTGAGGCACGGCGTCTACACTCTGCTGGTGAGCATCGGCTTTGTTCACTCTGATCATCTGTTTACTGCGACTGAAAGATGAAAAGCCAGATTATATTAGTCTGCTGGAAATTACATGCAAGAAATTACTCACGGCTGATAGTCGCAAAGGTTAGATTGGGGATGACTGGTGAGAAGTTCCAGCGCAAAGCAAATTTAGCAGTTTGACTGTGAAATTGATCAGACTGGAAGAACCAGCAGCGGCTGAAAGGTTTTACTGGGTTCATTTAATGGATGGACATGAAAAGTGTCGCAAACAGAAACTAGTTCCAAGCAGTCTTTTAGAGATGTCGTTAGCTGGCCTAGAAGAGTCAGGTGTGCAGCGCAGGTGTCAAGCTTTCCAGAACTGGACCCAGCGCGGGTCTTTAGGCAGGTGAGTAAATTTAAACTGGTCAGAAAACGCTTTTAATAAAGTAATGTTTTACTTCACGTTTCCAGATAATCTCCTGTACGGCTCACCGGGTTTATAATAATTATAATCTGTGTGGCTAACATAATATTTAATCAACTATAACAGTTTTTGGTATTTTTACCTAATAGTTACACAGTCATGACGCGTAATAGTTCATCCCGTCCTAAAACTCTCCGTGAAATCGTCCTCCTGCAGACACTCTGTGTTTATTTATATTTAAAACTGAGTTTTGTGTCGGCTGCTGCTGTTTAATGGACTATCATGTCTTTTTTTGTGCTTATCATGGTTCTTATTCGACCCTGTAGATTTGAAATTTAAACCCTGTTAAAACAGCGTTTAGAGTGATGAAGTTTGTCGTTGCTTAAATTGTCATCATCTCACTAAAAAGTATAATAAAATAACCTTTAAGGAACGGTTATAGACTCTCAGCAGCGCGCTCAGGTTAACAGATGCTGATGGAGGCTCGAAGCATGTCAGGTTTGGGATTTGATTTCCAGCTTTTTCTGAAGAGTCCACAGAATCTCCTTTAAAACAGTCCAACCCAGCATTTCCATCCAGCTTCAGGGTGACGCTCCTCTGGGCAACACCATGGATTAAATCCGGATAGACTTAATTAAAAAGAGCTTGTTTGTGTTGATAGTACATCTATAATTGTTGTTCTCACATTTTCACTCTGGATTTGAACTTTGTTCTCTGTGTGAGTCTATCGGTCTGTCTCATCACTGCCGAGCAGTTTTGGTCCACTCTCGGTAACAGCGTTGCTTCAGTTCATCGAGGTTTGCACCATTCGTTCATGCACAGCTCTCTGGACTCTGCACCACTGCAGCAGCTTGATTCTTTTCTTTTTCAGCCATGCATCTTCATGGAGCTCTTGGGTTTGAGCTCAGGGTGAATTTGCTGGTATGTCTGCTCCTGGGGAGATTGTGGCATTGAGTGTGTTAACATATACACCTGTATATAGAAGTGGTCCCTCGGGTCATTAATCGGTTAATGAAGGGCATTTGATTGGCTGATACTTACCCTCCGCTTCACGTGGAAGCAGTGAGAGAGGACTGTCTTTTTCACACGTATGGACTTTGAGGAATAAACGCTCTAACAGTCTTTAAAAGGCAGAGTTTAAAACTGTGAAACAAATAATTCTAGTTTTAGTATTTTAAGCTTCTAGTACAGACTAAAAACTTACTGAGAAACTTGCACAGATGAGCTTCACTAAGAGTTTCTAAGAGGTTCGTACTCTTCATACTAGATTAAAAGTTGAAACCACTGAACGATGAAAGCTCTGGAATACATATATGTATGCAGAAAAAATGTAAAAATGGTTGAAATAGTTGCATTTAGTAAAACCCAAGATTGTAACTTGTTGGTAATCTTGTATATTCAGGTATGTTGCAGTGCATTGTGGGTCGCTCACTCCGAGGTTGAAACTGAATCTGCAGCTGAATGTGACACCATGCTGACGTTCTCCTCTGAGATCACCAGCTTGACTGAAGGAAACGGGGACATCCACAGCAGATCTCTGTCTCCGTGGAACTGGACGTGAGTAAACTCATGAATGAATTTGTGAATAAATGACTGAATGAGTAAAAACAGAAGCAACTCTGATAAATGTCTAATTTCACTTGTTGCTGTGTTTGTTGACTCAGGCCAAACACGGACAGAAACCGAATCCCCAGGACGCTCTGGGAGGCCGAGTGCAGTACCAGCTTTTGTTCCAGTCCCATCCCAGGACAGAAGGACCAACACAACCTGAACTCAGTCCCCGTCTACCAGGACATTCTGGTCCTGACCTCACACAATGGCCGGCGCTGCTACAAAGCATCGTTCCGCTCTGTGGCGGTCGGCTGCACCTGTGTTCGAGCCGAGACCGATCAGAAGTGAAGCCCAGGAAACAGAAATGTTTCGAAATAAAAGGAGCTAAAAAATAAGTTAATTGAAACCTGGTCATTTCATTCTTGCTGTTGTATTTATTTAAAAACTGCACAGTGCGTGTTAACATCAGATGTGCCAGATTTGAATCAGCTCTTCATTTTTATCTATAATCTCTGTGCAGGTAACATAAAAAACACACAAACAAATAAAAACTACGTGGAGTAAAAAATGATGACAAGTCTGGTTTGCTTGAGATCAGCTTTCATTGTATGTGCAGCGTCGATCTGAGAAGTGCCAAAATAGTTACTCCCCTTTACTGACCTCACATTTTACTCACATTTGGTTCGCCTATCAGGCCCCTCGCTGTCTACTCTAGCAGCAGCTCTAACACCAATCCCCCTAATAAATCAACTGAAAGTATTGGGGAAAGTCTATATAAAACTTTATACATAAAACTGCCATGTTTTTTAAATGATCGAAGCTTAAGAGATTGCCTTTATCGATTTTTTAACCGGAAATGGCCTTATGTGCTTGGATTTGTGTAAATTAAATTTTAAATTGTTGTTGAAATTTTCAGTCATACTGTTACACCCGAGCCCAAAGTGAGTCAAAGTTAACTGAACTTGTTTACAGCGTCATTAGTTGTTTCATAAACATCACACTGTAACGTCGGGTTGTGTTTAGTGGTTGAGAGGAAGGGGCAAAACACTTAGCAGGATAGTCGAAAGAATACACACTCACGCTGGCTTTGGGAATTCCACAGCATGTTCTTTAATACACGTTCCCTTCGTCAACCATATAAGCCCGGTTGAACGGCTGCAGCTTAACAAACAGAGTAGTGGCGCATACGGATGACAACATTAACCCTCGACTTGGGTTGTCTTAAAGAGACACCACACCATTGTGACTGTTACAACACGGATGATCTGATATCGTCGTGTTGGTGTTGTTCCCAGATCATCATGAAAATGTTGTTCCAGGTTCAACATTGCATGTGACCAATCACATTGTTGTGACGTTATTCTTTTGCGCGCCAAGCCATACGTGCATTTATGAAATTCCAATGTTGCAAGGACAATATCAGTTCTGCTTACCGTTTATTAAAGGGTTAGGGTTAGGGTTGGGGTTAGGGTCAGGGTCCGTTGATCGGCGGACAGAGGCGGTTTCTCGCAGCTTAAGTACAGTTTTTTGTTTTACGGCGTTTTTTTCCCGAAGTCGCAAAAGTATGACGTCACAACATTCTGATTGGTCACTTGCAATGTTGATCCTGGAACAACATTTAGTATGATGATCTGGGAACAACACCAACACGACGATATCAGATCGTGCGTTACAACACACTGTTCAATAATTAGTCAAATTAATGATTTTGAAGTCACTCTTGAACCTGAGTCAGTGCCTCTGTAAGACATAAGAATGTGTGATTTTGAGCGTGTCATTGTGTGAAGACTACTGCATCATCTGCGTACATTGGAATATTAATATTTAGATACATGTTAATATGAAGTGCAAAGAAAAGTAGTCCGAGCAAAGAGCCTTGTGGAATCCCTGCAGAGTGAATATATGCACATTGCGTTCTCTGTGATAGAGAAATCCACAGAACAGCTTCAGTTCAGATAAAACTCGGTGTTTGATTGTGTGAAATGCTGTTTTCAAGTCTGGGTTTGGATGATTACTCATTTTTGTTCAAGCACAAAATAACATTTTAATGTATTTTGTACAGTGAAAGACATGACTTCATTTGACAGTAACATTACAGGAACAGTCTTGATCTCTGAATGATGGCGTGTGAATATAACCAAACAAATCAAACACAAAACAAATTAAACATGTAGTTGTGGACTTGCAGTTCTCTCACCATCCACCAGTGGGCGTAGCAGAACTGCTTTTCTCCTCTTTTTAAAACATAATTCTTCTACAAAGCTTGTTACCTTTTACAGTTTTGTTTTGGCCAACATTCTTAAATATTTTATCATCTTACATTTTTATTATTTTAGAAGAGAATAAAATAGAATAGAATAGTTTTCATTTAGAATTTGGAAATATACCGGTAACTAAAATAACAAGAGAAAAACAAAACTTGAAGTTTACAGTTTTGCTTTGCTTTGTCTCTTTATTTTTTTTTTGTTGAATTAGTCTCCAAATTTACCATCATGTGCACTGGACGAATTAGAAAAGTTCCTAATCTTTCCTTTTATTAATCTGACGTATTTAGAGATTTAGAGAATAAATGTGACGTTACTGTGTAGAGGATTTGGTGGTGTATTGGCATGCACGCTGCAGCGAAGTGTGCATTACTGCTGAGTCTCATGATGTCTGAAATCCTCTGCAGAGAAAAACTTGTTCAGACTGAAATCAGCTCTAATTAGCTGAAAACAAGAACACATTGTGGAGTGTGTGTGTGTGTGTGTGTGTGTGTGTGTGTGTGTGTGTGTGTGTGTGTGTGTGTGATTTGAACACTGACAGCAGGCCCAAAGACCCGAACAGAAAACAATAGAGGTGAGTAGAAAATAAGTTGTGGAGCGTAGCAGCGAGCAGCTCACATCCAGGAGACGCTCAGGTAGGTTTGATTTCCTTCTTGTCCTTCAGATTCTGTGACCTCTGACCTTTGTACAGAGATGATTGAAGCTTAAGTGTTTCCAAAGAAAAAAGGCATTTGAAGCATCTTTAAGCCAAAGTTTGTTGAAGCTGAACAAGCTCCAATCAAAGCTGTTGGACTGCTTTTAACTCAATCTATTTGCCACCTATCTGTACATTTATTTCCCTCTCATGCACAGCGGGGTAAAATAAGTACTGAATACCAATACCTATACCAGTTCTCAAAGTAAATACATTTTTAAGCTGCTATTGATGTGAAACAATGCAGTACACAGATGCAAAGAATTCAAACTTTCTAATGGTGTATTAATTAGAAAAACATAGGGAAAAAGTATTGAACACGTTTACTGAAATGTATTTAATACTTCGTGCAAAAGCCTGTATTGGTGATGACAGCTTCAAAACAACTCCTGCACAGAGAAACTAGTCTCACGCATTGCTCAGGTGTGATTTTGGTCCATTGTTCCACACAAACAGTCTTCAAATCCTGAAGGTTCTGTCGACCCCGTTATGAACTTTAGATCTCTCCATAGGTTTTCATTTGGATTCAGGTCAGCTGATTGGCTGGTTCATTCTAACAGGTTTATTTTCTTTCTCTGAAAGCAGCTGAGAGAATCCTTGGCTGTGGGATCATCGTCCTGCTGAAACGTCCACCCTCGTTTCATCTTCATCATCCTGGCAGATGGCAGCAGATTTTTATCCTGAATGTCTCTGTACATCTTTCCATTCATCCTTCCTTCATTTATATGAAGTACCGTATTTACTGCACTATAAGGCGCACTTAAAATCCTTCAATTTTCTCAAAAATCAACAGTGCACCTTATAATCCGGTGCACCTTATGTATGAACTGGTTGTGCTTATTGACCTCAAACTGATTTTATGTGCTACACGACGCTCAAAAATCTGTCAAAAAATGATTTAGTGCGACTTTGGTAAGCTACGAAGCTGCTAAGCTTGATGGATTGTTGGAGCATTACGGTACTGTAGTCAGGAGCCTCGCGGAGTAATCGGGGTCCAAAACTCCGTCCACTTCAGGTACCAAAGTCAAACGAACACTGAGAGTTAAAAACGGTCTAAATTCTTTCTTCTTTAATAAAATGATCAGTGTTGCTGCTTTACCAGGTGTAACAATTAAGTTTAACATCCAGGCATCCATAAAAACAGGATTTATTAAATGTAACGGAGTTAGTTAGGAGTTAGCAGGAAGTTAGCTCGCTAGCTTCCACCTAAACTTGATATAGCATGTTCTGACTGAGAGATTTCTGAAACAATTCAAACGTACAGCTCTGCTATCACTTCCAACATAAATGAAAACAGAAAACTAAACAGCAGTGATGTTTGTAGGGTTACTGAAGTTGGGCTAGCTGGTATATAATGATGTGCTACGTGATTGCTAGCGACACAGCTATGTTAGCATAACATAAACGCAGTGAAGCTGGAGGATGAACGCAAATTTTTTTCCACCTGATAAAAATTAACGTGAGGGTTCCCGATGGTTAGGGACAAATGCCAAACTTCAGTCAGGAGAACAACTGAGATAATCCATCCACAATACGAGGTTAGTCATTAATATACTGCAACAACATGGGAATAGAGCAGCTGTGAGAGAATTCAACATTAATGAATCAATGTTACGGAAGTGGAGGAAGCAAGAAGAATGAGTTGAGTAAAGTTTGACTTAGTTTTGTTTGGATTAATGTGCTTTGTGCTCCAAAAAATATATTATGCTGAAAAACAGCCCTGCGCCACAATGTTTCCACTTCCAGACTTGACTGTTGGTGTTTTTGGGGTGATATGCTGTGCTTATTGTTCTCCAAACATGGTGTTTTGATGTATTTTGGCATCCAAAGAGTTCCATTTCGGTCTCAGCTAATCAGACTATATTCTCCCTCTGTTTCACAGGCTTGTCTAAATGTTGTTCAGCAACCCTTAAACGCTCTTCAACACGCTTTTTCTTTAGCAATGGACTCTTGCATGGTGAACGTCCATACAGGCCATGGTAGTTAAGTGCATAACTTGTTTTCTTTGAAACAACTGAACTTGTTGATTCCAGGTCTTTCTGTAGCTCTCCACAAGTGCCAAGTATCCAATGCCATCAGTATGTTTTACAAAAATACGGTTGTGAAAGTGTTGAGAGAGCTCACTGGTTTTATCCATCACGAGATGTTTACTTGTGTGACACCTAGGTGATGAGACACCATTTTTATAGGCCATCAGTTGGGACTGAACCAGCTGATATTAATTTGCAGTAATTACTGATTTTCTGAAGCTGATGCCATTTCCATGCCTTTTTGAACCTCCTTTTCTTCATGTGTTCAATACTTTTTCCCTGGGCGATCGTGGCTCAAGAGTTGGGAGTTCGCCTTGTAATCGGAAGGTTGCCGGTTCGAGCCCTGGCTTGGACAGTCTTGGTCTTTGTGTCCTTGGGCACTTCACCCGTTGCCTACTGGTGGCGCCAGTGTCCGGCAGCCTTGCCTCTGTCAGTGCGCCCCAGGGCGGCTGTGGCTACAATGTAGCTGCCATCACCAATGGGTGGACGACTGGATATGTAAAGCGCTTTGGGGTCCTTAGGGACTAGTAAAGCGCTTTACAAATACAGGCCATTTTGCATTATTACACATAAATTAGTTTATGGACATCTGTGGTTTGATTTATTTGTATGTGTGCATTGGATGGGTTGTTACCTACAGCTGGTGTGAATTTCATGTTAACATCACCTTTAGAAATGTATTTATTTAGAAAATTAGAGTTTTAAAATAAATTACTTCAGAGCATTTTACTGGTATATTCATGGTAGAAATTTGTTTGATAAAGTACAAATATTTGACATTTTAATAACAAATATCTCTGCTGAATTACAGTCATTTCCCAGCATTAAACTTTTATTTTACATTTTATAATCTGGAATTCCCAACAGATAAAAGCATAACAAGGTTATAAGCTTTACAGCTAATACTCTCAGCTTTTTGGCTTCCAAATAAATTTATAATTTAATTTACTGAAGTGTGATTTTCATTTTGTAGGGGTAATCAAATCAAACAGAACAGAATCTTCTTATCATTTCCTCCTCATCCAGCTGGGTCATCTCCCATCATGCCTCAGGTGTCGTTTGCCCATCCCTCGCTCTGTCTTAACTTCCTCCCTCTACTGCACCGCCTCCTCCCATCCAACCCCCCTACCGTCCGAGACGTGGATGTTCCCCCTCTGTTTCGGGAGCGCTTCATCCTGACGGGGTACCGTCCCACGGGCATGTCGTGGCGGTGTTACGCCCTCAGCCTGTTCCAGATCCACAATGAGACGCTGAATGTGTGGAGCCACCTGCTGGCTGCCGCCTTCGTGGTGCTCAGGTTCATGGTGTTCGCCATCATGCGAGGAGGGGTAGGATATTTACAGATGCTCTGATCTTCTGCTGCATGATGACATTCTGTTTGACTTCCTGTTGTCTGACCTTTGACCTATTAAGGGAATCCTGGGTTTCCGACTGCAGGGTCCTGAAGGTGAAGGTTTTTCTGTGGATGCCTCCTCTCTACCTCTGGTCCTCTATGTTCTTTCTGCAGTCACATACCTCAGCTGCAGGTGAGTGATTCATTCTTTAGTCACCAACGATAACAAAGTCTTCCTATATATTTGATTTGGGAATGATGTTTGAAGTTTAATGTAAACATTTTAAATATTGCAGCTTTAACTAACATCGTGTTACCTCCTGCAGTGCTGCCGCTCACCTGCTGCAGTCCCACTCAGAGCAGGCGCATTACTCACTATTCTTCCTGGACTATGTGGGCGTGGCCGTCTATCAGTATGGCTGCGCTCTGGCTCTCTGCCTGTACAGCTCCAACACTGCCTGGAGACAAAGCATGCTGGGACAGGTTTGTTTACAGATATTGAACTATGGTAATATTTGATGGCTGATTGTTGGACGTCTGCAATGTTGGTTGATTTTTTGGACGGCCTGGTAGTTTTCTGGTAAGGTAGTGGAAATTTAGTCTTGACTGACTGACTGGATGGAGGCAGGAGGTTGGACAGTTGGATGTTACATATTGGATAGTCTGACAGTGTTATGTTTGGGTATTTTCACTGAATGATAGATGGCTGGATTCTGTGATGGTTGGGTGGTTGCGTGAGTGTCTGCTGTTTTGATGTGTTTCTCCATGCTGGCTCTGGTTCTCCAGTACCTTCCCATGAGGGCAGAGGCTCATTTCCACATGCATCATCCAGCAGTGATCCATCAGTGGCAATCAGCAGGCTGGCATTTAAGACCAGCTCACCCTTTGTCTCATTGCCAGTCCGTCAGCTACGGCTGTAACTTGGCTCTTCCATCTCTTGTTATTTGCCTCGTTGAATTCTAACTGCTGTTTCCTTGTGTGTCCAGTTTGTTTTTGCCGTTCCTGGAACTAAACTCCGCTGCAGCTTTCTTTACTTGTCACTTTCTTCAACCGTTAACAAGACAATTGGAAGATTTTTGCACAACTTTCGGAGCCAACTGGAAACTTTCATAGACTGAATATACTTATAACTCACTTCTCTCTTCTGCTATAGGTCTCTTGCCTTTTGAAGCCTCTCTAGGGTACCAACCCCCTCTTTTTCTACAGATGGAGCCTGATCTTGCGGTGCCCTCAGTTTGCTCCAGTCCACTGTGCCCGTCTGCTAGTAACTGCTAGTCTATTGTCCCTTGAGTCTGCTTTCATGTCCACTTCCACATATCAGCCTTTCACCCCCTGACAGTTAGATGACTGTATTGTATATGGATAGTTGGATGGTTTGATAGTATAACCATTGGATGTTTGGATACTGTGATTGTTGGACAGTTGGATTGTTGTATTTTGGATAGATGGATTGTAGGACAGTGTAATACCTTAATGGTCTGAAAGCTGGATGTTTGGATATTGATATGGTTGTATTTTTGGGGAGCAGGCTGACTGGCTAGTTGGATACATGGACTGCAAGATGGTGTGATGGTCAAACAGTTAGACGAGTTGATACTAGGTAGTTGGATGTTGAATACTGGTATGTTTGTATGGTTGGAGAACTTGATGGTTGGATAGTTGGGTAGTTAGAATTTTAATAGTGTGAAAGTTGCACAGTTTAGTGATTCGATGTTGGATGACTGGATGGTTGGATAGTTTAATAAATGGAGTCCTGGACGGTTTAATGGTTGGGAATTTGGTTCATTTGATTGTTGGATGTTGCATTATTGAATCACTGGATATTGTTATGGCTGTATATCCAGTGATGCAACTGGATATACCTCCCAACTGGAGCTAGGAGGTTGAATAGTTTGACTCATGGACTGTTAAATAGTGTGATGAGTGGACAGTTTAGTGACTGGGTGTTGGATGACTGGATGGTTTGTAAATGATATTGGTAAACAATTTGATAATTGGATATTGGATTGTTGGACGGGTATAGCTGTATGGTTGGAGATCTGGGTGGTTGGACAGTTTAATGATTGGATGTTGGACAGCTGAATACTGTGACTGTTGGATATTGGAAAGTGGGGTGATTAGATGACTGAATAGTGTGAATGTTGGACTGATGAACCCAGTGCAGGCTGGACAGGTTTGTTCATGGATGGACAATTTGGATGTTTTGTAGTTGGCTTATTTAATGGTTTGATGATTACTTTGTGGACAGTTGGATTTCTTATTGCAATGATGCCTGGATGTTCAGATGGAAGGGAAAACATGGTTAGAAAGGTTTGTGTTTGAGTCTTCCGTCCCATCGGTATGTTCAGATGTCCTGATCAGGTTTTTGGATTTCAGGTCTTCCTCCCAGCAGCTGCCCTCCTTGCGTGGCTCTCGTGCACCGCCTGCTGCTATGCAAAACTTCGTTTCCGCCGTCCATACCCCCTTCACAGGAAGCTCTGCCAGCTGATCCCAATGGGTGTGGCCTACCTAGTGGACATCAGCCCTGTTGCCCACCGTCTTGCCACCCACAGCTGGACAGGCAGCCCTGCACTACCATTGCACTTCTTGCAGGTAGTTCCTTTTACTTATTTCTTTAGTCATGGATTTATTAGACCTAACAGTTATATTTATTACTAGTTAGTAATTTTGGGTAAAAATATTGCACAAATTGTTCTTATTTGTATATTTTTGTGCTACTGTCAAAAAGCTTTCTGTCATTTTTCCACCAGGTGGTGCTGTTTATGCTGTCCGCCTTCTTCTTCTCTTGCCCCGTTCCTGAGCGCTTCTACCCCGGCCACTTTGACATCGTCGGCCACGGACACCAGCTCTTCCACATCTTGCTGTCACTCTGCACACTGGCCCAGCAGGAAGCGCTGTTCCACGACTTCCTATGGCGGCGGCCGGCGATGGTCAGAGAGTTTGGAGAGGAGCGCCTCCTGCTGGCTTGCGCCTCCTTTCCCTGCCTGACGTTGTGTTGCGCCTTGACAGCCCTCGCCATGAGGAGGCAGGCTCAGGCACAGCTGATGAAAGAGCAACGATAGAAGAGGAAAAAGTTTGTGTACAGGAAGTCTCTTCTTCTTCTGAGGGACTGACTCTGCAGTGGAAGCATTTCTTTACTTTTGTTGGTTTGGGTTGTTTGTTAGCATCAGATGATAGTGATGCAGACCATCATATTCCTACACCGAACTTCTGGTTCTTCTGGTTTCTCTTTTTTACATTTTACTAAACAACGACTAAAATCAAGTGACCATTTAACATTATGGGACCAGTTTTTAATTTCTGTTTGCATATTCAATAAAGTAATATTGTCTATAGTTTGTACGTTTATCTGTTAGCTGAACACTGTTGCCTCACTGAGCTCCAGGTTGGGGCCTTGATTGAAAATAAATCTAAAACCTGTATTTAATAAGATAAGATAACCTTTATTAGTCCCACACGTGGGAAATTTGTTTTGTTACAGCAGAAAGTAATAATAATAATGGATTGCATTTATGTAGCGCTTTTCGGGACCCCTCAAAGCGCTTTACAATTCCACTATTCATTCACTCTCACACACTAGTGGAAGCTATAGTTGTAGCCACAGCTGCCCTGGGGCAGACTGACAGAGGCGAGGCTGCCATATCGCGCCATCGGCCCCTCTGGCCATCACCAGTAGGCGGTAGGGAAGTGTGTTGCCCGAGGACACAACGACCGAGGCTGAGCCGGGGCTCGAACCGGCAACCTTCCGATTACAAGACGAACTCCCAAATCTTGAGCCACGATCGCCCTCCAAAGTGGACAGTGCAAAGTTATATAGCAAAAATTAGAAACACTGGAATAGAATAAGAATAAGATACTATATACAACAGATTAAAATAATAAGATAATAAAATACTAAGATAACCGTTGACTGTTCTTCCTTTAACAACAGTCTGTAAGCATTTGGGAACCAAGGGTTTACATTTCTGTAGTTTTGTTGTAGTTTTTGCCAAAGGATTCTCATTCTTGCTTGTTTTAGGACTTGAGCCACATGTTTTTAGTGGTTGATGGTCTGGAGAACTTTCAGTTTAGCAGGCAGATTTTTTTTTCCTGCATACCCGTGCAGTTTGTGTCGGCGTAAAGGACGGTGATAGGTTTGTAGCATAAACCTATTTGCTGGAACGTTAAGGACAATTTAATTACACAGCAAAGCAAGACACGAGTAGGCAAAGTTCTTTATGGTTCTCATGCACGGGAGAGAACTGGACAAACGCCGTTCCTTCGCTTGACCCCAGGTGCTCTCATCCGCTCCCCCGTAACACTGCTCTTTTATTGAGGTTACATGAATATACATAGGTTCATTAACATATGACGTCTACATACACACAAAGAGTACCTTACCTGTGCGTTGTGTAAGTGTGTGTGTGGTCAGAGTGTGACCCCATAAATGACTTCCCTAACCCTGCTGGTTTGGAAGTCCAACAGTTCGTCTAAACAAAAGGCACTTAGCCTAAAACAGATATAGACATGTTTATCCTTCCATAAAACAATAAGAGAAGGTACGACCTCTCCCATGCTCCCAGGATGTGGGTGTGAATGCCAGAACACTCTGGAATGCACACCAAGCCTTTGCAGACTATTAAGGATCACACATCCTATCACTACACAATCGATTATGCACCTCTAAGCATATATAGTTAAAAATTTCTAAGCATAAATGACAATAAACAATACAAATCTAACAGACGGTTTCTGTAGTACCTCTAAAATTTACAGCCTGTCGATTTGTATGAACAATCATTGAACAACCTACAACCAACTTGTAGGTTGGTTTTTAATATATCTGTTATTAAAAACCAACCTACCAACACCCCATATTTTACTAAAGCTGATTCTCCCTTTATCTATCAAAATGAAATTTTAGCTGACATTTTACAGTAACTACAGGGTTTCTATGGACTTTAACACCACAATGCACGTATGACAACATCCAGACAGGAAGCTGAATGCAGACTGCGATAGAGAAAAAATAATGTGAATTCACTTTATGTGTCCTTTAACAGCAAGGCTGCTGTTATCTGCCTCTCACAGTCCTCAAAGGGCCTCACTCTGCCAGTCAAGCAGAAAGTGTCAGTTGCACAGTTCGGGTGGAGCTGCTCTTGGTGCTCCAGTTTCAGTTTGATCTCGGCTTTATGGAGCTTATCAGTCGCAGCTGCCTGTGGTTAGAAAGACGCCATAAAATGTAAAACACACCCCCCGTTCAGCTATCAGGAGAGAATATCATTCTCGGTTTGAACACTAAAATTATGAAACAAAGCCACTTCTGAAAGCATTTGTGGCTGTATTGTTGACAGCACAGAGTAAATGTTCAACACAGTGATTATAACAGATGTGTGAGGAACCACATGGACAGGTGAGGAACATCCTGTTCACATACACTTGTACCGTAGAGCAGGTCAAAGTTCATCAGTAAATCAGCAGTGAAACAGCAAATACGCAGAGGGTGTTAAAAATAAAAAAGCAGAGATATGAAAACATTAAAGCAGAAAAAGAGGCAGCAAGTGAGCTGCTAGCCTGTAGCTCTGTGAAAATAGAGGTTTCAAACAGGTTGATTTGCTTTACAGCAAATCTTTAACAAGACAGTCTGTGATGCCACGTTCCAGTTTTAGTTACTCACAGTGATCTCTGATGGGTCTAAAATGTGTCAGAGCCTCATTATTAATGTGGACTAATGTTTTTGACATAAATCCCCATGACTGTCAGCACTCTGCCTAAAATTAATATACACACAGTAGGTTTAGTGCCCATTAAACTATGATCATGCTGAAGCCTCTGTTGGATATTAGAGGAACTGCAGTCTTTCTGCACATTTCTGAATAATTACCGATTTTTGTTAGCATTAATAATCACACATTTTTAGATTTAAGCAAAGACTGCAACATTTTGAATATGTGCACATGCAGTCTTTGTGCTTAGCTAAGCTAAGCAGGTCTCAGTTCCTGTGGGGGAATCCGGAGTCCTGTGCAGTGTTTGTGCAGTGTGTCTTTAAGCAGCTCTCACAGCAGAGTGTTTGTTCAGTCTGTCAATGAGTAAACGTGCAGCAGGAACAAACCCTCATAGCACCACTGAACCTGAACACACAGCTGTCTGCACACAGGTACGTCCACACTGCTTCTTAAACTTTAGCGCTCATACATTAAGAAAGTAAACTGAACTGTTGGAACACTCAGAGCTGCACTCGTACTCTGGAGCTGCCTGCAGTTATTCAACTGACATGAATGTAGATGAGAAAGTTGATGTGTTTTAATTCACAGACATACAGTCATAATGTCAGTTGTAAAGAAAATTAATGTGCAAACACTAATTATCCTAATATTAATGTGTCAAGAGATATCATAAAGTAACTATTTTACCAAGTTTCACATCTGAGGTTCTGTTATCTGTTACTTTTCTGAGCTGTCTTATGTGATAGCAGCAGCATCAGTGTGTTCTTGATTTTCACGTTTGACGTGAAAAATATTCTCATAGTAGCACTTTTAAGACCAGGAAACAGGTTAAAAGACAGACTGGCATCGTTTGGTATTCACACCAGAAAACCAGAGACAGATGATGAGGCAGCGGGCCCCCAGCTGCAGACCCCACCCTGTTCTATGAGTTACAGGCTGAAACAAAGGGCTGTAATTTGGGGTAATTTGAGGCCAACTGTTGTGACTTCATTGTCTTTTATCAATACAATGTTGCTGTTTTGCACTTTGTCAGAACTATTTAGGGTCTCTTTATGGACTCTTAATGTCTCTTTTACTTGTTTTACGCCTCTTCGTGGCTTTTTTTTCTTTTTTGACTTGTTTGGCATTTTTCTGGGACCTCACCGTGCTCGTGCATACAAAGATGGAGCGGGTGGAGCGACAGCACCACCTCCTCGTACAGAACAGAGGAGGCTTCGCTGGAAGGCAAAGGGGCTTGCAAATGTGCAGAAACTGTGGCCCGGCAGGATAAAGCAGCTTAAATTGCTCACCCATCAGGATGTGGACAAGGGTGTTGCCTGAGCCATCAGGTGATGTGGGCTGACCTTGAGATCAGGTGACCTGCTGGGACTGCGGCTCGCTTTTGTGGACGCTATAGGCTCGCTTTCTTTGCAAAAACAAAAAGAAAATAAACAGAAAGGCAGTCGTCTCCTTCATACGTGGAACTCCGTCTCCAAACAACTGAGAAAAGAGAAGAAATCTTAAAAAGAGCAGCCCCGCCCAAACCTTTCACCGCAGCTCTGATCATCATCGCACATGGTGATGATGTTTCCTGTTTTCATTCATTTATTCTAATCTCTTCATGGTTCGCCTGCTCTGTGGCCTTACTTCACTTTAAGTTCAGTCTCAAGTTCGATGGACTACGATGTGTCTGCGTATTTGAGTCGCAGCTCTGGAGACAGGCATTGGAGACAACAGGAAGTTCCCCCTGCGCAGAATAAAAAACAGCCCCAGCTGTTGAAACATTTAACTGATGTTTTGTCACTGCAACATTTAACAGAAGAGATGTGGCGGGATAATCAGTGAGGTGGATACGTGTTAGCTTGGCTGTTTGCGCCTCGTTTCCTTTATTACAGTGAAATAACTGCGCTAAATGCAGTTTTTTCTAATCTGAACATGGCGTTCTCGCACCGCGACCCACCTCCGGCATCTGCTTCACTGTTTGTGTAACAGGAGTTGGTCAGGATGATTCAATCGCCGCTGAGCTGAAAGAACGAGTACACACCCGACGACGGACCGGCCTTAAAGCACACACAGGGTCACGTTTGATCCACGAGTGTGTTGCTTTGTGCGTTCATGACTCAGGGCTTTAGCACACAATGATATCAGTAAATTTGAGCTCATATTTGCTCAGTTATGTTTGAAGAGCGCATTTAAAGCATTCCTTTGATATGAAAACAGATCAGGTGGAATTTATGTTTCAGAATAGGTCAGAATAAAGTTTCTGACCTTTGACCTCTGCTGATTGTTAGACCTGTTAATGATCAGAGAAACTGAGGATAATTTACATCTGATGCTAATTAAAGTTCTTTACAAAACACTAAAATGCAAAGTGAGTTTCTTGGAGGTCATAAAGTCTCCAGGTCGTCCTCACTCATCTGCGTTTTCTCTCCTCTCAGGGATCATGGCAACCGGACCAGACGCCATCGAGCTGTGGCTCCTGCCATCAGGAGTGGTTAGCTTCTTCATCCTCCTCCTCATCCTCTCCATCTTCCTCACGGGTCTCTGCAGCGACTGCGGCAGGTCAGCAGTCTTTCTACATCACAGAATGATGAAATGAATGAAAATGAAAAGTTTAACGTGATTATCAGAGTCAATCTTAAACAATCCAGTAACATCTGAAATGATCAGTGAATCATTAAAACCTGATCTGACGCTGTTGTTTGTTGTTTTTCAGACATTCGTTTGAGCTTCAGGATCTGGAGGTGAACAGAACCCCGTCAACGCTCATCAGCGTGGTAAGAGACGAGTTTAACGACCTAAAACCTCTGATGGGACGGGGCGTGGCTTAACTTGTAGTCTAAGGAGCTTGAGAAAGGAAAGCTTCTGGACTTCTTTAAGTTGCTTGAAGACGTTTCACATCTCATCCAAGAAGCTTCTTCAGTTCTAGGGTCAAATGGTGGAGAGTCCCAGGCTACGTCCACACTGGCCCGGATAGATTTGAAAACGGCGTTTTTGTCTGAAAACGCTCCGCGTCCACACTAGCGTTTTCAGTCATTTTCACAGAGTTGTGCGTCCACATTGAAACAGCCGAAAACACTTACGTTCTAGTCCTGTGCATGTGTGAAACGCAAGAAGATTCGACCTGCCTCATTTCTGTCTGCTGCTTATTTACTTTCCAGCTCTTTGAAACGTTGCGGCAAAATGTGGAGGAAAAGCAGCGAGTTTTTAAAATGGACTAACAATGAGGTGGAGTTGTTGCTGCGAGTAACACAAAAGTACAAAGTTGCAAAAGCGAGAGAGAATTACAGAATTTGAAGAAAAGCTCTCTGGAGGATGTGCAGACTGATATTAATCTTTAATAGGGCCGTCAAACAAAACAACTGCTGTGTAATGCCCTCCGCTATCTTAGTATAATTGGTCACATGACTGCATCATATGACTAACATGCGTCATCGTTTTAGAAAGTCTCTGTTTTCGCCGTCCACACTGCCACGCCCAAGCACCATTTTGAAATGTATGTGTTTTTGAGAGCATTTTGAAAACGCTGTATTTGCCGAAACAGAGAGAAAACGATGCATTTTTAAACTAATATGCATTAGTGTGGACGTAGCCCCAGATTTAAGCCCTGTGGGAGTGTCCACCCCAGGAGGGACAATGGACCCCCTAATGGTCCTCTACCTAATCACACGAGCCATTGTGAAACCTGGCCCCACCCTATCATGTGATTTCCTGAGGTCAGATGGCCCAGGATGTGAGTGGGCGTTAAGGCGTCTGGGAAGCATCTCAAAACTGGATTATAGATGGCAGAGAGTTGGTGTCGTAAGCCCCGCCCTCTTTTCAAAGATGGCCATTCACAGTGGACATAGATGCTTCTTTCACTCCTCTTTCAAACCATCTGTCCTCTCTGTCCAAAATGTGAACATTGGCATCCTCGAACGGTTGACCTTTGACCTTTGGATGCAGATGGACAGCCGAGTCTTGTCCCGTGGAGGTGGCTCTTCTAGGTAGGGGATCATTAGGGGGTCTTTTGTCCCTCTTGGGGGGGGACACTCCCACAGGGTTTAAATCTGGGACTCTCCAATATTTGACCTTAGAACTGAAGAAGCTTCTCGGATGAGAGGTGAAACGTCTTCAAGCAACTTAAAGAAGTCCAGACACTTTTCTTTGCAAGCTCCTTGGACTACGATGACCTGGATGACTGAGAACCTTCACAGACATAGTTAACCTGTCGTGTTGATTGACAGGTGAAGCTGGAGGAAGTGAGAGAAAACCCAACGATCAACGAGATCCAGAACGACGAGAAACGTGAGCAGACTTTTCAGCTATACTAAATGAAGTTTTAATGAAGTAGTTTCATCACATTTTCAGGTTCGTGCGACAGAGTTTACTTCAGTTTTATATAAGCAGCACCAAACTGCATGTGGAATGAAGTCAGGGTGGAGGAAGAGCTCACAACACCTCCAGAAAATAAAAGTCTTTGCAGAAAAATGTCTTTTACGCGTGAGTGCACAGAGGTAGACGAGTAATGGCCCTGAACCTGAAGATCAGAGGTGAAATGAATACCTCCTGTGCTGGAAACGATGACCACCAAGGAAAATAAGTCAGAATTTACTGCGCTAACAGCTACTGACCGTCAGCGAGAGCCGATTCATGTCAGTTAACAGTTAACCCTGTTAGGGACCCTCCCTGGAGGAGCCACCTGGGGGCGCCACAGACTGAGCAAGGTCCCACCAGGCAGACAGCAGACTTTAACTAAAGACATTTAAATTATACGATTCATGAGGTCAAATGAATGATGAGGCTGGGAAGACTGTTTTATAGTTTCAGAAAAAAAATATGAATGACTTCCTGTGTGCATTCCCACCTTTAACATAACTTTATTCTTCCAAAGGAAAAATAAAGAATCACAAAAAAGAAGCTTTCAACCTCGAGCTGAAGGATCTTTTAAATTTATTCTGCATTTAAAGGAGAGGCACGTTTCATCTGTAGTCTCATTTTTTGTGCGCAGAAGCAGGAAGGACGAGATGCTCCGTGATTATCAGCGGAGCTGATTTAACGTGAGGTCTGCAGAAATCATTTCATCAGTGTCCAAATGTAGGAGGAAACAGGAAGTATGACGTTGCACTGATCCCCTGGTGGCGTGGCAAATTTCAACGTGTCGCCATGAAGCACCAAGCTGCTGTAGATCAAATTGTCCAATCAGGGTTGAGCAGCAGCCAGCTGCAGACCCTAATTCGCTGGAGGTTTAATCCTGTTAAAAGGGAGTTTTTCCTTCCCACCGTCACCAAGTGCTTGCTTAAAGGGGCTCATCTGATAGTTGTAATATTGTTGGGTCTTTACATTACAATATAAAACACTTTGAGGCAAGTGTTGTTGGGGCTAAATAAATAACAGCGACTTGAATTTAATCAATGTGCTTTTTAAAAATAAATAAATAAAAAGATGATGTCCTCACCTCTCGCTGTCTCTCCGGCTCCCGATGTCCTGACTCTAAAGTCCCGACAGCTCCATCGTACCTGAAACTAAAGAATAAAACAGATGACATGAGTAAATATAAGTAAATAAGAAATATTCCACATGTGCACAAATGAGGCTCATTAACAGGTTCAGTAAGAATATTTAATGGAGTTTTCGTGTAGAACAAGATGCTTTTAGTTTGCTCTCATGCTCGATTTTCTGGCTTCAGGCTGAATCGCTTTCATGAACTCGTGATATTATTTTTTAATGAGAACACTTAAAAATTAAGAAACTCGGTGAAGAAACTCAGATTGCTGAATGTCCCATGATGCCTGTGTTTGTGTGTTCAGAGTCACGTCCTGAAGAGGAAGTCTCAGTGCAGTTCACTCCCTGGAGGAGCCACCTGGGGGCGCCACAGAGCCAAGGTTTTATTCTCTGAAGGGAGAGAACGAAGAAACCACAGAAACTACTTTTATTGATCATCGTGATCTGATCATTAGTTCCTAACTGTCGTCTGTCTGTTCACAGATCAAAACGCTGAGCACATCTACCACGCCATCGGAGGACACGGCACCAACCCGGACATATCATCACCAGCAATGCCGGCCAATCACAAGCCAGCCAGAGCACATGACGCCGCTCTGGAGGATTTTAGCAACTACGACGGGGATTCGGTTTATGCTCAAGTCAGCAAGAAGCTGAGCTCCAGTGCTTCACCTCCACCTGTCCATACACCTGCGGAGATACCGGTACAGGAGGAGGAGCCTTCACCTCCGCTGCCCGAGAGGACGGCAGAGATGGAGGGATGATGGATGAAGGACGAGAGACGGTGTGAAGAGACAGAGAACGAAGGACGCCAGGTCCTCCCGCACGCATCATTAACGCCAAAACCTGAAAACTACATCCGCCAATCAGAGTGCTGGAACCCTAACACTCATGACATCACAGCGTCAACATCTCAGCTTCAGCGTCTTGATGTGAGGTTGAATTTCTAATGAAAAGGAGACACGTGTCACACGTGGAGTGACATCAGCGACTCGCTGAATCTGAACACAAGTTCAGAGAAAAAAACACGGAGCACGATTCAGGAACAGCAAAGACGGAGGGAAGTTTCTCTTCCATGGAGGGAAAAATATTTTTCATCTTTATTGTGGTTCAGCAGAGTTTTCAAGCATTTTTATTTTTTCAGAATCAGAAATACTTTATTAATCCCGAAGGAAATGTCCTGATTTTTATGTCCCAATGAGCCTTAAAATTAAAGACAATTTAGATAACTGGCCAAAAAAGTGCCAGAGGCTGTTTCAGAGTAGATGCTAAGTGGCGAGAGTTGTTTCTAGAAGGACTTTGGGGCAGATTCCACTACAAATATATATTTATGTATTTAATTCAAATTCAAATTTTTATTTGTCACGTACACAGTCATACAATTTATAATATACAAACAGTGTGACGGCCTGCAAGAAAACTGCAAAGAAAGCAAAAACACGTCTACATGAAAGGAAAGATGATGAAGGACGGAAACCTTAAATAAAGTTATAGAAAACAATTTTTGAAAGTCTTATGAATGAATTGTTGTTGAGTTGTTTTCAAAGTAGATCCATAAGGTGAAACCTTTACCTACATTAAGGTAGCGCCATTACCATTTTGCCCTTTTTGAGACAGAATTGATCATTTCTATGATCGTGGGGCGATCGTGGCTCAAGAGTTGGGAGTTCGCCTTGTAATCGGAAGGTTGCCGGTTCGAGCCCCGGCTTGGACAGTCTCGGTCGTTGTGTCCTTGGGCAAGACACTTCACCCGTTGCCTACTGGTGGTGGTCAGAGGGCCTGGTGGCGCCAGTGTCATTACAAATGCCCCAACAGCACAAACATGGTCCAGAGGTCCAGTTTAGGGTCAGGTGAAGCCTGGCTAGCAGCTACGGCCACCTGTGTCACCATCCACCTATCAGTCAAAGAGGCCACGCCCCTAATAATGCAAACTAAGCATTAATAAACTTTAAACAGCTGTGATGAGGCAAACCTGTAATTTGTGGCTGTGGCCGTCCAAGTCCACTGACAGGAAGTGTTCTCAGAGAGAGCCCGTCCTCCTCCAACCAGGCCAAACCTTCATGGGGTCTTTGTTTGCGCCACCACTCCCACTGAGCAGCGTTTGAGTGATCTTGCTGGAGTGTAACAGCTCTCAATTGTCTCAGTGAGGGAATAAACTGCAGCATGGCGGTGGGTCACATGACTTGCTGTTTGAGACACAGGAAAGGAACCAGAGTAGATCAGTTTACACGTCACATTTTGCTGCTTCCGTTTATTAAATCTTCCCTCAAAGCCGACATGTTTATGTCGGATTTCACTGCCTCGTGTCCAACATCGTGACATCGGTGTGAAACACTGAAGCTGAGCTTCTCTCACCATGTGCTGTTTGTATATTCCTGTAATCAAACCGTGGCCCCATCCTCGTGGTGACAGGAGGTGATTTCTTCTGAGCTTTATCATCTGACTGTAAGTGAAGTTACAGCATTTAGAAAGTCACGCAGAGTCACAGTGAAACCAGGAGAGGATGCAGTGGCGTCCAAATCACAGCTGAGGCTTTGTTTGGACATGTTTTCGCTTCTGAGACGCTTCTGCTCTGTGATGACGATCTGTCCGGTCCTCGTAAAGACACAATCAGGTCTGAGACTTCACACAAACACAAAGCTTCTGTGGAAGAACAGGGAACTTTATCAGGAAGTTTTAAATGAAAGAGGAAGTGAGGACAGTTTTGTAAGGAGGGAGGGAATTTCTGAAGCTTTGGGACATTTTTGTAAGGTGGAGATGCCCTGCAGAGCTTTTGTAGGACTTGTCTGACAGAGTTGCACAGATGTCCCACAATTATCACAGATGACACATCACCCTCAGCTTAAGCTGACGACTCCATGGCAAAGCCTGTAGCTGTGTGATGTGAGACGGCTGCGCCTCAGTCAGGGACAGAACTTTAAAGGTTTGAGGTCCAGATCCAGGTTCAGGGATCTGTGAGAGTGCCGAATCAGTGACAGACAAACAGGGTAAACATGTGTGTGTGTGTGTGTGTGTGTGTGTGTGTGTGTGTGTGTGTGTGTGTGTGTGCGTCAGATCCTGTCATCGTGTGAGTCAGAGTTAATCAGAAGAGTTCAGCTGATGACTAAAAACAGTGAAACTATCAGCAGGCACGTTTACCACGTCCATCAGCTGCCAGTGGACGTATCCGTGGAAACGAGGAGTCTTCTTCACACACAGACGTTGGTATTGCAACCACAGAGGTGAAGAAAAGAAACGCACCTCCTGACTGACATCATGTTACGCACAGCAGTTATGAATGAGGTGATTTTGGGGTGGGGTTCGGCTATGACTATTTTCTGGAGAACAGAGTCCTGTTTTCTGTCTTCGCTGAGTTTAACATGTCACAGCGGCGGACACTGTTTACATCATACATGCTTCTCTTTGGTAAAATTATTAGCAAACACATTTTTTTTTCATTGCTATGGAGATAATAACCTGTCATATTCGACTATTTTTATAGCACCAACTCACCTCGAGGTGCTTTATATAAGAAGGTAAAGTTATTTAAATCACAAATACACGATATTGTGAGAAGTATTCACTCACCCATCCAAACCATTGAATTCGGGTGTTCCAGTCACTTCCACAGGTGTATAAAATCAAGCACCTCAGCATGCACACGGCTTCTACAAACCGTGACAGTTTGCCACCTGTGCAACAAGTCCAAATATTTCCTCACTACTAAACCTTTCACGTTCCGCTGTGAGTGGGATTATATCAAAGTGGAAGCGATTGGGAGTAACAATAACCCCGCCATGAAGTGCTAGGCCACGTAAAATCACGGTGTGGGGTCAGCGGATGCTGAGGAGCATAGTGCACAGAGGTCGCAGACTTTCTGCATCCAAACTTCACGTGGCCTTCAGATTAGCTCAAGAACAGCGCGTAGAGAACTTCATGGGATGGGTTTCCATGGCGACCAGCTACATCCAAGCCTTACATCACCAAGCACATTGTAAATGTGGGATGCAGTGGTGTAAACATGCCGCCACTGGACTCTAGCGCAGCGGAGATCTGTGACCAATCACACTTCTCCATCTGGTGGTGCACGTGTCTGAATCTGGCGGTTGCCAGGACAACGGTACTTGTCTATCCTCATTGTGCCGAGTGTTTTGGTGGAGTGGGGTTATGGGTTGTTTCTCAGGAGTTAGTTCCAGAGAAGGGAACTCCTAATTCAGAATTTATGGTCGAGCGGAGCGAGCGCCTCTGCTGTGGGCTCCACTCCTGCCCGTCGCCTGCAGGGAGCTCTGCTGTCAGATGGAGGCGGTGTACAAAGTATGTGCTGCAACCAGTCTGTGGGCCCCTCTTGCTCATGTTGTTGTTGGTCCGTAAGCCAGCTGCCAAGGAGAGTGAAGTTCTAACACACCGGGCATTAAAAATAATGAAAAGTGTCACTGCAGCCACTCTCTTTATTTTTTTATTTTGCAGTTTTTTCCCGCTTCTCCCTGCTGAACTCTGCTATCGCTCCCTGTTCTATTCCTGCCCACCTATCAACCAGCCAACATTCAGCAGTCACATACGTGGACCGCACGACAGCAAATGTCCCCCCCCTCGGTCCGACCTAGAAAACATTTATGGGATTAATACCCTGTTAATAATTCAGCATACCAAGACTGTTTCATGTTCCCAACTTTGTGGGAACAGTTTGGAGATGACCCCTTCCTGTTCCAACACAATTGCACACAAGGTAGGTTCAAAAAGACGTGAATGAGCCAGTTTGGTGTAGAACAGGGCTGCCCAATCCCAGTCCTCGAGAGCTACTATCTTGCAGCTTTTAGATGCATCCCTACTCTTCAGCATGCCATCGTGTTTGGCAAAGGCCTGATAACAAGCCATTCATTTGATTCGGGTGTGTGGGAACAAGGATGCATCTAAAAGCTGTAGGACGGTAGCTCTCGAGGACCGGGATTGGGCACCCCTGGTGTAGAAGAACTTGACCGGCCTGAACAGAGTCTTGACCTCAAACTGACAGAACACCTTTTCATCCCACCTTGGGATTAATTGGAGATTGTCAGGCCTTCTCGTCCAACATCAGTGTGACCTCCCAAATGTGCTCCTGTAAGAACGGTCAACGATTCCCATAAACGCTCCTAAACCCTGGGAAAGCCTTCCAGTTATAGCTGCAAAGGGTGGGCTGACATTAAATTATGGATATTAAACTATGGATTAATAGTGGGAGTTACAAGTTATTATACATCTGAATGCAGATGTCCAAAATGCTGGGCATCCTCTGCACACGGCCATAAACAATCAGAAGAGTCTGTTCAGTGACAGGTTGCTTCTCCCAAAGACAAGAACTAACAGACTTAAAAACTCCTTTGTCCCACACGCCATCAGACTGTTTAACTCCTCTCTGGAGGGGAGAGGGAGGGGAGACAGGAGGACAAAGGAGGGGGGAACAACTAAGCTGTAGTGCCTCTTCACCTCACTGTACAATACCTTGTGCAATACTTTTTGTAAATAGTCAACAGTGCAATAGACTCAATACTTGAAATGTGCAATTCACTTGTATTTTTATTTTTTATTCCTATTTATTCTATTTATCCCCTTCGTATATTTTATTTATATTGTCTCTGTATTTATATATGTGTGTGTGTGTGTGTGTGTGTGTGTGTGTGTGTGTGTGTGTGTGTGTGTGTGTGTGTGTGTGTGTGTGTATATATAACAATTCTGTAACTGTAACTTCGGTCGTTGCTGTGCTTTTTTTGGAAGTCGAATTTCCCAGAGGAACCCACCCGAGGGATTAATAAAGTTCTATCTTATCTTATCTCTTATCTTAAAAGCTTATTGCAATACAGTGAATGTTTTTAAACATAAAGGCTGGATGAACCTAATATTCTTCCTCTAAGTTCAGACAAACTGATGTTATTATATTTGACTTATAAACCTTAGAAACAGGATTTCTAATCACACTGACTCGGACAGCATTAAATAAACTCGGCCATTTTAACATCTTTCTATTCACATACAAAGCCTTGAATAACCATCGTATCATCGCAGCAGAGCACAATCTTTGCTCTCGCTCTCTCATAGTTTCAGTTTTCTTCTCCTCCCTCTTCACTTTCTCCAGTAGGGCTGAGAATCGTCACTGATTTCTAGAATCGATTCGATTCAGACTCACAAGGTCCCGAATCGAAATTTTGCCTCAGACAGTCAGAAATATTATAATTCAGATCATGCATCAGTACATTTCCATATTTTTATATCTATAAAAAGGAAGCTGACACTTGTGAGACTTTATCAAAGGTGTGAGCATCACAGTGAGGCTAGCTGCGGATAAAACACAGAAAAACATGAAGGTGATTTTCCTGGCCTGGATTTTATAAAAATATTCTGCAGTAGATCAAAAATGAAAGAAAACCATTAATCAACTTATGAACATTAGCTGATGCTGCTGACGTGAAGCAGAGCAAAGTTACAGACATTTGATTAGAGACACAGCGTTTCGCAATTTTGCATAATTTTAAAAAGTTTAAATTTGTTCAGTATTGAACGGCAGAAATGAGGCTTTCTTGTCAGAAGTAAGTAAAAGGAAACAAACAGCGGCCGACAGCCTGTAAACTACGGTAGACTTGTGCGTAACAAGCAAGCGAATAATGAAGAAAACAGATTTTTAGACGGGAAACTGTTGTTGAAGTACAGAGAGAGAGAGAGAGAGCTGTGCATGAAGTGTGATTTTATCCTGGTGGAAGCAAAACAGTAAAAGTCAGAGTGAATTCATGACGATGTTTATGTGAAGCGTAGTTTGGATCTTCTTTTGCTGCTGGTTCAGTCAATATTGTTTGGAGAGAGATCAAACCTGCAGCTTCAGAATCAGTGCAAAAAGGGCGTAAACACAAAGCTCGGACCCGCCGAAACATCAGAATCAGCGAGCTGTCGGCTTTCAGCCCCGACCGTGTCCGTGCCGTCGGGTGAGAAAGTCACATCTCACTGATCCTGATGCGTCGGCGGGTCCGAGCTTTGTGTTTACGTCTCTGTGCAGAATCCGTGTTCCTGCTCTCATTTACTGTTTCAGCTGTTTGGTGGTTGTTGAAATTTTGTGAGGTTTAACCTGAGATTCTGGCGTTTCAGGCAAAATAAATTTATATTAAAAAATCGATTCAGGATTTTAATGAATCGATATCACGTTATCCAAGCCAGAATCGATTTTAATCGATATATCGATAATCAAAACACAGCCCTATTCTCCAGCCTGTCACAGCAGATCGCTGCCCCTCCCTTCACATAGTTCTGTTGGGGGTTTCTTCCTGTTAAAAGGGAGTTCTTCCTTTCCGTCCACACGTTTAGAGTCTGAATGTCTAAAACTGATGAGAGAATCAGACTGAGAGTTATTCACCGAGTCATCTGACTGCTTCGGGTCTATCACGCCAGAGTGATGTCATCATCAGCTGATTAAACAACCCTGCATCCTGATGATGAATAGACCTTAAAAATAAGCTCTGCTATGCCCCAGGCATACACAGAAATGTGGCTCCTCAGGATAAAGAGGAGGCCACGTGTGCTGATAATGATGATGATAACTATTGGTTATAAATTTTTGAATATCGAGCAACGTTCAGGTTAATGCCTTTCAGATAAAAGAAAGCAGGGGAACGGGACTAACCCATGAACAGCTGAACTTTGTCAAATAAACAAACTAGTCTCAGGATGGAAAAAGTCTTTACCAGAATCACTCAGACACTTCCTGTTTATTTAATGATGACGAGGGAAGTATTTCAGTATTTCTGTTGCCTTGGCTGGACTGCATCTTCAGATCGCTCCGCGGCTGGTTTCAGGGCTGAATTTCTTCACCGATTTCCTTTCTGTCTTTTTTTTCTTACTTGTTGAATCACCCAACTTCCCCAAAGCTCCGGGTCATGGACTGCTGCCCTCACATCCTGCTGTGAGATTGCTTCACACAGTGCTGAATTCCTTCTTCCATTGCGAGAGTCTGAAATAGCAGAACAGACCCAAACCATGACGCTACCACCGCCATGCTTCACAACTATCAAATCTAGCTCACGGCGTCTGATCCAAAACGCTACGATGGCGACAGCCAAAATATCCTTTGACTCTGCACGACAGCATCTGTACATCGTTGATATACAGTCTATGCGTCACTGAGGATGAACTGGTCCAGTGTCAGACAAAGAAGGATTATTTTCAACTGTGAATCAGGCAAAGCTGCTCTGATAAAATCACTAGGTTTACAGTATACACCCAGGTGCTCTGCAGGGCTCCCCACACTTCCAGGCTTTAAACTACATGCCTCACTGGTGCATATTTATGTGTGTTTGCTTATTTTAGATATTTTCTACTCTGTTGTCCTCGATGAAGCCTCGAGCTGAAACGTGTTGGTCACGTAATGAAGTCTTTCATTACAAGCGTTGCTGTAGCTTTGGCCTCTTCAGGTTTTCTCCTCTTCTTCTACGAGCACTTTTGAAGGAGGCGAGGTTGAACGCTCAGCTCTGTGCCTCGCAGCCACAGTGAGCTTTGATAGGCCGCAGCGACACCTCCTCCTGCCCTGTCCGCCCTGAAAGCCAGCTCTTTGCAGCACGGGCGGATAAGCAGTGGAGAAAATGGATGCATGTTGCACTCCTGGTGTTTTCTGCGCAGGTCTGAAACTCGTAAGTAGATCTTAAACCGAGTAAAACTGAATTTCCTCCATTTGTAGCCATCTTATTTACTTGATCTGCTGAAGGTGAAGCACTTGCTTGTTTATTGGTTGGATGATAATGTCTCCTTATTACTGTCACGTAGTCATCGCACTGATGCTGAAGCAGCAGAAACAGATGTATTAATGTGATCCTTTTGAGGCCTTTATAGGTTGTTTTCAGTGTCTTAGTTCACTAAGTAGTTGTCTAAGTAATATATGTGCACCCAGAAACACGCCATAACTGGGCGTTGTGGAAACACACAGAGCTGCACTCCTCTCCTTTGCAGCGCAGCTCCATGCAGCACTGACACACAGTGATTAGATGATTCCCAGAGAAGCCGTCTCAGGACACGTGTGACAGACAGCTTTGAAACACGCCTGATCTTAAAAAGCAGGTGACACGGGTACGTTCATCAGATCGCCTCCCGCAGAAAGCCTGAAACGGCCTCAGAGTCTGAAAGCAGACACACACAGAGGAGTGAATCACGTCTGTGTGTGTGTGCTGACTCAGCAGGAGTAAGATTACAGAGAACGGTGTTTAAAAGCACCACAGAGAGTCTTTTGGCTTTACTATTCTTTATATTCTAGGATTTGCTGAATCTGATTTCTGTTTTCCTAAAACAAATAAAAATAAAAAAGAACAGCATTTCCATCTTAAAATGATAAAAACAAAGAGCAAAAATTCCAGAAATTCAGGGAATTATCAGTTTGATGCTGAAAATATCCTGATGTGGGCACCAGGACTTCATGTTTGGCCACCTCGCCTTCACTTCTCCTGCAAATCTGTCCATAAATTCCTGAGCAGCTGCTGAAAACTATCTGAAACAGTCACACGACGCTCTTCATAGAGCTGATAATAAATATCAGGAGGCCTTTAAACAGTTTTGAGTCAGACTGAGAAAATAATTCATTCCTGATTAAAATCTCTCCGCATCTTGTGTCCTGCTGATGTTTTTCTGGCTGTTATTTTTGCTGTGAACTGTCACACAGTGGGAGCTGCGAGCGCAGAGAAAGTGGGTCAAACTGTCGGCGTGACTCATTAACACGGAGCACAAAAAGAGGCGGAATGTTCCTTTAACGGCGGCTCTGCGGGGCCTGCACGTAGCTCACGCAAGCAGCGCAGCGTGTGTGTGTGTGCGTGTGTGTGTGTGCTACGTGCAGCTCTGTACCCCTGCACACACGCTCCGCCCACAGCCGTCTCTTTGTTATCTCTGCAGGATCACACCGCTGAAACTCCGCAGATGTTCCTGCGCAGTAATCGAGCCTTAGCGCGAAATGCGCAGGCGCAGCAGATGCGTACGCGGTGCTGGTGTGTGTGTCCTGCAGCTTTGCCACAGACGGTCGGTCCGCTCCTGCTCACAATAAACAACAGTCCTCGGTGGGGTGTGTGCCTGCGCTCCAGACCTCCGCCAATCAGAGCTCAGCTCCTCCCCCACGTGGTGAGCTTGTTTACTACGGGGCTCGAGCGGCACCGCGGGTGCTGATGGGAAAACCCGGCGCGGATCGGGGAGCACCAGAGTTCAGAGTTCATGTTTGTTAGTCTTCGATCCTCCGGACTGTGTCACATGACGTTCTATGACGTCATAAACTCAAGGAAAGCGGGTTTTGGAGGCTCGTGCTTCTCTGGTGTACGTGACTCTCACTGGGGATTGTTATCCTTCAGCAGGAACATAGCTGTGATTTCTTTCATCTCATCGATATCTCTAAAATTAGAATCCACCTGTCTGAGAGTGAAACACTCGTTCATGCATTTATTACTTCCAGGCTGGACGACTGTAATTCATTATTATCAGGATGTCCTAAAAACTCCCTGAAAAGCCTTCAGCTGATCCAAAATGCTGCAGCAAGAGTCCTGACAGGGACTAGAAAGACAGAGCAGATTTCTCCTGTTTTGTCTTCCTGTTAAATCCAGAATTCAAAATCCTGCTCCTCACATACAAGGTCTTAAACAATCAGGCCCCATCTTATCTTAATGACCTTGTAGTACCATATCACCCTATTAGAGCACTTCGCTCTCACTCTGCAGGCCTACTTGTTGTTCCTAGAGTATTTAAAAGTAGAATGGGAGGCAGAGCCTTCAGTTTTCAGGCCCCTCTTCTGTGGAACCAGCTTCCAGTTTGGATTCAGGAGACAGACACTATCTCTACTTTCAAGATTAGGCTTCAAACTTTCCTTTTTGCTAAAGCATATAGTTAGGGCTGGACCAGGTGACCCTGAATCCTCCCTTAGTCATGCTGCAATAGACATACACTGAGACCTCCTGTCTCCCCCCCTCCCTGATTCTGGCTCTGTTGGAGGTCTCTTCCTGTGCAAAGCGGGTTCTTCCTTCTCACTGTCACCGTGTGCTGCCCACAGCGGATTGTATGATTTGGGGGGTTTTCTGTAAAGCACCTTGTTGTTTCCTGACACAGTGAGAGCATAGAAAAATGTTCAGAAAGACCAAACAGTATCTGAACCTCTGTGTCTGTGATAATAACAGTGTGAGTGTATTAACTGTAAGAATTGTCAAACTGAAGATCAAATTTCAACTTTGAAGCCAAAGTTTGTCACCCAGCAGGACTCAGAGTACGTCTACCTCAGAGCCTCATCAACACTGAGCTTATTATTCCCTCTATTTAAAATCATCTTTATTTGGAGGAATGTGTCATCTCACGTCTGTTTCCCTTCATGCTTGTGCTTTCACTCTGGTATGTGTTTTGTCCTGAGGGGCCACTCTAGTCCAAACTGGTGATTCACCGTTTAGTGGCACAAAGAAAGAAAAAGAAATCCTCCGACATCTGCGAGTCACGACGGTAAAGTTTGTGACTGACTGCATAAAAAAACACAAATAACATAAAGGTGGAGGCAGCAGGTATTCTTCTCACCTCAAATTTAGGATGACGGATTCTTTATCCAAAAATCTCAGAAGATTCCCGTTACAGCAGCAAACACAAACATACAGCAGCTTCATAAATGATATGAGTAAAAAGCTCCGTCTGCGTTTCAGGTTCAAAGTTTGGCTCCACTTCTGAAAACAAATCTGAACTTTTTAAATAACCCTGTAAGCAAACTGAAGCGATCACATGACCGCGCTGACAATAGAAAACTGCGTTTCAATAACAGCAATGTCTGAGTTTATGTATTTCACTTTTACTTAACCAGGAGGAAAAAATGCTCTAGAGAGCAAAAACCTCTATTCCAGTCGCATCATCACAGCTGTGATCAGCAGACGTTTAGCCAAAAACAACAAAGAGCATATCAAGTCAGCTGCTTTGTCCTGACTAAATGCTGGCAGGTCGTGTTTGAAGGCCAAGAAAAACCATGAACAGGATTCATCCAGCATGAGCTCCAGCAACAGACAGACCGAAGGAGAGAACTTCCTCCACCTTTTTACAGGATGTAGGTCAGTCAGTGAGAACAGAGCAAGAAAGGTCAAAGGTCGAGCCTGTGGAAGGACAGACAAGCCAAGATAATCTAAATCAGTAAGTTTGCCACATAACATGACACAAAAAAGCTCCATAAAAGTTACAAAATCAGAGTAGCATAGAATAAAATCCAGAAAATAACCCAGTAGAAGAGCTCTGCTCAGTAGAAACCACATAAAATAGAATAAAAAGATTTCGTGACCTCGAAGGTGAGAGTTTCTTTCCAGCTTCACAGAAAAACCGAACCTGAACCAAGTCCTGTCCACGGCCTCTCTAATTAAACTCACTGTGGAGGTGGTGGGTGGGGGCTCTGCGCTGACCCCTGTGTGACCCGCTCAGCTGCCCCTCTGTTATTTTGAGTCTTCACTTGTGGCTTTTACAGAAAGCAGGGTCAGGGTCCCCGGACCTGCAGGGGAAAATGTGCCGGTTTGAATATCAGCCCTGCCTCCACCCTGCCTGCACCACCTCCCTGTCAGCTGAAAGATGCTGAGTGATGCCCTCCTCCCCCCATCCGCCCCTCCTTCGGTTTGGGTGGAAAGTTCCTACAGCAGCGGCTTTGCCTGCGTGCAGCTCTGAGGGTTTCAGGAGCTCCCGTCCAGCCGGATCCAGTCCGGGTCTTGCAGGTCTCTTGTCCCGCACTGAAGGTGTTGAACTGCAGCCACACACACTCTCCCTCACACACACTCTGAGCTCTCATTGAACGGCAGCAGACACACACTCAGGAATCCTCCGAGTCTTGTTTTTGGTGCTTTTCTCAGTCTGCAGGTAGGTGACAGCTGCTCGCTTTAAAGCACTTTTACTGCTCTCAGAGTTTTACTGCTGAAGCATGCGCAGTGCGCGTGTGTTTTTATTTATTTATTTGTTTGTTTGTTTGTTGTGTGTAGACTGTGTGTAATGCTGTGAGGATGGGGCTGCTGGGAGTTACAGCGTCGGGCTGACTGCTTCTCTTTTTCTCACTTCTTCTGTTTGATAATCATTTTTTTAATGAAGGATTTTTTAGTTTTTTGTGAAAAGGTTCATATTTTTGTGTCCTCCTCCTCTGCGTCGTCCTTCCGATCAAACACAGCGTGAGGAGTTGGAGGAGCCTCACTTTGTGTTTCAGGAGTTAATGATCAGCTGCAGAGTTGCTATTTTCCTGTTCATGCGGGGCTCTTATTGTGGAGGGACGAAGGAATCCGATTGGTTATGTGTGCGTGGGTGTGTCGGTGTGTGCTCACTAACAGTCTGAAGTGCTTTATGTTGAAAAGCAAGGATCCTACAGGAGTGATTCCCAAAGTGGGCTCCGTGAGGCTGATTTTAGGAGTTGTTTGCACTTCCTGTTAATTCCATTTTACAGAAACTGGCTGCAGTTCAGCCAGAGGAGAAACAGAGCACGCTCTCACGGTAAAACTCGGTGAATATAGGCAGACAACTTCTAATATGATCAGTAACTCTATGGAGACGCAGGACAGAAATCGAAATACCACATTCATGAGTGGCGTGTTTCTGAGACCGATAAAAATTTACTGATTTAAACTAGAACTAGAAAAAATTGCATTTCCTGCGAAAATGCTGTGTGGATGCCTTAACGCGTAAGATGTCTGCTGAAAAAAGCTGAAAAAGTTAAAAAATTGCAAAACGTTGTATGGCAGTGAAGAAACTGAAAATTTTGCAGAAAACAGGTGAAGAAGCAGAAATTGTTTGCTGAAATGTGGTGGAAAAAAAATGTTGCCCTGAGCAGGATTTGAACCTGACCCTCCTGGTCTCAAGGCAGCCACTTGTCTCACTGAGCCAAACTCATTCTGACAAAGAACATGTGGAGAGACTGACAATTTTGCTGAAATGAGCAGAAGCTGCTGAGAATTGTGCTGATATGAGGTGAAAAGGCTGAAATTTTTGCAGAAAAGAGGTCAATCAGCAGAATTTCTGCTGAAAACAGGTGAAGAAGAAGAAAGTTGCGCTGAAAAGAGATGAATAACCAGAATTTCTGCTCAAGAGTTTTTTTTCTGAAAACAGCTGAGATTTGTGCTGATAAGAGGTGAAAAGGCTGAAAATTTTGCAGAAGAGGTGAATAAGCAGAATTTGGGCTGAAAAGAGTTTTTTTCTGAAAACAGCAGGAAAAACTGAAAATTCTGCTGAAAATGGGTGAAAAAGCTGAAATTTGTGTTGAAAAGAGTTTAAAAAGTTTTACTGTTAACTGAAAGAAATTTTGCCATAAGCGGGATTTGAACCCCGGCCTCCCAGTCTGAGAACGGATGCTCATCTCACTGAGCTAAAACACAGGTCAACCCGGCAAGGAAAATCAGTGAGGCCACTGATAATATGGCAGAAATGGGCAAAAAATATTGCAAAAAAAAAATTCAATATCTCAAAAAGTATAGAAGTTATGAGCACCAAAAGTCATAGCACGCATTAGCAGAAAGAGCAGAATTTTTTAAAGAAGAATAATTTGAGGGCATCCACACAATAAAATAGAATAGCCCTTTATTGTGATTGCACATGTAGATAACCTCCAGCTGGGTGTTAGTGACGCTCCTGACCTCTGCTGGAGACATTGTTTGGAAACAGCTGACGTCCTGTCCCAAGTCATTAAAGGTACTTCATGTGAAACAGCCATGCAGCCGAAACCACTTTCAAACCTTCTAAAGTCAGTGAAACGTGTGTTTGTGCTGCAGAGAGGTCGCCTGAAGCTAAAACACGGGCGGACTGCGCTCTCGTGTAATACCACTGTGAGCCACAAGGTGTGTAAGACAAGAACACGCCAACAATATTTAACCGCGTGTTAGCGCAATATGTGTGTGTGATTCGTATTTCCACCACGCTTGATCTCCGTGTTTGACCACTGCACTGAAACATTGTTGCAAAGAGCTGCAGCGTTCTGGGGAAAGTTTTCATTGGAGAGTTTTTACAAAAAGCGTCTTTAATACTATAATACTGTGTAGATGTGTGTGTGTGTGTGTTTGAACTTTAAGGGACACTCTGGTGCTTTGGTCACTGACATCACCAAATAGGACACCATTTAAAGAAGTCAGCATCAGAAAAGTGTGCAGGGAAGAGTTCAGGATTGCCTTAAACTCCAACATCTGAAAGCCTGAAGTGAAGCTAAAGTATGTGGACGCCACCCCTGACAGCGCTTCCCTGACTGCTCGCTCTGAATGACGGGAAATGGAGAAATTGTTTATGCTGCAGCTTGTAATGATCATCAGCCATGGCCTTCCAGCTTTCTACCAGCTGTTTTTCTCTGCTCATTCAAGATGACAATCACCCCCCACCTCCACCCCACCCCACCCGAGGAAAGAAATACACAGAGGAACATGTCCACATACTTTTGGTCACACATGTTAACAGATGTAAACTGATAAAAAGAGGCTGATGGACAGTTACACCCATTTGCTCTCTTCATGTTAATCCTCTACGCTGTTAGTGACAGTGATAGTGAGCTGGTAATGACACACACACACACACACACACACACACAGCCTGACTGTAAATGACTCTGCAGCCTGTGACTCACTCAGATTTTAATCCACAGCCAACGTTTTCCCAGCAGAACGATTCAGATCCTCCAGTAAACTAAAAAACAACAACGATAAAAGTACACAACGTGTTTGTGTACTCGGAGTGGATATCTGCAGACTCACAGTTAGATAGGTAGTCCACTGGTGCCCAACCTGTGGGATGGGCCTCTCAGAGGGTCAGCAGATAAATCTTAGCCGTGAGTTTGTGCACAGATGCAGTGTTTACACAAAGGCGGAGGTGTGGCGTTGGTCCTAATCCAACACGGCGTGGGCGGGGCATGCACGGTCCCTTCAGGTTTTCTTATCTGAATCATTAAACACCGTTTATAAATTTCTCCTCTGCTAATATCTGTGACCGAAGCAGACAGTGATGTCCTGCTGACGAGCTGCTGGTGGAGGTCCTGGTTCTGCAGCGGTTCCTCTCCTGGACAGAACCAGTACCTCCAGCCACAGCCCTGCAGGTGTTTTTCTTCCAGCCACATGGTGGTTTCCTTCACCTGCAGCTTCCTGGCTGTGCTTACAGAGACTCCTTTGTTTCTTGCAGACATGATACCAAAGGCTCGTCTGGGGAAGCGTTCTCCTCTTGGGGCACTTGTGACCTCTACCTGTCCGGGGGTCAACCTGGAGACTGGTGAGACTGTGGTGACGATGGTGGCAGCGGGACAGCAAGCGACAAGCAGAGCAGACGGCCATCTTGGATTAAAGGTGAGTGCTGGTCCTGGATGTTGAGCTGAGAAATAATGTGGGGAAAACGCAGCGTCTGTCCAAATTAAGAGTATTTCTGTTCGTGGAGGTTTGTGTTGACTGGCAGCTTTCTGAGCCAATCACAGTGAGCCGTGTCTGTCTGATCTCAGATGTATTTCCAGTGTGGAGGAGCAGGTGAATCTTCAGTCGACAGCTCGCCTTCATCCTGCAGCAGATCCGTGTCCTCCAGCATCGATGTCCCGAAAAGGTCAGACGCGTCCCGCCTCTGGTGTTTATTTATCGTTTACTCTGTGTTTACCTGTAAACGTGTTTAAACGCCGCTTCCTGTCGTCCTGCAGTCAGAGGAGTCCTCATGAGGTGGACATGAACGAGCTGATGGCAGCGATGGTTCTCAGCAGTTTGTCCTGCAGCCCGCTGCTGCACAGCCCCGCCCAGCCTGACCTCGCAGGTACACAACATCAAACAAACAAACAAGCAACACGTTTTTCCTCCACGAAGCGAGGCTGGAGGTGTTTCTCCCTCTGATGGTTTTTGTTGTTTTTGCTGTTTCAGCAGCTTCGATGGAATGTGGCGGCGGCGAGCTCTCCGACAGCGGCTACTGGAGCGTCGGCCACGCTCACCGAAGCCCGGCTCCTTCCCCGCCAATCAAAGAGTCCGATGCCAGCCCGGCCACGCCTCCTGATGAGGGTGTTGACATGGAGCTGGACCAGGTGCTGTTTGATGAGCCAGCACCACGGAAACGCAGGGTAAGTGGCGGTTTACAGCAGTCACGGAAAAACGATTTATTGATTGTCGAAGTGTCGAAGACCACGAAAGTTGCCGGTGGTGATGATGCGTTTCCTCCTGCAGAACTCGGTGAAGGTGGCGTACAGGTGTCTGTGGCCGAGCTGCGGTAAAGTGCTGACGTCTGTGGTGGGAATTAAACGCCATATCAGGACGACACACCTGTGGTAAGCCTCACCAGACGGCGGCTCCATTCTCTGGCGTTGCTCAGCCTCGGGACGAGCTAAATATGGAAGCTCGTTACTGCCAGAAACATTTGAAAACTTCAGATTTATATCTTTACATTTTTATATCAAGTCTGACCGCAGCTGCTCCCACACAGATATGCAATGTGTTCATATTTACATTTATTTTTTAAATCCTGAAATTTCAGCATTTTAATGAAATTTCTGACATCAATGGGCTTCCATATATTTTTAAAAACTGTATTTATATAAAATTGTTCTTCAGAAAGTTTTTCTGACAGTAAGGAAGGAATTTGTTTAATAATAACCTCTGACCTCTGACCTCTTACAGCCGTGGTGGCGAACATGAGCGCTGTTCCCGCAGTGAGGAGGATTTTTACTACACTGAGATCAACCAATGGGAGCATCCGCAGCAACGGTCTCCTCCCCATTCTGGACACAGCGGCTCCTCCCCCGCCTCACCGGCTTCCTCCCCGTCCTCGCCTTCCAGCCCACCAACACCGTCTCCACCGTCTCCCTCCTGTGCCGCCCTGAGTTGCTCCGCCCCCTCGTCTTCTGGCAGCTTCTGGCAGGTCCAATCAGAGCACTCCTACCAGGTGTGTTGATGTTTTTTCGGCTGTAAAATATTAATGATTACTTTTATTGTTATAGCTAACTCGTATTTTTTTGTTTTTAGGCTCCTCCTCCGAGTCAACACGTGGTGTCAGCGGCAGCAGCCACACCATCCTGCCGTTGGACAGCCCCGCCCACCACCTGCCACAAACAGGTAAATCTTCAGAGCAACTAAGATCTGTATTTATAGGAACCTGAGAGAACTCGTTATTAACGGGTCGCTCCCGCACATCTGGGATCTCCATGTTTGATTTGATGTGGTTTCCACGTTTTTACGCCATCACGGGTACATTTATCCGGGCTTATGATGCCGCGAGGAGCACGCTAACTTGCGATCAGGGATCTGAACCTTTGTTATCTGTGAAAACATAAACACAGAAGTATCTAAATAGTCTCTGCTGCGGGCTCAGCACGCCCACAGAGGATAAACAGCGGAGCTCAGCAGGCGTGGGTGCTGCCCGTCTGCAGGCTCAGCTGATATCGCCCCCAACACGACGCGGATACCTGGATGTAAAGTCAGAGCAGTTGTTGATAAGCTGAGTTAATAATAGAACTTTGGCTGTTTTTAATCACACGGCTCTGCAGTAGGTGTCTGTGTCGCTGTAGTTGAAGCAGGATGCAGCTGCTGCTGGGGGAGGTGTGAGCTTAAAGGTCGAAAAACAAAAAACAGTTCGATCAGAAAGTTTCCCCAAAATTCAGACTTCAGTTTTTTAATAATCAGGTTTTATTGTGAAGGTGTGCTGAGCTCACACTTTGTGTCCTCGAAGCTACCGAGGAGCAGCGTGGACAGTTAGACACTACAGCTGCGTCGAATGGGCTAAAAAAAACAGTATCCGGTTACCATGACGTCTGGCACGAGATGTATCCTTCAGTGAGACCCACAGTGTAATTGGTTGGGTCCACGATGAGACCAGCTCACCTGTCCCCCCCCCCCCCCAATTCAGAAAAAGGATCGTGAAGCAAACTTCTGTTTCATCCCTTTAATCCGACAGAATGAGTCAGACTCATCATTACTGCACCACAGAAGTTGTTGCTTCCCTGCTGGAGCGTTCGTAGGTATTTCAGGATCCATCAGAGAAAAAAGCTTCAATTAAAGCAGGAAAAGTTTGCTGCTGCTACCATGGCGGCACCCGGACACCGAACGTCTCTCAGTCTGAGGTGGAACCGACATAAAAACTAAAAGCGTCCCGCAGCAGGGTGTCAGAGGTGTAAGGTGAAATTTTGGCTCACTTGTGCTTTGGGCACAAAAACTCGGCGTGACAGAGCTCTAACGAAGCTGCTGCCCTCGGCCGGGTCTTTACGGCGGAAAGTCCACAATTAACCCAAAGTTATCCTTAAAGAAGAGTGAAGGTTGTGTCCTAACAGTGTGTGTGTGTGTGTGCACAGTGAGGCTCTGTCTTCATTAAAAACAGACTTTTCTGTCCCCGATCTGCAGAGGAAGCAGCACGGAGGACTTTCCCTGAGAATTTTAGGTTCTATCCAAGTTTTTAAAGCTAATTACGGTGCATCCCCCCCACAGCCGGCACTCTGCCCTCACTTCTCCAATTCGGTGTTTTCTCGGTGAGTGTGCACAGCAGCCGATTGTTTGCTTCCTGCCACCGCAGCCTGTTCAAACTGGTTTCATTCTGGAGAAAGGAGGGTGCGTACTCCTCCCTCATGGTTTCATTCAGGCAGGAAAATCCCCTCACATCATTTGTGATTAATTCTCCATGAGCTGTGCACTGCAGAGCAGCGCTGCCACCTGCAGGCCGGCAGAGGACACTGCTCAGCGGTGACGGCTGTAAACAGCTGCTTCATGCACGACTGCACGACTGAAAACAGGCAGCTGGGCCTGAAAATAAAAACAAAACACCTCCTGACGACGAGCCAGACACACAATAACATGAACGTGTGGAGGCGTCTTGTCTTTTTCATCCTTCTGTGGCGATTTTATCTCATGTCTTCGATTCTTTGTCTCTGCTTTGGTCATTTTATGTTTGTTTTTTGAATTATCGTGCTTCTCTTTGACTTTCCAACGTGGAATATGAACACTTTAATCAAGGCTCCGTCCCCGAGAACGGGTCACGGCGCCCTGCTTCTGTTTTTTTTGTTCGTGCTTCAGAAAGCAACAGAGAAACAATGAAAAGCTCCAATCTGACCTCCTCTTCCTCTCTCTTCTTCAGAGTCTGTCATTCCGGGTGCGTTCGGTCAGTGTGGGAGAGCAGTGGCTGCAGCATCAGAGCGCCCCCTCCAGGTCAGTGCTTCTCTTTTGTTGAACAAAGACTGTATATATGAGATGGCTGTAGTCTATGAGATCCTCCCATTCAGCTGATCGCTGAGCTCAGTGCACACGTCCCTGATAACGAAGCCACGGGAGGAAAACTCGATGACACAGTGGCGTCTGATTGGCCAGCTGCTGTCCTATGTTGGCTCGAGCTTACAGCTTCCTTTCATGTGCGTGAAGCTTTAATCTTGAAGTCATTCGCTGACCCTTTTGTCTCCGTGTTTTTTCAGAAGGATTCGCGGCGAGGCCAAAAAGTGTCGTAAGGTTTACGGCATCGAGCACAGAGACCAGTGGTGCACAGCCTGCCGCTGGAAGAAAGCCTGCCAGCGCTTCCTCGACTGAGGCGATGGGAAGAGGCAGGAAGACTGGGAGGAAGAACAGAGGCTGGACTTTACTGGTGGATGTTTCTTTTAATGTTTTTACATCTGGAACCAGAAACGGTCCCAAACCTGTGCGATGAACATTTGGCAGCTCTGAAGCAGCTTTACACGTCCGCGTCACTTCCAGCTGAGCGCTCTGCGACTAAAGGAGCATTTCACGGTTTCTGCCGCTCACAGCAGCTGCTCTTATCTCTCTGTAAACACTTTGACTCTACTGATCTGAAGTAACTACACTCGGAGGTCAGTTTATTAGGAACACAGCAGCAAATCTGCCATCATAGAGGTTTCAACACGTCGGAGCTGCTTCACACGTATCCTGCTCAGCGATGTCGACCAAATAACAGAAACGGACGCCTGAAGTGAAGCAAAGGTTGAAGGTTACGTTTTTAATGAGTCAGATTTACAGACTGTCCAAGTCTGGTTTGGTGCTAAAAATCCAAATTTAAAAGAAAAGCAGCACACGTGAGATCCTGGAAGTCAGATTTTAGTTTGAAATCTCAAGCTCAGCGTCTCGCTGTGAGAGGGTGAAGAGAATATTTACAGGCAGTTTCTACAGTTTTTTCTTTTTAACAAAAATTTTAAGCAGAAAATTCAGTGCTGCTTCCATTTTTTTAAACTTGCTGCTCCTAATAAACTGGTGACAGAGTACGTAACATTTGCGTGCATATATACAAATAGAGCTATAATGAAAGAGTTCCTCTTGGAGCTAACACCTGGCACCTATTTTTTTGTTTCTTTTTGATATGTTGTATAAAGAGCAGAACTGACCGTCAGCAGCTTCTGATCGCTGAGACGTCGGCGAGTTTCTGAGAGGCTGAAAACACTTAAAATGAGACTTTTCTCGAGCAGGTTCTGCTGAAACGCGGCCGCTAACGTCCCGTTTCTCAACATCTCGTCTGGATTAAGTCTTTTTTTTTGTAATGTTTGGAAGCTGAAGCCATTTCCGTCTCTGTGCAGTATTGATCCGTTTACACAGAGTTATAATATCTATATTTTATATCTGCTCTTTTCTGAGATGTACATACAGATGATGTATTATGGGTCCAAATATGACGTCAATAATCAGTCTCACCGCAGCGAATACGAGACAAAGATGTGTTGATATTCTGCTTGTTTATGAAGCAAACGAGGAAGCTGAGGAGCGAAATCGTGTCGTTTTTACCGTGATTTCTTTTCTACATGATGTCAGTCCTGATGTTGTAGTAAATAAAGCAGAAAAAACTCTGGAAACGTCTTCGGTCCTTTTATAATCTGAACAAATCGCTGTTTAAGACTCATTTAATTTTGTGTTTCTCACAATCTTATTTTCACAGATCCGAAGCTTTTTATGAATCTCAGTTTTTGTCTCTTGGTTTAAGGTTTTTAAATTCTCGCAAATCTGAAATTTTTCTTGTAAATTTGAGCTTTTTCTCACAAATTTGAGGGGGGGGATTTGTTTTTCTTTTGAATTTAAAGCTCAGAATATCAACCCCCACCCCACCTCTTTTTTTAAAACCTTTGTCCGTCATGATACCTGATGGAACAGAAGAGCTCGAATGCTCAGAGGTTCTTTGTGTTTTAAATAAAGTTTTTATTCATGACTCAGTAATCACAACAAACTGAACAAAAACTTCCGTAAACAATAAAAAACAAAGCAAACTGCCGCACACACCCACACAGGTGACCGCTGTAATAAATTATATGTACAGTCCAGGTCCATCCGGGACTTTGTCCCACAGAGGAACTCCCAGAGAGCCGGCCGCCCAAATCTAAAGAGAAGAAAAGACGACATTAACGACGAATAACACCGGCACAGAAGAAGAAAATGTGAGAATCTGCTGGAGCAACTTTATGTTGACTGCATCTTTATGCTGTGGTATCAGCATCTACTTTCACAAATCAGATCTTAAAGCCTTTTTTACTTATTAAACAGCATATTTATCTGTGGATTTTATTGTGAAAGGTCAAGGTAGGAAGTAGCTGCACTTCTGCATGTGTGTAAATGAAGAGACAGCAAAGTGTTTTTGAACGTTAAAACACGCACGCTGAGATAAAGGATTATTCTGAACAATCATGCAAAGCTCCTCTCAGAGTCCAAGCATTAAAAAAAGGAATAAAGCTGAAGCACAAAAACACAGAACGTCTGCCGCAGAGCACGAGGAGCTCGTCCCTGCTGCTGCGTCGTGTCGGCAGAAAATGTTTTAATGAACAAAAACGATTTTGGTACAATTGATTTTTAAGAGCTGCACTCAAATAAAGTAAACAAGGAGGGCCGATTCTGATGGACATGCGCACGTGTGTGTGTGTGTGTTGTACTTGCCATTTATCAGTTTTGTTGTGGGTCGACTCGCTCTTTCCATCACAGGCGACAATCTTGACCTTGTCGACCTTCACGAGCTCGGTGACCTCTCTGAACTCAACGTCATTCAGAACGAACGTCCACACGTTGTCGCAGAACCTGTATGTGTTCAGAGATCCCTGAGAGGTGGAGACAGAGACAGAGGCGGGGTTGGATGATTTTTTTTTTAGGAGGCGGAGCTTGAGAAAATACAGATGGACTCACCCTGAAATTGACCCTGTTGCGGACTCGGTTGGCGAGCGCTGTGTTGATGGCTTTATCGAACTGGAGGAGGACCTGAAGAGCGAGCTGAGGAGTTATCTGCTGAGTCTGAACACACACACACACATTTATTAGTTTAAATTTAAGATTTTTAAATAATAAACAGCTCAAAGAAATGGTGGGAACACGCGATCATTGTAGTAAAACACAAAGTCAGGTGAACATTCGAAGAAGAAACCACTGAATCTATTTCACCTGCACAGGTGCAAATGAAATGAGATGAACTCGAGGGCAACAACAAGACAACACTCACAAACAGGAATGTTGTAACAGCTGATGGCACACGGAACAAAAACAGAGAATTACTTTTGTTTGTGTAGTTACTCTCCTAATTTTATACCCAGTTCCTAAAATTATAGCCCAGCAGACCGGTGGGTGTGCTGCCACCATCTGGTAGAACTCGGTACAACAGTGAAGTGCAGCCATTCAAACTTGTGTTGGCATCTTTGCCAACACGAATTGTTTTTGAACTAAAGTCTTAACGCTTTGTTAGTTCTAAAAGGTTTAAGACTTTTTTGAAACAAGACTTTACAGAAAAATCAGAAGCACAATTTACATTTTCAAGACAATTTTTTTCTGAAGTGATTTAAACAGATGTGCTGTACTCAGGTCATCTGCCACTTTGCACTAAAGTGGTTTGGTCTTTGAGCACACAGGACTTTCCTCTGCCTCTGGAGGGAGCACTGATTGGTCTACGTGTAGTTAAAGAGTCAGATGTTTCCTCGTATTTCTCACCACCTGAAGAACAAACTATACTCTCCCACAGTGCGGCACACCTGAGAGGGCGAGTGTCAGAGCATGATGTGAGGTTCAGACGTGAAAAAGAAGCGTCAACTCGTTTAATTAAAAGGCTTTCTCACCCTTGAACCAGGTAAACAGAACCTTCATCACTGTTACAGAACAGTAACTTGTACGTCTGTGAACTTTGACCTCCCCGCTTTTATTCATCCCCTACAGCTCACACCTGCAAAATTGTAACCCCTCTCTGGTAAAAACTTGATTTTTTTGCTTGTTTTCTGGAGTCTGAAACATGGTACAGCTAGCAGGCTACTGTTAGCTCATCCGGCTAACAGGCTAGCGGGGAGCTGAATGCCACCAACTGGCAGCACTGGCTCCGTGTCCGCGGGCAGTGTTACCTGTATAAGCTCGTCCAGACTCTCCTGCAGGCTGTTTCCCAGCGTCGTGTTCCTGTACAGCTGATACGCCATTATGGAAACTCCGAATGAGCGAAAACCAGCAGCGAACTATCCTCCAAACACAGGACGAGCAAACGGAGCTAACTGCTTCCCTCCACAACAACAGCCTGAAGGACCACAAGCTAAAAAGCTAACAACACACTTCCGCTAAGATTTTTCGAAATAATTGTCATTCTGACTACGTAAAATAATTTATGCTTTTAAAATATCAAGTTGTTAGTCGTTGACATTTTAATTTAATATTTTAAATTCATTTTATTAATTTAGTTCAAAAGGTATTTTGAATATGTCAACAAATTTACTTTTATTAGTTTATAATCAATAAAATATTTCCTTTATGATTTTGTTAAAAGTTATGTATATAATTTAAGTAATTTTTATTATTTGTTTAAATATTTTATTAAACATTTTCATCTATTTTTAATATTTTAAGAGATTGTGTTACTTTATTCGCCTTTTTAAAAAATAATTTCATGTTATTATGTTACAGTATTTTCAGGACTTCCGACGAGTGGATGTGATGATGTTGTGTTTTTGTCAATACTCATGTTTGCTCAGAAAGGATTTTTTATTTTGGAGTTTTATTTTGGAGGTGGCCTCTTCCTAGTGTGTATTGCTTACTTGATGCAGAAAAAGTCTGTCTTTTTCCTTCGAGTTTTCGTCCTTTTAAAAAATGATTTCATCCACGTTCGATTTCTACTTTGTTTGTACCAGTTTTATAGGGTTTCTAGTTATTTTTCAGTTTTTTGCTCGTCTTGTTTTTAAAGTGAAGCTGATGAGATATCACAGCTGTGATTGTAATAGGAAGCACTAGATGGCAGCAAAGCTTCAAACTGTAGAAACACTAACCTTCCTCTGCAGCTCCTTCATTTAGGACAGCGGTTCCCAAACTGTTTTTGCTAGGCCCCCCTTTGTTTTACAAGAAAAATGTTGTCCCCCACCCCCCGGGCGCGCGCGCACGCACGCACAAACACATCCTCCAACCACACGCGCCCATTTTTTGCTCCATTGCGGTTTATTTCACAGCTCAAACATTTAGTAAACAATTAAGCAAATACAAGTAATCTGCAATAAATCACAGGCAGTAATAAAATAAACTTCTAACTCTTTCACGCTGCGTCCGCACCTACACGGGTATTTGTGAACACGCAGCTGTTTCGTCCACGTAAACGGCGAATCACCGAAAACGGAGATTTTTTTAACTCCTTTTTGCATTTATGTGTGGACGAGGAATACAGAGTTCTTCATGCAACGTCAAAGGTATGCGCCTTTTTCACGTCACGCTGTGGCCACATTATTGTTTACATGAGATGAATGGCAGATGGAGACAAACTACTGTTAATCTGACTGTCTGCAGGTTTTACACGCAGTTACTGTCCCTCCATTTAGAAAGGCAGAGGCGTCACGCTGTGATTATTTTATGTGTAGTTGGTTTTTTCCTGTGTAATAATATTCAACATTGCATCAATACATTTTTCAAAAAAAATGCCTCTCTGTGCAAAATGGGTTTAAAAACATAAACAGCTGTGGGATCCTGTTTGTCCGTGATTTGAACCGGGGGGACAAATCATGTCAGGATCAGCCTGATGTTATTTGTATCCCGCTGTGACTTTACTGTATAAAGAGCAAACATCTCCAAAATGTTACAACAAGTGTTTGTGAACTAAAGATCAAGAATGTGGGATCCTGTTTGTCCGTGATTTGAACAACCCAGCGCTGCTCCTGATGCAGGGAAAACCAATCCTGCAGGGAGACCTACCTCTGTACCTGTGCAGGTGAAGCCAAAGGGAAGATTTGCTTCACCATATTTTCTAGTCTTTGGCTTAGAATGAAGTTGGTTTGGAAACGTATTCAGCGATGCTTCATCTCCTGCTTTGCGTTTGTGTGGGCGCCCCAAAGCGTTTTTTTTTTTTTTCCCCTTTTCACACCGCCCCCCTGCAATGGCTGTTTGCCCCCCCAGGGGGCGGGCCCCAGACTTTGGGAAGCTTTGATTTATGAGTTTCTCTGTTATGTTGCCCTGAGACACTGGCCCCACCCATCAATGCCAGTGGAGGTGCTGGAGCCTATTCCAGCTGCCACAGAGTGAGAGGCAGCGTGTATCCTGGACAGGTCACAGGTCTGCAGCCTCTTGGTGTCAAATTGCAACCAAAGTAAAAAACTTTGTGAAAAGTGTGGAAAAAGCAGTGTGGCTTACCCCATCACTGCCCCTCCTGCCTCCGAGAGAGGAGGCACACAGCACTGCTGCAGTGCATCATGGGACCAACACCAAAGAGTGTGTGATCTGGAGACAGTGCATCAAACTGTTCTGAAATAATTTCTCACAGATGCCTCAGCAGTGTCGAATTATGACCTTTATTTACTTTTGTTCCTTTCCAGCGACTGCAGAGGCGTCTCGTATCTCCTTTAGCTCGCTCTTCATGTGGTCCAATCACAGCTGAGGACACCAGTGTGAGCGACGCCCACATTTAACCTGCAGGTGGAGGCCATCGTCGGCCTCAGCTGCTGTCACAGAGGAGGTTATGATGGGATGTCATCACTGAACAGATCTGTTTGGCCAGCCGTTCTAGTGACCTCTGACCTTGCTGCAGGTAAATGATAAAAATGGCGTGTTAATCTGGAGCCGTCTGTCGCTGCTCCAGATGATAACACATCAGGTTTCACGTACCCCTCACTGAGCATGCCCAGTGACTCCCACCCAGAACAGCTGAATAGGCTGGTCTCAGAGAAGGTAACGACCAAGATAAACAAGTTAGAGGAAGTACCTGATGATGTCAGCACAGGTGAGAGCTGCAAACAGCCACTGATGTCCGAGTCTGAGCCATCCCTTACCTCGCACTTCAAACAAATATGTAGAACTGATTTTTGTCATCCGATTAATTAAATCATTAAAACGTCTCAGTGATGCTGAACAACTACTTCATGCTTTATTACTTCTGGACCACAGTAATACATCATCAGCCTGTTCACTCTATACATATACATATTTTAATAATGATCTCGTCTGTGTGTGTTTATTTTGTAATGTTTATATTTTTCTTTAGTTTTTATTTTAATACTTTTGTGGTTTATTTTTCAGTATTTTGACAAATTTTATTTGAATCGCAGATATGAATTTTTTAGTGTAATTTAGGTAGTATTGTAGGAACCTCTTAATATCATTTAGCATATTTTTGGTCTTATTGTAATTTTGCATTTTATTTATTTTTATTTATTTATTTATTTTGCATACTCCTCCCATACTGACTTCTCTTCACTGGCTTCCTGTTAAATCCACAATTAAAGTTCAAAATCTTTCTCCTCACATACAAAGTCCTGAATGATCAGCTTCCACGTTCTCCTAAAACACCTGAACTGAAGGCAGCAGGACTCCTTCCTGGTTCCTGAAGATGCTCCACCTCTCACTCAGGTGTTCAGTTTTAAAAAGACTCAGGTGTTTTCTCTTAGGTGTAAAACCTGGGACCGATTGGTGAATGTGAAACATCTTCACAAACCAAAATCCCTTCGTTGTTGGGATGTTCTCTGTGACGTCACAGTCGTCTTACACAGCACTCGTGTGAGCAGCAATAAAACTGAAGTCAGTCACAGGATAGGAGACTCTTCCACAGAGGAAACGAGTCTGATCGTAGTCACTGCTTTGTCTCAATTGTTTCCATTACAGCAATGATTCCCATTGGGTCCCCCTAGTGGGCCACAGAGGTACTGCAGGTTGAAATCCTGCACAAGTATGTACAGATCCATTTTCATATAAATAGGAGATGGTTAGTTTGATATATATTAGATATTGCTCATTACTCTTGTGTACCAGTGGCAGATGGGTCGCACACTGACTTTAACAGCAGTAGTAGTTATTTAAAGCCAACAGCCTGTTTGGTTTATGTTTAAAGGAAATCTCTTCCTGTTCTGTTTCAGTTAGGGTGAAGATTTCAGATGCGTGGACCCCTGTGGGATTTTCTGGTCTTTAAGTTGTCCACAGTGCTCTTGACTTTGGAAATCTGTTCTCTATATTTGCTCTATCGACTTTAGGACAACAGAGAACTGTAGCACTTTGTAAAACTCTAATCTGGTAGAAAAATACAATAACAATAATGTATGATAGAGTGTCTGTTTGTTCATTTAATCCTTTGAGCTCGTGTTGTGTGTTTGTCATAGTTTCTGTCTCCTCCGTGTTGTCGCCTTCACTGAAGCGAATCAGCCTTCGCTCTCTGTCTGACCACACATGCGTCACATGGACGGAGACTTGACAGATGGTTCAGGTGGAGATTTAACAGCTGATAGTTTAATTGTGGAGCATTTGCTGTGGGTGCGAGGAGGTTAAACAGCTGATTAATGCGAGGCTAACAGCGAGCGGCTCCTGCAGTGGCTCCTCCGTCTCTCGCCGCTGTGATAATGAGCTCATTCGATATGCAGATTCGATCCCCAGAGGCCTCGTACAATTAATTGTTCTCGTTGACTCGAGTAATTGTTTGTTTGCAGGTTTAATTTGGAGATTTAGAAAGCGTCACATGACGAGCGCGAGCCGAGCTTGATGTAATGAGCGGCAGCTGATCTGTGACGTCATGTTATGGCCCAAATGATGGCCAGCGCGGTTCAGTTACAGCCTCAGCTGAGCTTTGGATCACATGTGTCACAAAGCAGGGGTGTGTCTACAAGGGGGGCAGTGGTGGCACCAGCCAAGCCATCAGACTCGGGTACTGTTAATCTTACAAAGTAGCTGAGTACATTTACTCAAGTACTTCTCTTAGGTTTAATGTTCTTGTACTTCAAGTATTTCTATGCTGCGTTCTGCTTTTATATACACCAGGTAATGAGGGAGAGGAAACAGGTGGGGGCACAGCTGGAACTAATGACAGAAGAGGGGCTGCTGTGATTTGGCACTTGATGAGACAAGGGAAGCAGAAATGAGAGACCAGAGACCATCAAAATAAAACAGGAAATGACTAACAGATATGACTAAATCTCATATCCCGATATAAAACATCTATCGTCCGATAACGATATAAATCACAAAAATGTAACATTTTCTGTAAATTCTGTGAATCTCGGGCAGCTGAAGTGTTTCCAGCTGGGCGTCGTGTATCTGGAGTCGAGTGTTTTACCGATGCATGAAACTACACATTTTTAGACGTTTTCTTTGCGGCGTGCTGCAGGGAACAGCCTGTTCTAACGTTTGAGTCTAAGGTTTATTTTTTAGCACCTGACGCCTCTTTTTTGCTTCTCATCGGTAAATAGTCTGCATACTATTTCACATGATTCAGTTTATTTTGAAAAGTCTCAACAGGATCTTGAGCTTTATTGTGAAAGGTTTATGTGGAAAATAAACAAGCAGACACGCGATGGTTTTACCATTGTTGTTGCTAACGACAACACATAAAAACAGGTGTTTGTCCGTCCATAGTGTGTGTGTGTGTGTGTGTGTGTGTGATCTGCTTTGCTAATAGTTTATTTGAAGGAAAGGCTGAATATCAGACATGGGAGAATCTGATGAATTGTAAATATGAAAATCATGAATACGTATATTTCTTCAGGAAAACAAAATAAACTACTGATAAAAAATATTTTCACTTGATATTTATTGTTAAAAGTTTAAAGAAATGTAACTAAATAATAAAATAAATAAAATGTGCTAAATCCACAAAAATAAACAGTAACAAATGATAATTATATTAATTGATGTTAAGTATATTAAAATGGATTTTAAAAAACTGCACTTTGTACTTGTTTTTGTTGCAAACTTCTGAAAGTACATTTACACTACAACACCATAACCTGAAAAGTAAATCCTGCCCAGAGACCGAGAGGTGCGCTGGCGGAGGCTCGACCCTCTGAGTGCGTCTTGTTCTCAGACCTGATTGGTCAGTAGGCGGTGATTTCATACCTGCCCTCTTATCTGGAAGATAACCCTGAACAGGAGGAAATACCACAGCATCTCCAGGCTCCACATGCTCAGTGTGAACCTGTGAAAAGGACAGGGCACCATGATTGGTCCTGCCAGATCAGGTGTTCTCAGGTGAATGCTAGTTAAGCTGCATGGCACTGGTCTGTGAGCACAGGTCCTATTAAAGGTCATCAAGCCCCAGTGCTACTCTCGTGAAGTCCCTGATAGCTCGATCAGACACATGCAGTGCTTCTCCTCTTCCTCCTCGCACAGATACCTGTCCTGCTAACAGCCCCTCTCCTGGTATCTCCTCCACACTGAGCCTGTGCTTGGAATCACAGCAACCTTACTGTGACGGCACATACAGATGTTTCATCCTGCATGAGCTGGACTACCTGTGACACAGTTACACACTGCCAGCTGCGAGGACACCAGCAAAAAGCAAAAGTAGAAGATCCATCAGGGCGATCGGAGTCGATGTCTCTCCGGTGCACCTGTGGTCACTTCAGTTTCCACTAAAGCAGGTGAAACGTTCTCAACGGAAGTGCATCCAAAACAACTCTGACTCCGAATTAAAAGAAAAAAACTTCTGAGTTTAAAATCAGATCATGAACACAGACAGTATCGATAGATTTTTAACAACTTTTCTAGAACAAAAATGTGTGGAGATCAAATAAAGATTTGCAGGTTAATAAGGATCCACATAAAGAGCTCTCACTTCAAAGGGAAGCTGGTTGTTGCTAAATCTGATTATGAATGTAATGTTCAGTATCCCAGGGCGTGTGTGTGTGTGTGTGTTAGTGGTCCAATATTTCCTCAGACAAAGGCAAACACTTTGTGGTCTGTGTCATTTTGGTGGCTTACTCCTTTAATCAGGCGGCGCTCTGATCTGGCAGAGCAAACATGGCTGCTCTAATTAACAGCATTAGTATTAATTAGCTCCCGGTAATCTGAAGTCAAACACACTGAACTGTGTCTGTGTTTGGTTTGTTCATGAGATTCATCCACACGCTGATTTCATTCACATAATATTTAATGACGAGTAAACGCCGCGATAGAGCGATTTACGTCAGGAAAATCAGAACAGACCACGAGCAGCGAACGCATCAGAAATTCTTCGACTCTTCCAGAGCAGCTTTGCATGATTCACAGTTCAAAATAAGCTTTCTTTATCTGACACTGGGTCACTCAGTTCATCTCTGTCTGAAACAAGCTGTTGTCTCTCGTGTCTTTAAGGTCATCCCCCCTTTAAAGCCTGATTGGCTGGTTTCCAGAAGCAGAAAACCAATCGACCAAACTGACCAATCAGCACGCGTTAACTGAAAATCAGCTTCACTTCCGACATGTTACTGATGTTTGACTGAACTAAAACAAAATGTGAAGACCTGACAATTTACCTCTTTGTGCAAAGTGAGGAAGTTTTTGTGCGTTCCTCACACGGACGGGGTCTCACGGGGTCTGAGGGTTCAAGGCTGGAGGTCTCCATCGGCGATGGTCCCCAGAGAGATGGTAATACAAGCACGTGTGTTTCCTGTGCCACAGCTGTCCCCAAAAAATTAATTACTGTGATCCAACTTTTTATAAAACGTGTCGCTTAATAAGAGCTGAGACATAATTAAATTTGCAGTCGAGTGACCTTGAGAGTTAAAACATAAAAACATGATGGATGGGTAGACCACACACACACACACACACACACACACACACACACACACACACACACACACACACACACACACACACAGAGAGAGAAAATATAGTATGAAATTATAAAAATGTCAAAATTAAAATATCTCCTTTATATTTATATTCTGACTGAGCGGCCCATGTAAAAACAGACACAGTGGAGAGGTCAAAGGTCACAGATGCTGAAAGTAAAATTTTGAAATTTTACTTCCTTCAAAAACCAAAAGAACAAATGTTACAGTTTAATAGGAGAGAAGCTTCCTGTTGAAGCATCAGAACTTGAATATGGTCATAAAATGACGATGAAGACTTTCAGTGAAATGCTGCTTCAGGTTGTTTTGGGACTTTTTTTTACCTTTTTAAAGGTTTCATCTTCACCTTTTTTTTGCTTTGCTCTGAGGTTTAAACCCATTTTCTAACTGGAATCGTGCGTTTTTCTTTGGAAAACAGTGCTTTCAGCATTCTGACATGATGAAATACCCTTTAACTATCCCTCAGTGTCTTCTTTGAGTTTGGTCGCCTAACAAACCGCAGCAAATTACATATTAACTTTCTTTTCCGCTGCTCTCTGGCTTTGTCTCATCGACTCGGCCGCTGTAAGTCATCTCTTCATACATGACGCGACCGACCTCCTCTCGGGGACTGTGTGAATGTAATCGGACCCATCGATCACAGTGAGACAGTGCGTTTGGAGTTAAATGGTCCTAAAGACTAATGACAGAGTGGGTCAAGTGTTCCTCCTAAAGTTGGATGAATTAATCTCCTCTGTCACTGCTCAGTCAGAGTTCAGCAGATAGAGCCATTATTCAGCTAAAATTCAATCACAGTTTTCCCGTGAAGTTCCCAGGCTGAGGGCAGCGACTTCTCCAGTTTAAACAGGAAATCCACACAGGAAGGAAGCTTAGATTTAAGGTTCACAGTCTGTTAGTTCAAATATTAACTGGTCTCTTCCTGTTAAAAGGGAATTCTTCCTCCACACCATCACCGAATGCTGTTCACAGCAATCTCTCTGTCTTCGAGACAGAAAGCAAAACAAATTGAACAACCAAACCGAAGCTGCTGCTTTTCCTTCTTCAGGTGACATGTTTCGTATCTCCTGAATACAGCTGCCTGCTACCTGCTCTACAGTTCTTGAACCTTTCTCTCCTGGTCTTACCTTCAACAGGTAACGTGCGGTCTACCTTCATGGCCCCGGGTCGTAGCATACAGTGCATATTGATGGATGATGATGCTCAGGGGTTTTTGAGGCCAGTGGCCAAGAGTATGAAGCTTTCTGGAGGTCAGTACATCTGTCAGGCGTGTCTGTCCGGTTCTTCAGTACTACGTCATTGGTTACTCGCTCTTTTCTCTACAGCAACAGATGGCAGCAAATGAGTTCTGCTGGTTCTTTGTGCACTGATTCAAAGGTTTCCTTTGCATAGGTCAGGAGTCCCCAACCCCCGGACTCCGGTCCAGAGCCGGAAACCATTTTCTCTTTCACTGTGTAGTTTGATATTTTATTCCTTCCAGCTGCTGTGGTTGACTTTTGAACAGGCGCGAGGGGGAGTTATGTGGGTCAGTAACTTTCTGGTCCACACTCCAAGCCAGCTAGTGGCGGTATTGCACCACCAACCACCATAAAAACAGCAAAGAAGAAGAAACTATGCGGGCCTTTCAACGGCTGTATCCCAATTCAGGGTCTGCAGCCTTAAAGGCCGCATTTTAAGGCCGATTACATCACAGCGACGCGACGAAGGCTGTCCCAATTCGAAGGCTGCTCGAAATGCGGCCCTCAAATGCGTCCTTCATTTCCCTGAATTTTAAGGATGTGGCGGTGTAGACTTCGTGGCCCAACATATCCCACAATTCATAGCGCGGCGGTGGGTGTGGATAATTTTGCTGCAGACGGCAGAAGCGGAGCGGCGAAGAGTAAACTGTGAAAAGTAAGGACTGAATATTATGTCACTTATTTATGTGCAAATGTTTAATAACGAAGAACATTAAACATTCCTGTTGGCCACATGTCGGCAAAGTCATGTGACATTAGTGACGTTTGTACTAACTTGGTTTTAAAGCCTTTACTTTAAAATATACGCCGTTCAATAGCTGAGCTTAATCTTACAGAGAATGATCAAAGCTCATGTAGAAACAAACAAATGAACACAAGATTTTCTCCTTCATTTCTGTCAAACACAGCTGTATGACACGTTTCCAGCTGTTAGTATCATGGTTGCTAGGCAACCTGGGCAGCGCGACGGACGCTAGACCGTCCCATTTCATAAGCCTCGCACTTCCGGCCTCAGCGGTCTTTGAGTACGCGGCCCTTGAGGACCGTTAAGGCTGCAGACCCTGAATTGGGATACAGCCAGCGTGGGTCGCTAAGTTACTAGCTTGGGACCTTTGCACTGGGAGGTCTGCACTTTGGACCACTGCAGCAGCTCCATTCTTGTTTTTCCAGCCATTCTTTTGGAGATTTGTTGCTGTTGTCCTGCTGAGGACCCAGTTTGGTCCAATTCAATTCAATTTTATTTATATAGCGCCAAATCACAACAAAAGTCACCTCAAGGCACTTTATATTGGACAGTAGATACAGAGAAAAACCCAACAATCATATGACCCCCTATGAGCAATATCTCACCCTGGGTCAACACACCTGAATCAAATGATTAGTTCATTACCAGGCTTCTGGAGAACTTCAAGACATGTTGAGGAGGTCATTTAGCCATTTAAATCACCTGTGTTGGACCAAGGACACATCTAAAACCTGCAGGACACCGGCCCTCGAGGCCTGGAGTTGGACACCTGTGCTGTAGAGTCTGAGTTTGAGCTGTTGGCTTTTTTGTTGTGTCTCAGCGTCTTCCAAAACACCGTCCAAAAACCAGGGGGTGGTTATGTCGCTTTAAAATCTAATATATGGTGATGCGCCTTGACAAGCTGTCAGAAGCTGGCCAATCTAAAGAGAGCGGACTTTTAGTGAGGAGGATATTAAAGCGATTAACGGCTTGTTTCAGATATAGCCAACCATTTTAGGGTAAATAGGGATTATTTTGAAGTGCGATTCATACAAAGCTACTCTAATGAAGTCTGAGATAAAAAGAGCTGTCTGTTAAAGAGCACAGAGATCCGTTTAAATCTGTGAGATGGTAACTCAAACCTTCTGCTCACATTCTTTAAATGTTTTTCTGACTACTCTAAGAATCGCTCTTCCTGTCAAACAGTTGGAGACGTCTGGTTTTAGCTCCGACCTGTATTCAAACGGCTCTCAGGTAAATATCATCGGCAGTCAGGTTGTGATGATGGCAGAGACGGCCGCCTCGGTCACGCCTGTCGCGTTGAACGAGTGCTTTCATTGAACTGCAGCAGACGTGTGATCAGCTGGAGACGATCTGTCTCTATGTGAGGTGAGGCTCATCGTTCAGCAGACTGAAGGAAAACCCCGAGAGGAGCAGCTCGGATCCAGGAGGACTCGGCTTCAGCAGAGGCAGGAGAAACGTCTGAGCAGTCTGAGAAACATCCCTGAAGACTGAAGCAATCAGCTTCAGTGAGATTAAAGTCTTTGTAAAGGAGTAAGACAAGAAAGGAGGTGGGTCCAGATATCAATAAATATATGTATGAAGAGATTTTAAAATTCACAAGTTTGGGGGTCCTGCGCAGTATTATTTTTTTACCATGAAGACTGACCCCTGCAGCTGCTCTGCAACATATTAAAAATCCAACAAAAACAGAAGCAGCACAACATCTTTTATAAAGTTTAGATGTTTCTTTTGGGTTTTCCTTGTCCAAGGTGTGCAGTAGGAAACGCACTTTCTCCACATCTTTGAAAGGTTTGTTCCTGCCAGGCTGCACTGAGGGCTCAGCTTAGCGCCGGGCAGTTCATTGAAAACAAACTGACGTAATCTTACCTGCGTCAGTTCATTTCTTTGTTACTGAGTTCTGTTAATACTTCCCCTTCATATCGTCCCTTCAAACAAAGAACAGTTTGTGTCACGTGACTTGTTCCCGTGCAGCCAGTAACATGCACGTTTCTGTTGTTTGGACACATCTTTGGATTTAGTAGCGACGACGTCAAACAAAAAGATAAAAACAGAAAACTAAGAAAGGTGGACCAGTCTGTTGCAACACAGTACAAAGCTGCTGAACTGTGAGGCCAAGCAGCTAAATATGGCATGTGCTGATTGTTAATGAAATCAAACTAATAATTTCACTGTGTCATACAATCATACAAACACAAACAGCTAATCTTAAATCATAACTGCCTCTGATTTGTTTCAGTTGAAGCTTTTTAGTTTTTCTGTCTTGTTATTTTGCTGAATTTCCCCCTGAATCTTTTTAAAGATTAGTTTCCCCATTACTATAAAAAAGAATATCCTGTGAAATTTTTCCTCATTTAGACAAACAGCTCGTTGAAATATGTTTTTATTTCAAACTCAAATGTATCACTTTATTGTCCTTTTTTAGCCAAAAACTGTGATGACGGCTGATAATGTGGCGATATTGTGCAAAGTCTAAGGCATGTCTTTAGCCACTGTTTCATTGCTGCAGACAACCCCACCTCCAAGAGGGTTAGAAAAGGTCAGAGGTCATCACTCACTGACGTGCAGTTAGGACACTTTCTGTCTGAGCTGCCATGTTTAACACTGCGAACTTAAAGATCAGCAGACCGATCAGGTTCCTCGAGTACATCAATCTGAAAAATCCACAGACATTGGCACAGATCCGTGTGTGCTGAGACATGTGTGCTGGTCTCACTGCTGATGTGGGGACAGAAGTGTGTTTAAACACTCTCATTGTGGGGACTGGACATAGGCATGCAGTCCTTTGAATAAATAGTCATTAAATTTTTCTTGGTGTAAGATTATTCTGCAGCAAGTGAGTGTGATGTCCTCTGAAGAGGTGGAAACATGACTCTGTGTGTGTGTGTGTGTGTGTGTGTGTGTGTGTGTGTGTGTGTGTGTGTGTGACAGATGGCGGGTTAATGAAGGCCTCGTGTGGCTGACATTTCAGTCGATACAGTATTGACGTCCCAGTTAAGCCGACAAACGAGCAGATTATTGTGTCGACTCCTGTTAGTGAACCGATCAATCAGCTCACTGTCTGTCCATTTATCAACACACACACACGCACGCACGCACGCACGCGCGCGCACGCACACACACACACACACACACACACACACACACACACACCTGACTGTCACCGTGTCTTGTTAGGCTGCTCTCATTACATCTGCTGCTATAACCTGTCATTAATGAGCTAAATACACAGCTGTATGCCTCTAGTGGTGTTCTGTGGAACTGCAAGAAAAACTGCTACAGGACTGAAAGGTGAAGCTGAAAGCTGCAGTTCCTGTGACGTCCAGCAGGGGGTTCCAGCAGCGAGTTAGTCCCCATAGACTCCCATGATAAAACTTTACAGCAGAAATAAACATGTTTACAGCCTGATACACAAACTGTGTTGGTCTATATGGATAATTTCCCCCTTTATGAAGACCGTATGGAAAGTTGGAGGGATGGTTAATGTCTTTGTAGGGGCGTGGCCTCTTTGATTAACAGGTGGATGGCGACACGGGTGGCTGCTGGGCTTCACCTCAGCCAACTGGAGTCCCTGAACTGGACCTCTGGACCACGTTTGATTGTTTAATGACATCATGTGACCAATAATATGGCTGCTGGGAGGTTACTGTCCTAACAGACCGTCCAGGACGACTGAGCTGCAGTTCTGGTGCAGGGTGAAATTCTGGGTATGTGATAAAGTTGGCCAATTAGGAGGAAGTACATATTACAAGGTATCTGCTTTTTAAATGAGGTAATTGGCTCCACAAAACCAACTAAATGGCGTGGCCAAAATCCCAATGTTCGAAATGTAAAGGCCGCTATGGTGTCATGTTTTTAATGTAATTTCATATTATTTAACATAGTAACATAATATATATCTTTAAAAGGCAAAGGGGAAACTGAATATACTCGAAGAAAAGTGTGTGTCGTCCTCTTCACATTAATGTTGACTTAAATCATGGTAACTCCTGCCAGAACGTGCCGAGGGCCAAATTCGTCTCCGGGGGCCAGAGGCAGCAGAGTAATGGAGGACTTCCTCCCTGGCTCTATTTAATAACCACCGCTGCTCCTGGGTCCCACGGTCCCTGAACACATCAGAGCCGTAATGTTGGCAGATCGTCTCCTAACAGGTCAGGACCATTTGGATGCTCCGACCCCCCCACACCTTGTTAAATCCCACTTTGTTTGCGTCCCTCGTCCTCTGACAGTTAAAGAAGTGACGGATGGCCATTATTATGGAAAGAAGGTTACTTTTATACACGGCTCGTGGTGCCGGATGAGGGGGGTGCCGCCGGCCGCTCCATCACTGTCAGGGAAACTAATGATAAGATATCATAAGACACAGGACGGCCATGTTAAGATGGAGTGGCCTCCCAGCGAGTTTTCATCAGCCGGCGTCTGTCTGAGCTCAGCATTCATCTTGATTCTGCATCCACTTGCACTTATTTTGCTTTACACCTGCAAAACTGCATCAAACACCCAGAGCTGCATGGATTTATAAACGGACAAATCTGCAAATGAATAATGATGATGAAAGCAGCTTTATTTCTGCACGATGCCACTGTTCTGTAAATGAGGAGTCTACTGCTGCCTGTTTGGGTATCAGGCGCTGACACGCTGACAGGAACAACAAATAAAGTTCAATCAAACAGTCTCAACACAGAATAAATACAAAGACAGCAAATAAATCTCACCAATTTTGGGTCAAAATAAACCATTAATTTGTTTTAATTATAGATAAATGGACTGAGCATCTGGCCACCACCCTGAGGACCCTCCTCCTGATATATATCCAACACACAGACATGTCTGCACACACTCTCCAGCTACTCCCAGAGTGACAGTGCAACACAAAGCACAAATGGTGGCCAATCTGCTTCAAAATAAAGGTTCCACCTTTTCAAAAATGTTGGCTCAAACTGAGTCTTTTACTTTGAAGGCAAACAGTCGTCATTTCTGTTTTTCTACGTTATTTTTCAGTTTTTGGGCGAGTGACAGCCAGAAACGTCCTAAAAGCGCTCACCGACGACTGGTGGAGTCGCAGCCGGAGGTTGTATCACGTCCAATATGGTGACAACTCTTGATCAATGTGAGAAACCTCTATTTGGGGCTTTGCGTTGTGCTCATTGTGGCTACTCGAGCTTTACAGCAAGTTAAAAAGACGACTGCCTTAATGAACTCGGCGCTCGGACCAGGAAGCAGGGTTGATATTTCATGACTTAATAAGCAGATAACTGAAGCTGAAAGGGCGCCATCCTTTGAACGTCCGCTCTTTGGAGCCAACAGAGAATCAGGAAACGAAATGAGCATCGAACAACCATCATTACACATATACAGCGTTAAAGCATTGCTAGAGCCCAAGGTTTAAAATAAGGTGATACACGCTAGACCAGGGGGTGGGCAACTCCAGGCCTCGAGGGCCGGTATCCTGCAGGTTGTAGTTGTGTCTTTGATCCAACAAAGCTGATTTAAATGGCTAAATTAGCTCCTCAACATGTCCTGAAGTTCTCCAGAGGCCTGGTAACGAACTAATCATGTGATTCAGGTGTGTTGACCCAGGGTGAGATCTAAAACCTGCAGGACACCAGCACTCGAGGCCTGGAGTTGCCCACCCCTGCGCTAGACTAATAAATTTCTTTATTCATTTTTAATTATAATAAATCCCAAAAGGTTGATTCTGTTCATCTAGACGTGACGTTTTCAGTAGGATCATGGAACTGACCTCCCAGCCCAGTGTTCCTTCAGTGGTGCTGGTTTCAGTCATTGTGCAAATGTCCTGTTTATAAGGTTGGAAACCTGCAGTCAGCTGAGACTGAAGACGTCACCTGGATGACGATGAAATGTTTCTCCCACTGAAAGCGTCCAGATGAACAGAATCAACTATTTGGGAAAAAACATGAAATCCACCAAAGTGTGGGACATGATTTAATGTTACAGACAGAAATCTCACATTTTTAAATATACTTTCACCTCACTACAGCATCAGCACAGAGAACCGCCGGATTTTTAGTGTTTTCAGACCCACAATGCATCCGACAACCATCGTCCTGCAGCTCCTGCGACACCAGAAGAAGAAGAAGACGAAGACGAGTGTAAGTTTTAATGAGTGGATCGTCTCGGACTCTCGCCTCTGATGGACGGATTAGAGGCTCAGATTGTTTTCCTGCTGCAGTTTCATTGAAGTTTCCTGTGAATTAATTGAAAGCGTGTGCTGCCTAAGCCCTGGAAAAACATGCAGTTTTCACCGGTCGGTTCCCAAATCTGCCCGTGATGTGTTTGAGGAGGATTTTTGATTTAATTTACCGCACACATCCAGGAGCGGGGCGGCGCTGTGCTGCTCTTAATTTACAACAAAATCACACACTAATCTTCTGATAATTAAATCTTTATTTATTAGACAGCTTTTGTTTAATCGCCAGCGAGGGGAGATGAAGTTCTGCAGCAAATATATGCACAGACAGGCAAAATAAAACCTCCGATCGCACCGCTGCGAACAAAGTGAACTGTTAACAGAAACTATACGAGGGGAGAGAATTCATTTTTATCATCGTCGTTGCTTACAAGACGATCGGGGACGTGAATGTACCGGGAGTATTTGAGCAACACATCTTCTTCCTTTGGGTTTAAGATTTGGGACTTTTAATGTGAAATAAAGTAAAAGGGACAAAATATGGGACAAAGGCAGAAAGACTAAAATCAGTTATCAGTCCCGCGCAGCTTTCTGCTCTGATTGAGATGGAGAGACGACCGTGCTGGCAAAAACAAAAATCGTTTTCTGGAGGTTTCCTAAATGCCTGGAACGTCAGTGGCCAGGTTATTCCTTAAAAACCCTACATAGGTTTGATCGACTTCACATCCTCGAAAGGGCAGAACAACAGAAAAGTGCTGTGGAGGCTTTGATGTAGTGTTTTGAATGTTGGTGTTGGGCCAAAGCAGAGGAGGAGCCAGACATTTGAAACACCCGGGGCTTAGCCCTAAAGGGTAGTATGCATGTGGGATTTTTTTTTTTTTTTGAGGGGGGGGGGGGGGGGTAGAAATGACTGAAAGATTAATAGGCTCTGTTTTGAGTTTTGTTCAAAAAAGAATGACTTCATATAGGGAAATATATATATCACACATGCAGGACACCTTAAACTAGTTTTTTAATTGAGCAGCAAGACAGAACGAAGTCGGGGCTGTATCAAGACACAGGGACTAAACCCCAATTCAACCAGACCCAGAACTGATCCGGAATTAAAACAGGACTACAACAGTTCAAAAGCAGGATTACTGAGGACTTAACCAAGACATAACCACAATCAGAACTAGATGACAGTAGCACTAAAAATCATCATAGACCTGCACTACACTTATTTATTTAATTCTACCAAAGTACACTATTTAGATTGAGAAAAGTTTATATAATTATTTAGCCTTGTTGTGCAAACAAGCCTGCAGAACTTAATAAATATAGAATTTGAAAAATAGCAAACCTAAAAAGAAACACTAGGTACGAGATACATGAGTACCTATGATACAGTGATACTTTTAGTAAGCAACCATTTGACTAACATGTGTGTCTCACCTGCTCTTGTTCATCTCTGTTCCTCTCTCCCTCTTTGTGCTGACAATCATCAAATATACAGTTGAAACCAGATATTTACAAACTCTTCAGATCAAAACACTTTTTTAATTGTAACATCAAATAAGACTAAATGTTTATTTTTTTAGATTGATAAATATAAAAACATATTTGTTAACTTTAAGAGTAAAGAGAGAAACTGTCTGTATTTCTTAATTTTAAATGGCACCAAATTGTATTCAAAATTGAGCCACACTTATGGAGCTCCACGATTCTTCTCCTGGTGTTTTGGTTGACATCTCTTGATGTTCCCATTTCAAAGAAACAGGCTCTGTGTTTTGCCTTATATGCATCCACAGGTGTGCCACCAGTTTACTCACATGGACTCTACTAACCAATCAGAAGCTTCTTCAGCTCAGAATGGAATCGTCTGCAGTTTTCTTATTAATTAACAATAAACTTAATGTACATGTACTCCTAAATTTGATGAAAGTGATAAAAATAGCTCTGTCTCTCTTTATTCTGAAATTTAACTAATTCAAAATATATTTCAATATTTATCTAAAACAAAAGTTTACTCTAAATTGATGTTGTACAGTAAAAATGTTTTATGTTTTCTCCCTAAAGTGTATGTAAATATCTGGTTACAAATGTGAATATCCTGCTGTGTACTGAAATCCCTCTTGTTTTGCATAGAAATATACTGAACAACATACAAAGCATAATATATAAAATAACATTTACCTGAGTTTTTTCTTTGAAAGAAGCCTCTAATGTCCATTCTTATGTTTCAGTACATAACTGAAACCGATTTAGTCGGGGAGGGTAAGAACTGAAAATATGAAATAAACACACGTAAGCTAAGACTCTAAAAAAAATAGCATTTGTTCGGCTTTTCATTTCGCCATTTGTTGATTCACTTGAAGAGCAAGTAACGTAATATTGGTCAAGTGATCAGTTTCATATCAATCTTTCGTGATGCACCGTCATATTTACATTATTTGTACGGTACGAATGATTTGCTTTGGTACCTGCTCAAACTTAAGCTCTCCTTAGTATGGCTGGCTCCGTCTCTCCAACAGCGCACTCACGGGCAGCAGCTCCCCCCGCCCCCTCGCTCAGTCGCTTAGTGCCTGAGCTCGGATCATACCAATATCAGGGGGGGATTCACGCACAGTCGTAAATTCCCACAGTGTGCACTATGTGCTTCGAATATTGTGTGTACTTTTTGTTTTATACAGTTGTCAGCCAGGCATCTAACTATGAAAAAATTACACTCCAAAATACCCCGGGCTTCTGACAAAACAACCCGGGCTTAAGCCCCGTAAGCCACCCCCACGCTCCGCCCCTGGGCCAAAGTTCTCCAGCTTTCTGAAGGTGTTTCAAAGTTTTTCTGATTTTTCACCCATTTTCAATCCAGTCCTGGTACCTGAACAATTTCACAGGAATGTTTTTGTCTGTTAATACCAGTCTATGGATTATTCAGGAAGAAAAAAAGCTCCTAATTCAAGAGATGAGACAACCTGGCAAATAACCCTTATTAAATTAAATCGGGCATAGCAGGTTGTCACGAAACGCTTAATTTGGTCTCTTGACTCGTGTGATTAGGTAGAGGATCAACAGGGGGTCCATGACCCTCTTGTGGGACACTCCCCTAGGACTTAAATCTGGGACTCTCCACCGTTTGACCTTAGAACTGAAGAAGCTTCTTGGATGAGAGGTGAAACATCTTCAAGCAACTTAACCCTTTAAGACCTACCATAGAACCAAGTCCGCCAGAGCTGATATCATATTTTTACATGCTGTGGAGCCATTTTTGGGAACATTTCAAGTTGCTATACATCAATACAACCATTATAGCCCAGATTTTAATAATATGTATTCATTAAGTGCATAGTAATTACATAAATTGCAAAAAAGTGCAATTCACTACAAAAAAATTTAAAATCGTTTTTGTTTTTTAACATATATTTCTAGTTAGAGAAATTTAAGAGGCTTATCCTCAAAACTGTAAATACAAAAAAGTTGCACAAAATAGTTTCCCACCACAGGAAATTTATTTTGAGTGTCTTCATAGTTTTATTTTTGAAATACACCAATTTTTATACACTGAAAGAAAAACGAAAATAAATATTATACTGCAAATTTGCAAAAAAGCAGCATCTGCATCAAAATAAACTATTTCCAGCAGTGCAATATGAGACCTAAGCATCCCAGAAACGACACAGAAAGTCATAAAGTCAAAGACAACTTTTAAAAACACCAGTATAGGCTCATGAGGCCCTGATGGTAAAAAACTAAATTTCCACGAAAATGACGTCACTTCCGGTTTCGGGCAGGTAATGGTGGACATGCGAAAGTTCGCTCTGACGTCTATTCCAATGTAGGAAGTGTTATGAACAGCTGATCGGATCGGCAAAGCGTGTTTCTGGAATATTGTGTTTTTGTTGCTGCAAGCGCTTTTTATGCAGTTTTTGCAAAGCTATATGTGGAAGGAAACCGTGACCGAGGAGAAGCTGATGGCATAAGATGTAAGTACAACTCCTCTGGTTTCATGTGCAAAAAAATTATTGCGCTAGCTTACGCGGTTGCAGTGCTACCGGGATTTAAAAATAGTTACGCAAAACAGAGCGTGCTGCTCCGATCGGTTTTAAAGGGTTAAAGAAGTCCAGACGCTTTTCTTTCCAAACTCCTTAGACTACCATGATCTGGATGACTGAGAACCTTCACAGACATCATTTGGTCCAGTTTCATTAGTTAAATAAAGAAGCTTTTATTCACTATGTTCACTGAAACCTCATCAGAAATAGTCTCAGTGGAAGGGCGGCTGTCAGGAAGCCATTCTTTAAGAAGGGAAACAGGAGAAAATGAAAATGATACAAGAAGATCAGAGGAGCAGATCTGATGGAGCGATGGATCCAGATCATGGTCAGTATGTACGAGGAGGTCCAACAGTGACAGTCTGCAGCCATCTGTGAGGCTCTGTCATGGTTTCAGCTGCACGTCAGCCAGTGGTGTTTATAATCTGTGTTAAAAATGATGAATTATGATTTCTCTAAAAAGAAGCCAGGCAGTATTTTTCCATCTATTAACTCATTGTGTGATAAATGCAAAGCAATGGAAAGAACCCTAGGCCACCTTTTCTGGTGCTGCCCTACACTCAGGAGTTTCTGGGAAGAGATATTTAATATATATAACCAGATTTATGACTTAAAATTAAAGTCAGATGGAACTTGGAACATCACTGGAACTTCGGTGTCCTCTTCAGAAAGCCTTAATGTTTGTCATGATTGAAGGTAAAACACTTATTCTTAGAGCCTGGAAAGCACCACCTCCTCCCTCGTTTAGGGTTTGGCTACGTGAGCTGATCGCATGTTTCTATATTGAAGAGGTTTGTCATCGTCTGGCTGGCACATTTGTCGAAATCTGGACCCTTTTCTCAATCACATTAACGGGGATTCAAGATCATCTTTAACCCATTTGACTGCGCTTTGTGTTTATGTGAAACCACACTTCTGTCACGATCCCGGGTCTCTGACCAGCGTTTTCAGTTTACGTTTTGAGTTCTTCAATTATCCCTTTAAATATGTTGAGTAACAGGATTATCATTTGGTTGTCTTAAGTTTAGTCTAGTTATGTTTCACTTCTGTGTTAGTCTGTCATGTTTCTTGTCTTCTTGTTCATGTTGTCAAGCTACTTGCTGTTTCCTGTTTTATTTTGAAAGTCTGTGTCTTATTTCAGTGCTTTGCTTGCTTTGTCTCGTGTCAGATTAGCCTCAGCCGTTTCCCCGTGTGTTTCCACTTCCCCTGATCACCTCATGTGTGTATTTAGTCTGTGTGTTTTCTTCATTCGTCGTCAGGTCGTCCGTTATTTCTCGCCATGTTTCATGTCCAGGTTTCTGTCAAGGCTCTTTTTATCAGCCTTATTAAACGGCTCGCCTTTGTTCATATCAAGTTTTGTTCCACCTTCTTTTGTGTCTGCATTTGGGTCTATTAACAATTCATACAGGCTGCTTCGGCACACTGTGACAACTTCTGCTGGACCCTGATTCCTTCCTGGACGTGTTCCGAACATCTATTGGACTCGGTGAACTCTCTGCTGCCCTGTCTAACTTTACACGGAAGATCATCTTCTTCGGACTCCAGCATTTGTCTCAAACTTTTAATTTGAACTGACTAACTTGGTTTTGTTGTTTTTTTGGTGGCACGGTGGTTAGCACTGTTGCTGCACAGCAAGAGTTCAATTCCACCATCAGGCTGGGTCTCTCTGTGTGGAGTTTGCATGTTCCCCTTGTTTGCGTGGGTTCCCTCCGGGGACTCCGGCTTTCTCCCACCATCCAAAGTCTTGCAGTTAGGTTCACTGATTAATCTAAACTGCCCATTGGTGTGAATGTGAGAGCGAATGGTCCCTGTGTGTTAGCCCTGCGACAAACTGGCGACCTGTCCAGGGTGTACCCCGCCTCTTGCCCATGACAGCCAGTGTTGGTCAAGTTACTTGAAAAAAGTAATCAGTAACTAATTACTGATTACTTCCCCCAAAAAGTAATCCCGTTACTTTACTGATTACTTATTTTCAAAAGTAATTAGTTACTTAGTTACTTTTTAAAAACACGATTTACACCCTGAAGAGGTGATAAAGCGATAGATCTTTCAGCCCAATTCTACTTTTTCTGCATAATCCATCATACAAAATGTAATCAAATGGAAAAGTCTCTTTTTAAAACTTGTTTTATTAGTTTTAATCTTTTAACTTTATGCATCTTTTTTTTTTTTTTTTTTTTTTTTTTCTTTATGCATCAAGCAAACATTTAATTATCTGCAACATTCTCTGACTGGAAGAAATTAGTTTAACATTTAAACCTATTTTCTGCACATTCCAGCTCATAAAATAAAATATTTTTTGTGTTTACACTCAGTCTTTCAAATAGATGCAAGTAAAACACAGCAGAAAATAAATAAAGTCAAAGACTCAGCGGTCCTGTTGCTCTATTTTCACCTGTAAAGCAGGAGTGGGGTAGGCGGAGGTTTACCCTGGTGCAGGTGTGCCGCGGTCAGTTGAACAGTCCGCGAGTTTCTCTGTGAGTTTCCCATTACGTCGTAGCTACTCGGTGCTTGTTTGGAAGTTTAGGGGTTTTTTCACTGTAAAAAGAAGTTTTCTTCCCACGCACAGCGGACACTAATGTTTTTGTCACTTTTTATGGAATCAAACTCAAAGTAAGGTCAGTACTTCCACGCTTTAAACGCTGCAAGCTCATACTCTCTCTGCACTCGATATGTGATCCACTGTTGATCTGCACACAGCTGTTGTTACGAACGGCGCACTCGCTTACGTCACTGTCATGAGACATTCTCGCAAAAAATCACGGTTTTAGTAACGCAGTAACGCAGCGTTCCTACGGGAAAGTAACAGTAATCTAATTACCATTTTTGCAATAGTAATCCCTTACTCGTTACTTGAAAAAAAAAATCAGATTACAGTAACGCGTTACTGCCCATCTCTGATGACAGCTGGGATAGGCTCCAGCACCCCCCCCCCGTGACCCAGAAAAGGAGAAGTGGAAGTGGATGGATGACCTGTGGGGGTTTTTTTCTTCTTTTTTTGCTGTTTTGTTTTCTCTTCTCTGTGCTTGGATGTTTTTGTTTTATAATTTTTTTTCCTTTGTCTGGAGTGATTTTAATGTAATTTTGAACTTGAAATCTTATAAATTAAAAAAAAAAGATGAATTATGAACCGAGAAAAGTTTGAGCCATTACGCAGTAACATCTGGAAACATCTGATTAACAGCAACTTCATTTTTCAGCATATAGTGATCCTAAAGTCACTGTGAGTGCAGTAAAAGCATGGCTGGATAGAAACATGCGCAATGAGCCACAGAGCTGTGGTTAGGCTAACAGTTCCCGTGCTTTGGGAAAGTCAAACGCTGTCATGGCAGGAAGAAGGCGGCAGACCAGGTTAATCGTTAATGTATTGATAGCTTGATATGACAGCTTTGCTGGCCCAGAGTGATTCTTCCACTTGTACCTATTTGGTGTGACGCCACCACGAGGCCACGGGCTGCAGCTACATCACGAGATTTTAAGCACGTTTGGAGCGTGTCATAAATGTCTTCCTCCCATTTCTTGTGTCTCTTTAGTTACAAAGTATTCACATATTTCTAATTCAAAGTTCCCGCAGATACGCTGAACTCATGTGTCTCTAAGTCGAGACGTTTCTGTGTGAATGACAGAAATGAAAGACCTGCAAAACAATAATAATAGCTTTTTCAAAAAAGGGTTTGTGTCTGTGTTTGTGCTGTGGACCGCTCCTCAGTAAAATGTTTCCTCCTCAGAGAGGCCGGGCTGAAGGCTTCTAAGCCTCACAGGTTAACGAGTGTTTCTGCTCCGTGCCGCCGCCGATCCTCAGTTCGCAGCTGAGCCACCTTTACATTTACCTCCACTGATCTCCAGAGCTTTTACTCTGAAAAACAGGCTGTGGGCTCTGTCAGATCGTATATCAACACGTGTCTTTCTCCCCGTGTTCTCGCCGCCTCCTCGGGCGCCATCAGGAGAAAACAGATTGGAGAATCAGTGGATTAAACCCACAGATCACCTGCAGGAAATCCCCGCCGCCCGCCGCTCTTTCAGAGCTTTACAGAGTTGTCTGAAAGAAAAATGAAATAACGGGCTTCTTTAAGGTCAAGATTTGCTGTGGCGGGCTCAGCTCAGGCGTAAACGCTCAGTAACACCGGCTCGGCTGATTGCTTTGCTCTCTAGACGATGTCAATTTTTGGCCGAGGAGCGCTCGGTATTAAGGTGGCGGCGCATCGAGGGCCCTTGTTGGCAGCAGGTGAGTCCTGAAGCTCCGCTCTATTATCGGCTGAGCCCAGAGGAATATCTCACAGAGTAATAGCACATTACATTCTTAATGCGTCTAAAACATGAGGCGCTCCTCACACAATCCCCCCGCCATCTCTGCACAACCTTTTTGTTTTTGTCCTGTTGTTGTTTTTGTCACTTTGCTCCGGTCTCCCAGCGGCGTTTTGGCTCGCGCTCGCTGGGCCGCAGAGCATCCATCAAACCGGAACTACGTGCCGAGGGAGCGTTGGCCAACAAGGAAGTCATTAGAGAGGATGAATCTGTTGTATTTACTCCTCTGTTATGCAATAATAAAGACAGAGTGCAGCGCAGGACAAAAGGAAATGATGGTCTTTACACAGCGCTGGTTGGAGCCGCTGTGAGGGGAGCAAACTGCGTCTCTAAGATCAGGAAGAGGCTCCGATGTAAATGCACCGCGCTGGACCCTCCAGCTTTACCAGCACCTGTCTGTACAAATGAGAGCGTTACCTAAAACCATTAGGACGTATGAGCAGCTTAATACGCCGGGCAAAGACTCACAAAATGCTGAAATACATTCACATCCATGATTGTTGTGAATGTGACGGATGGCTTTAAAATGAGCTTGAAAACAAGAAATTTTAACTTCCTGGTGTTCATCTGGTGCACAAACACATCAGTAAATGGTAAATGGCCTGTATTTGTATAGCGCTTTACGCACCAGTCATCCACACATTCACACACTGGTGATGGCAGCTACATTGTAGCCACACCCACCCTGGGGCGCAATGACAGAGGCGCCACCGGCCCTCTGACCACCACCAGTAGGCAACGGGTGAAGTGTCTTGCCCAAGGACACAACGACCGGGACTGTTCAAGCCGGGGCTCGAACCTTGGACACTTCATACGTTCTAAAAACACACGACTTGGTTAAGCTGAGGCAGGATTAAGCGCCTCTCGTTTGGGCCCATTTATCTGAACAATACTCGCTCCAAACACAAAATATACTTACGTACGCAGCCATCGAGAAAAGCAAGTGACAGACTGTCAGTAATCCACGAGAGTTTAATGACAGCGTTTAAAACTCAAGCTGTGCTCTCTGCTATTTAAGTTATGTTTTGAAAAAGCTCCAACCTGCTGATAGTCTTTTAGGAAGTCCAGGAAAGACGCGTAGCAGTGATCCCGTCGACTGGAGAATATCTACAGTTTAATTCCAGGATTAAAATGTCAGCTTTTGACCTCGTGACCTCTCGTGCAGAGATAAAAGATGTCACGTCCTCTTTTCCTTCGTCTCTCTGTATGTTTTGGGTTTGTTTTTTGGCCTCCTGTGATCTGCCAGTCATTAAAGCCTCTGGTTCGACCCAATTGTTGAGGAAACGGCCCGTTTTAAGCCTTTAGAGTCAACACAGACGCCTCCTCGGGGAGAAACGAGCGGCAGTTTAAGTGATTTCTCTCTGAGCGGCCCCATAAGTGCAGCAAATATCGCCTTTAAAGCCCGAGACCTGTAAAACATCTCACTCTGAGGTCTTTTTTTCTCTCTCTGACGCGTCTTTTTAGAAAGCTCAGCGATCACCGCCGCCGTCTGAGGAGATGAGCTAATTAAATTGGTACTTTTTACAAGTCTTACTCAATAAATCTGAATAAATTAACAAGGCATTACTAAGGCTGCTACATTAAATTTGCATAGTGCATTTAATGAATATGCAGCCGCGACTGGAAAGGTCTGCCACTGTGAACCCCGGCGAATTAGCATAACTACTTCCAGCATGTTTCTTAAATAATGCTCTCATTTGCACATCACTGAGTTGGCTAATTCTGGCTTCGGCGAGGGCGGCCCCGTAATTAAAGAATCTCACTTTAATTTTTAATGAAGTTTATGTTACATCAATCCTGACAGTAATGAGGGAGACATGGAAACAAAAAGGCTGCTAATAATTAAATTCACAAACCAGTTTGAGGGATAATAACTCCTGAGGAGGAATTACATGACTAATTATTAATTAAATATTCATAGTATCATGCAGCAGCAGCAGCAGCGGCGGCAGCTCCTTACCGCACGCCGCCGGAGCCCAGATGCCAAACGGCTTTTATCTGTGGAGGACCTGAGTGGATCATAACGGCGCTCCAGACTGCCATTAATTATAATGACCCTACAACAAAAACAGGCTGTAATTGGTGGGCGTCCGCCACGTCCACGGATCTGTCTGGGAGGCTTTCCCTCTGATTTGTGAAGCTGCAACTCGTCCCGGCGCCTGAATGGACTCAAATAGCTTTCATTCAGTTCACTGTTAGCACTACATTATTGTACTCATAAATATACTTTTTGAACGTCTTCAAATAAATTGATGCATTCTCATAAACTTATTAGATTAAAAATAGAGATGTTAGCCACCATGTTGCCCCGCCATCTCGAATGCAGTGGCAGAGACATACCTCGCCACGTGTGGCTGGAGACGGGTGAAACAGCAGCGCTCGCCGATAGAAAACTTAACGATATCTCCAACAAGTCGCCTGCTCTTCAAGTATCGATGTCCTCGGACAGACGTGAGCTTCACGGACTCGTCCACTCGCAGGTTTTACAGCCTCCTCCAGGGCAAGGCTGGACTGGGACAAAAAATCGGCCCGGGCATTTTGACTAGAGACCGGCCCACCAGGATAAAGATTGAAAATGTGACGTCATTCAAGGGTAAAACCGCAAAGGATTCTGGGAACTTGTGGCAAGCGGTACTAGCGCACGCAGGCTTTCAATTGAAATCAGTCACACAGCGATAAAAAGAAACACAAAAAATGGCAAGAAGCTGTTGTATTATTAACTGCAATAGCCGGTCGCATGACAGCCACGGGAAGCCGACGGGTAAAGAGATCGGTTTTTTTCGGATTACGTCGTTGAAGAGAAATTTTTCAAGCCATGTTTCCGAAGTAAGAGCCGACGGATGGTCTGGATATACCAAATATAACGTCCTAGAACACTCCAGCTCACATGTTAGTCTGCTCCAAGCATTCCCACAAAGGTCAGTTTGCTGTTGTAGTTAATGCGTCATTTTCATAACATAATTGGTGATATAGGTTACAAGCAAGTCTGGCGCTGAACAGAAATTGTCGCGCTATGCTCCTTTGTTTATTGTGCATAAATAGTGAATTGTCCTGACACAATATTGCGTTTCGCTTCTGTTATTATGGTACATTGACAAAAACATATACTTTTATTCACAGGATAAAACAGGTTTTTTTGTGTATCACCAATTGTCCAGTACGATTACAGCATACAATATTATTGTCACTGCTACATTTCTGTAATGCTACCAGAAATTATTTCTACTACTAATTAATTACCGTTGAGCTCAAAGGTTATATTAATAAACGGTTAACGAATGTGTATTTATGACGACGATTTGTGAGACTGGTAAACTTATCTTTGTTCGTACGATGGTCTTTCGTTCTACACGGTGCATTTCAAGGTCCTGCACCCATCCGTCAGTAAACTGTACCTGGGCTTGTTGCAGTGACCTGAAGTTACTAAACTTCATGAGTGTATGCACTCACTCCAAGAACTGTGTAATTATAAATATGAGCGTGGTGAAAGTTGGGCAGCACGCTGACGTCTTTTGTCCCTCTGTGTGCTCGTAAGGGTCTGACCCTTTCACTGCTTTGATTTTTTCCTCGTATCTTTTCTTTGTCTTTTCGTCGAGTCTGTCTTTGTACGGACCGGCATTGTTCTCCTTTTGTTTTGTACATTCCTTTTTTGTACGGCAAAGAAAAAGCAAGAATTTATTGGAACCGGAGAATGAACGTTTTGCGGTGCTGCAAACGCTTGCATTTGATGCGGTACTTGGATTGTTTTGCCACGAGTTCCCGGCATGCAATGCGCGAAAATCACGTGATTGCTAAACAAGGGGGAGGGTGCATCCAGCCTCCTCGGCTGTAATTGGTCCAGCCCAGAGTCGATCATGACCAATTGGCCAATCCAACACCTTTCATTATATATACCCTTCCTAAAAAAATAAAAAAATAAATAAAAAAATCCATCGGCCCATAGAAACAAAAAATCGCCAGCGGCCAGTCCAGCTATGCTCCAGGGTAAAGAGATGTGGACACCCGGCATGAGCAGCCGGACAAAAACCTTCATGGAAAATCACGAACACATTTTTGTTTTTTTAAGACGAAAAGAAAAAAGATGTGACAACTGTTACGTGACGTTTTCTAAATTTAACCTGAGATGATAAAATATGGAGATAAAGTCCGGCCAGTGTGGAACTCAGTCGTGACCTCTAAGTGCTTTCCTGATGAGCTCAGTTTGTTTTAATTCTGAAGTCCATTTAATAAATGTTGGTGATGCTGATGCTGCTTCCTCACAGGAAGCGATTCATCTCAAATCGCTCTGCAGTGACTGTTGGTCGCTAGCAGGTGTTCCAGGCTACAGTTGCCTAGGCAACTGGTAACCTGCGTTTTCATTGGTAGTTGAACCTCATAAACGAAGTCAAAAGCTGTGTCCCAAAATGTCGGCTGCATCCTCCGGAGGCCGCATTTGAAGGCCGATTACGTCACAGCCAGGCGACGAAGGCTGTCCCAATTCGTCGACTCCTTCAAATGCGTCCTTCATTTCCCGGAATTTGAAGGATGGGTTGGGTGTGTCCTTCGTGGCCCACCATATCCCAGAATTCATAGCACGGCCCAGCCTAATTTCAGCTGCCAACAATGGCAGCAGCTACTGAGTTTTAAAATTACTCTTATTAATCTTTCTGGGCCACAAAATAAACTTTTAACATATTTTCAGGCGAGAAAGTAGCTGTGTAAACATCAAATATCTGCTCGTTTATCAAGACATCACATATTTGCAAAAGTGTGCCAACGTTTTCAGAGACGTCTGTTACCCACCCACTCGATAGCAAGCCGGGGGGCTCAATGGTCACTCGAGCCGGCGAGAGCAGCGGACTCCCGGCTTCATCGTTTTCCGACCCCCGCTGTCTTTCGCTACTCAGGTTAAACATGATATATAAGTCTCTCAGATAACTTAAAAATTTAATTTTTTACCCTTTTTCTATGTTTTATTTGTTCCGGAGTAAATCGGTTTGGCTGAGATCAAAGTTATTAGATTAAATAAAACTTTATTAATCCATCGGTTGGGGTCCTCCGGGATTTTCACACAGCTGAATAAACGTCAAACAGAAAACTGATTAAACAGAAGTGTGAGATGGTCGAGAGTTTACTCCAGTGCCCTGTTATATTTTAGATAGCAAGGAGCAGACGGACGAGTTTATTAAACTCCACCGACACAGCGGTGACGCAAATCTGAAGGCTAGACCGTCCAATTTCACAGCCTCGCACTTCTGGCCTTCTCGGTCTTCGAAGGACCCGGCCCACGTAGACCACGAAGGCCGGGTCTTCCGAAGGACGCAGCCTACGTTTTGGGACACAGCTCAAGAAACAAAATTCAGGCAAAGAACTGTGAAGTTCATAAACAAGGGTGTGTATATATAATGGCTGATCAGACCACTATAACACAGCAGGGGTCACTAAACACAACACGATTGCAAGCCACAAAAACGATGCAGTACAATCCAGTTTGTTAATAAACTCAGCACCACAGAAGAAAATCAAAAACACTAAAGTCTGAATTCACATATTTAGTTAAATACAAATGCTTGTTTAACTGAAGAAAATACACATTCTCCCCCCTTCAGCAAGACGTGGTGGTGCCGTCCAATCAGCCCCTCTTCGTATTAAAGTGCTCTAAACCCCGGCCACCATCTTTTGTCTGGCAACTCCCAGGGATCACGGCAGGTAAGAAACAAAGAGCAGTCACAATCACAACCCACAAATAAGAAATGAACTGTTATAAAATCACAGGCAAACTAAATGTGCACGCTTGCAAATAGAACAAATGTATTTAACCAATCAATAAACTGCAAACTAAGGTGTGTCGTTGTGTTTAGATGAAGCAAAGACTAAAAATACATGAGAGTTACTGACTTTTAGAGTCAGTCAGTAACAGCTGGAGCTAGGAACTGAACCCACAGATACTCGTTTTCTTGTGGAGTCGCCCTCTGCTGGACATTACAGAGAGTGCAGGATTGAGTGCTCAGCACTGTTGGTTTTTGTCAGATGTTGAAGGGGCGTTAGCGTCTGGAAACAACCAGCAGACTTTAAACTGAGTGACGGTTCAAATGTAAATGTGTCGCTGTTGGCGGGACTGAGTCGTAAGCTCTTCGGTCTAATCAGAGCCGAGAGTTTCTGCCATGTTTAAAAGTTAATTTCAGAGGTAATGACTGCTGAGCTCCCGCTAATACGCCACCGCTCTGAAATCCAGCACGAGGAGGCCGAGCCCGTCTGTCCTCATTACAGGCAGCAGAAACATCCTCATCGCTCCTCTATTTAATTGAGCTGCAGAAATGCAGCATCAGGAGGACTTGGGGATAAATAGGAAGCGTTCCCATTGGTCCCACAGAGGAGCTATTGATGTTCCATAAATCCCAGTCAGGAGAAATTTAATTGAGTTATACCACACTGAATTACCTTGCATCTAAATGGCACCCAGATCCAAGCAAATGGAATAATTAGGCGCCGGACAAAATGTTAGGGAGCGCTATCCCGAGCGACGAGGCGGCTGCCGATATTCATGCATGTTAACGCGATCGGCTGCATTTATGAAGAAGCTAATCAGGTAACAGGGCCGAGCAGGGAGCACTTCACAAGCTCAGAGGAGGAAGACGCTGAAAATAACGATCCACACTAATCCTCCAGCTTCACAAATACCACGGCCACATTTAGACTTTTAATTTATGTCACGATGTCTGTGGAGATTTCACTTCGTCACATGATCTTCAGCAGATGGTGGAAACTTTTTAAATGTGTATGTTGGAGCATCGGGTGAGAGGACGCACTGAAGCTCCTTCCTGCCGCAGGAAGGAAAGTAAATTTCTTGTAGACCACTTCTGCGTTCAGACGCATATCACCTCTGCCCTCCAGTATATCTCATGATTTATCAGAAAGCATGAAATCATTTGTCTTTTCCCAAGTTCTGTTTATTAGTTTGCGTTTGCTAGCAGTGGCCTCACTAATCACAGATGTTCCCACCTGCAGTGATCAGGCTATAAGACTCCATCCTGGGAACCCGCCGTGCTTCCACGGAAGCAGGATGACCTCATAAACCAGCGCTGGATCGGAGGTGGGTTTCAGAGTGGCTTGCAGATGTGGGCGGGATAAAGCAACTTTAGTGGCCCCTGTTAAAGAGAATATCAGCTGATCTGGTGCGACTGTTGCAGAAACTGACCTCATGTTGCTCCTGAACATTTTTGTAGTTGTTTTTGGCCTTTTGTAGTTCTTTGCTCCTCGCCGGGTTTGTTCAACCCGGTGTGTTTATGGGTGATTTTGGCACCTTTCTGTGTATTTTCTCTGTGGGATGGTTGTTTTGTTGTTTTATCTGCTGTTTTTAATATAACTTTATTAAAATTTGATAAATCCACAATACAATGAAATCAATAATAGGGGAACACTCCCCGTCCTTCATACTCCACTTGAACCTGACCATTAAAGGAGTCAGGACTAGTTTGGCACTTCCGGGGTCCAAAACAGGAATACTGGGTGCACTTTGGAGGAGATTTGAGAAACAGAAACAAACGAGTCAAATTAGTGAACTTTAGCATTTATATATAGACTTAATAGGTTTCTACGTTAGTCAGCCGTGGCTCAATTTGCTGTCCACTCTGTGCTTTAAAAAAAATACTGCCGTGAAAGAAAAAGTTAGAAATGGCACAGAGACAATGCCTCTCCTCGCTAAAGCTCAGGTACACTTCAAGAACACTCAAACCAAACTTGATTTCCTCATTAACGGTGCTTCTCAGTATTAATCGGATGTTTCCCATCAGGGTAAAAAGGTCCAAACCAGCCGCTGCAGGAAGGAGCTGAAGATGAAACACGAGAATTTGATGATAATAAAAAGTCCAGGATAATGCCTCGAGATTGAAAGGAGCCTTCCTGGACGTCGTCTGCGACATCTCGCTGTGACGCGGCAGCATTTTGGCAGCCCGATGGAGTAATAATCTGTCAGTGTGGCTCTTAACGAGCGCTGACGCCTCATTCGCTGCTCTTCACACGCTAATCGCCTCACTAATTAGCAGCAGCTCTCCTGAAGGCCGCTGCTCGTTTACTAATCAGCCTCCAATCTGCTTAATCAGCGATTTAATTGAAGTGATCGCCTCCCACAGGCAAAGAACCACTCGAGCATGAGAGAGCTGGGAATCGAACCTGCAACCTCAGTCTTTAACCCAGGCTCAATGGCCTTTGACCTTCAGATTTTAACAGTTATATATATATATATATTTTTTTTTTTAATATTTTTGATCAGTCCTTTAATTTTCGCATTCTTTGTGGTGAGTTGACTGTCTGTAGTAATATTGGGATAGTGGAGTGTCTGTTTAGCCCCGCCCAAGCCGCTGTGTCCAAACACTATAATTGAGTGATTTACATTGTTTTGAATTGTGTCCTCCTCCTGATAAATCAGCAGCTCTAATGGAGGCCAGCAGCTCCGACTGGGGGTTGGAGGAAGGTGGGGGGACGGTGGGCGACGTGCTGGGCGGTAACAGCTATGACACGTTCGGTGGCACCCATTCATTCATTTCATAATAAGGGCCTGGCAAATCTGCGGCGGTGGGAGGGTCGTCATTAATCCGTCACAAATTGGTGCCTGGATGAGGAACATTTAGAGGAGAAACACGGGTTCAGGTTAATGAGTTTGTGTCAACGTGACAGAAGAACCACAAACAGATTTTTACTTTTTTCCTGTTTGTCGATAAAAGTCCGAAACAGAAATTTCCTCTGAGCTTCTGGGTTTTTGTTTCCCGACACCATTTGAAATATATGTTTGAAAAATAACAACAGTTGGGCAAAAAGAAGATGATTATTTGGAAAATGGGGGGTATTAGTTTGCAATGTGCGCACATTTATCGGACACCTGGAAAGAGCAGGACTGGTTTTAGAAGTATGGACGTGTATTTGCAGAAGTTTGGATGTTACCACAAAGATTCAAAGCTCTGTTTGTGACATCAGACGAGGGTTTGGGTCAGTTTAGGATCATATTCCAATTTTAGGGTTAATGTCCCAGGAATGCATTGTGTTAACGAAGGTCCTCACAAAGACAGCTGTGTGTGTGTGTGTGTGTGTGTGTGTGTGTGTGTGTGTGTGTGTGTGTGTGTGTGTGTGTGTGTGTGTGTGAGGTCGTGCTTATTTCCTGAGTGCAGCTGAAGTGTTGGTAGATGATGAGAAGCGTGCTCAAGTACCACCGCCACTGCTGCTCTGCATTTTGAATCCCCTCAAACACACACACACACACACACACACACGTATGTTTTTCTGCCTTTGTGGGAGCCTCAGTAACATAATGCATTCCTGGGACGCTAACCCTCAGCCTGAACCTGAACCTTAAAACCAGACCTTTGATGCTCTATCACAGAGTGAAGATCTCCTCGGGTTCTGCAAATGTCCCCGCAAAGTTTGAAACGTGAACGGGTCCCCACAAAGTCAGATAAATGACAACACACCCCCACATGTAAAAGTGATGGGGAATGTGTAGTCCCTCATTTTTAAGAGCCCCCACCCCCCATTAAAAAGAAATCACGGGAACACCCCTGGAGAGTACAGCATTATAGCTGAATAACATCAAACCTTTTCATACTGAAAACAATTTTACATGAACTGATTTGAAAGCAGATGTTAGAAGATTTGTTCTGATAAATGTTTGGTGGCATGCCGTCTTTGTTCAGAGCTGAGACAGAAAACCTCGAACATGTCAGGGAACATGTTGGGGAACATTTCAGTGGACCGTGGGGATGAAACCTGAACAGGGTTAGGTGTTCCTCCTCTTCCTCCTCTGCTGTCGGCTGCTTTGAGCTCTGCTTTAGTCAGTTAACAGAGCCGTTAATGAGAATCCTCCTGCTGCTAATTAACTGCAGCCGGCTGAATATTTATACCTGCTGATGATTGTTATCGTCATTGCAGGTGCTATTAATGTTTGCATCACAAACCTGTAAGTGATAATAATAATAATATTAGAGGTGGTGTTTAATTCAGTTCAACTTTATTTATCTCAGTCAGAGGTGAGACCAAAACAGCTTCAAAAGCTCCCGGCTGTACCTGCCAATAGTGATCAATACATTGATTCATTAATAGCATTAAAAGTGAAAAGGCTGTTCTTCCCTTTACTTGTAATTCTGATATTATTTGTCTGTTTTCAGTGTAAATATAATTAATAAAGCATATTACGTAACGAGGATTAATTATGATAATTGGGATTACAGCTTCAGCAGGTTAGGAGAACCTTTAAAATGTGTTTTTCATTTGCTCACATTAAATAATAATAATAAAAAAAATGTAAAAACCACTGCTGCAGAAAAAATATAAACTGGCTCATTCAATATAGTATGGATAATTTTTATAAGAATGAGTCGTATTTATTGCATTTGTATTCAATATTTATTATGTTGGATATTACTTTTAAGTGAACACTGATTTTTTTTTTTTACAAGAAAAAATTGTTTTGTCAAACATTTTAAACTAAATATACATTAAAACAGTTTTTATTTTATAAAAAAAAAAAAAACAGCGCTCAAAGAGTTTTCAATAAAACCTTAAGAGGAAGCAGTGACCTAATTTAACTAAAACTATCACACTGACCATAAAATCTGCAACTACGTGCTGAATATTATCAATAAGTCATAAATCACAGAACTTATTACATTCAGCACCAAAATAAAATCACATCATAAAAAACTGATTTTATCATTTAAATTCTTTTAATCAGTTTTTGAAAACTAAATTTATTTTATTTGTATTTAAGTCACCAGAAAAATTAAACTCACAGCCTAATGCAACATGAATGAATGAAATCATAAATGATGATACAAGAATTAAATGACACTGAAATGAATTTTCATCAATTTAAAAAATAAACAAAAAAACCTAAAATGAAAACACCTAAAATGCACTGAATAAATAAAATAAAATATAAATAAAAAACAGAGAATAACTAAAGTGATGAGCACCAACAATAAGAGTAACTGGAATAAATGATAACAGGAAACTGAAACTAGAAAATGAAATGACCAAAATCAAAAATATTAAACAGGAAACAAGTGGAAACAATAAAAAACACAATATAATTCTGTATGAAACCCTCTCATGTCACATTATCAGCTCACAGGTCAAAGGTCAGACGTGTGAAAGTAGCTGTTTGGTGTCACCCCCTCCCCCCCCCCCCCTCCTCTGGGACTGTTAAACCCCGGGGCTCCTCCAGTTTAATCCTCCTTCTGCTGCACTTTAACTGACACGATGAAACGATGAAGAACAAAAAGAAAACAATGGACATGAAAGCAGCCGTTACGTCAATAATTAATGACCAAAATATGAAGAAGAAAATCAGATTTAATGCTGCAGCTTTTTAGAGTGATCATTAGTTTTGTTTTGAAGAAACAACTTTAGTTTTTACTGATAACTGATCGTATTGTAAGATCATAAAATCAGTCAACAAATTAACTCATCATCAGATGATTCTTGCACAAAAATGACTTGAGAATATATCAAGTCTCAGAAATAAGTTCTGCAAATAAATACATTTGGTAAAACATTTTTCAGTGTTAATATAATAATAATAATAATATATGGCAATATATCTGCTAGACTATTTCCTTTATTTTAAAACTGACAAGTCTTTTTTCAGGATGATGAAATCATTCTGTCTCTTTAACGATCAATAAGATTTTTAATTGTAAATTACTAGATAAAATAAATGTATGTGCTACAAATATCAGATATTAAGATTATAATACGTTAATTAAATTGCATTATATTAGAGTTATACTGACAGATCAGTTCAGATGAAAAATGAAGCTTTGCTGAGTAAAATAAAAATGATTAAGAACTTTAAGGCGGAACCTTCAGATCCATCTGAGGAAAAAAGACTCAAAGCTTTACAGGCTCCTTAAAAATATCTGCCTATTATTTTAGAAAAAAAAGATAAATGTGGCATTTGGGCAAAAACGGGAGAAAAAAAGCAAAAAGGGTTAATCGTATGAAATTAATCGCAGAAATTATAAACTCATTGTTTAAAGTTCAGGGTTGTTGTTTCCACACAGAGCTGTGGATAATAATTATAACAATAATTTGTTTAAATTTCGTGGAAATTCCCTTTAATTCCGTAGTTCAAGGAAAGTGGAAAAACAGGAGCTTATTAAAGGAGTTTCTCTCCCACAGTGAGAGAAGTCTCGTCTTCATCAGCTCAGACTCTGTGAAAGATACCTGGATGTTTGGAGAGAAGCTTCGTAACGGTTCTGTGAACAGAGACAAACGACAAAAAGACAAATAAAACAAATTAAAGCGCTCACACAGCAGCTCTCAGCGGCTCTATTAGTCAATGCAAATTGGTGCGAGAGGCCACAAACAACCCCCCGACACACACACACACAGACACACACTGCGCGTAAAACGGTGCCAACACACCTCCGCTCAGCGCACACGTTCCCGACAGTCGTGCTCCTCTCTTTTGCTCTTTCTCCGCTGCAGCTTCAAATGAAAGACTCGTGTCGGTTCACCGTGTAAATGACAGCACGGTGTGCCCCCCGCTTCCCCCTACACCCCCGCCTCCCTCCTCCTCCTCTTGGCTGTGATCATGTGATGGCGCAGAAGTGGCCCATTAATGAAGCTCCTCACCGGGGGTCTTTTCTGCTCCTGTCACCGCGCACGGGACAGATCTGAGAGGGGCATGGAAGAGGCAGCAGCAGCCGCTTAGCGCAGCTCACCAGCGGGCAGCAGGAGGACGGACACCGCGCTGCACCTGCCACCCAAGCGGAGGAGAGGAGGAGCACCCACCGCTTCAACTTCTCCCAAAGTTTCGCTACCAGCTGTGCGTAAAAACTGGGAGCATGCGTCCAGGACAGCCGGCGGTTTCCGTCTCATGCGTAAAGGCGCAGTGAAGAGTTTGGAGAAAGTTTCCGAAAACAAAGCGAAGAGAGGCTCTTCTGACGGGATCCCGGTCCGGCTCGGCAGGACAAAATGCCGCGCCCCGGGAGGAACACGTACAGCGACCAGAAGCCTCCGTACTCGTACATCTCCCTGACGGCCATGGCCATCCAGAGCTGCCCGGAGAAGATGCTCCCACTCAGCGAGATTTACAAGTTCATCATGGACCGGTTCCCGTACTACCGGGAAAACACGCAGCGCTGGCAGAACTCGCTGCGCCACAACCTCTCTTTCAACGATTGCTTCATCAAGATCCCCCGTAGGCCGGACCAGCCCGGCAAGGGCAGCTTCTGGGCTCTGCACCCCAGCTGCGGTGACATGTTCGAGAACGGGAGCTTCCTGCGGCGCCGGAAACGCTTCAAGGTGGGCAGCATGCAGGCCGCGGACCCGCTGGCCGCCAGCAAGCCGCAGGATGCGGCGCACTACCTGCAGCAGCAGGCCAAGCTGCGGCTGAGCGCGCTGCACGCAGCCGCGCACCTCCCGCAGATGCCGGCCGGATACAACCTGAGCTCCGTCTCGCAGCCGTCCAGCTTCAAGCACCCGTTCGCCATCGAGAACATCATCGCCAGAGAGTACAAGATGCCCGGCGGACTGGCGGCCTTCTCCACCGCCGGGTACCCGCTGCACAACCAGCTGACCCCGGCCTGGCCGCACATGTACGGCTCCGGAATGATGGAGACTGCGGCCCCCATCTCCATGGCCGCCAGCGACTACTCGGCCTACGGCATGCCACTCAAGACCATCTGTCACGGCGGGCAGACGCTGCCCGCCATCCCGGTGCCGATCAAACCCTCCCCAGTCTCGGTACCCGGCCTGCCGGGGCTGCCCGCGCACATTCCGGCTTTCCTCGCGAACTCGCCCCAGTCTCTGAGCCCCACCTCCCCGCAGACAGCCACCGGCCAGAGCAGCCCGGGCGGCCCCGGAGAAGCGCTGCAGTCCGCGGTGGCGGTGCACTGACGGGGGCTGCTCCGCTTTTTCTATATTTAAAAAAAAAAAAAAAAAAAAAAAAAAACTTCCACCGCAGAGAGTTTAGGAAACCGCAGGCTGACCTCTGACCTCCACAGAATTAATCAAAATGATCGACTGGCTTTCTTTTCCACCGAGGTCAGAAACAAATTTGCTCCACATTCCTTCGCTTCACCGTGACTGAGTTTAACGGCTCGGTGGATCCCGCACAGACAAATTATCCGGATCTTTTGTGTTTGCAGCCTTTTCTTCTCGGACTCAAAGAAACCCTCAGATTAATGACTCCAGAAGATTTTTCTCCCTCTTGAGCCTCTCCGTTTCTTTTCTGCCCCCAAAACAAAAGTTAAACCTAAAAGGAGGTTAATTTGATCCCATTTGTAAAACTCAAGAGGAAAATCTGCCTAAAGAAGCCGGCAGGCGTGTGAACAACCAAATATGTCCCCGCTGTTTTTTCCTTTCTCAATCGAGTTTATTTTGTAATAATCGATATGAACAATCGCAGAGAAGATGAAACGTAAAAGCATATATTTATGTCACAGTCTAAAAACCCACCGGAGAGGTTTGAATGCAAGGATCTATGTCTCTGAAGCACTTTTTAAAGACCAACTTTAGATGTTTTTTATTGAGTAGCGAGGCCATGTTGGTTTGATTTAAAGGTTTGGTGTTACAATGAGCCGCTGTCTGTGTATTTGTACTGCTGCATGCTCCTCCGTCTGAAAAGCAGAGAATAATCCAGTGTTTGTATGTTTTTTTTAAATGATTATTTTCATTTGGGGGGCATTGAAAAGCATGAACATGACTAATGGGCTTTTTATTCCCTTCGCTGTGTCTGCTCATCCAGATCCATTAAAGAAACCTTCATGGGCAAAAATACAGGAAATAAAACCAGTCCGAGTGCATTTTTAACATTTTCAGCTTTCGTGGATTTGTGCAGTTATAATTCAGTCCTCTAAGTTTGTACATTTAACCTCTAACCTGCTGTTTTCTCCCTTTCTTAAAATCACAAAGTGACATTTTTTATTTGAGTGGGATATTTATTATATTTCAGCCCAATATCACAGCAGATTGTGAAATAGTCACAAAAAACAAATGAAAGTAGAAAAAGTTATGACTATTTCACAATCTTTGTTAAATCAAATTAAAATTAAATTAAGAATAATTTAGATTCGCACCTTTAATCTCAGTAAACGTGGCTCTTAAAGCTGACTTTCTTTTAACTGCAGAATTCTTTTTAAATTTATTTTTCTTGTAACCTGAAATGTGGTTTAATAAATCAGCTTTACCAGGTGTTACATAAACTCAGCAGTTTACCTGGTAACAGCTGTATTTTCTTTGAACTCCTCACTCTGTGAAATTTCACCTGTTCAGGTATTTTAACAGCCTGACACTACTTCTTGTTTCCCTTCTGTTATATATAAACCCAAGATCAAAGGTACCTTAAATTCAAACCGTTTTATCAAAGTGTAGGCCTCCTGTCGTGAAGTACGAGTACGTCTGTATTCCTGAGATTTGGAGCCGGAGGCCTCCGACAACAAACCAGTTTTAAAATGAGATTTTACGGTTTCTCTGTCTCGCCCGTTTTATTTTTAACATTTCTTTGTCACTTTCACAAAGCAGCAGCTGAGAAACTGAACTTCTGTCAGTGATTTATAGGTGATCATTTCAGTGCAGCCAAATATAAAATCAGAGTTCATTTTGGGAAGCTGAGATTCACATTTCAGGCTCAGTGTTATTAAATCAGGATTAAATGAACCCTCAGACTGTTTCTATTGGAACACATTAACGTGCTCAGATATTAAAACTGGACCAACGCACCGTCTCACACAGTTCATCAATGCTGCGCTGCATTTTAATGCTAAATCATTTATTTAATAAGACGGCAACATAAAAATACACACTGAACTAATGGGCGTGAATAATCTTAACACATTTTTAGTTTAGTATCATAAAAAAATCATTTGAAAAAATATTTAATGCACACTAAAAATTCTTTATTCTTTATAATTTGGTAAGTAAGAAAATAAAAATGAGTGAAGCTTTATTTTGCTTTGTCTTTTTTTATATACACAAAAAACATTTACAATAAATGTGAAATTATGTTTAACCTGTTCAGGTGGCAAATCTGTTGAGTGAGACAACAACATAAATATAAGTTTAAATAAAGGTTTGAATATTTTTCAGTCACCTGTGACTGCAGATTTGTTCTTGTCATAGTTCACTGATGTTCGTGCAGTGAGCTGATATCAGAATCAGGTTTTTGACTGAACGTAAAAAGTCCCGTTGAGCAGACCCGACATGTTTCATTTAATATTACGCTGTAAGAAAACGTCATCGATAAACTTTGACTCAGTTTTAACGTCTAAATGTGAAAACAAACAAAATGTGAAACAGAGAGTGAACACAGAACGAATTCAAAAATAATCCTTTCAGTTAATAACTAAGATTTTTTTTGTTAGACTACAAAACAAAGTCAGTTTCTTTGGTTTTGTTTTCTTTACATCAGATGAATTTCCACGTGTGTGACCGGATAAAAGATGCTGAGAAACAGGAAGTGGCGCGTCTTTGATTTATTGCATTAAAAAAATAAGATGGAAATGGAAAACCTCGTAAAAACATTCACAGTAAATCAACATAAATGTGACTCCTTTATACATCAACTCGGATATTAATAAAATATAAATGCAGCATGTACTGATGTCAGGAGAAAAATCTCTTCGTACCAAATTTATTTACTAAATATTTCACACTTGTGAGGATCCTCAACATGTCGTGACTGTAAATCAGAAGAAGACCGAGTCCCGCTTCACGTTAGTGCCGAGTCACATTAATATATTCTCAGGGTGTGAACCATCAGTGCAGCACGTTCACATGGAAACGCTCCACAAACATGCGTGTTACACACGAGTGTAAAACATGAACCATGGACGATGACTTCCCTTCAGATAACATTAACCTGGTATGTCGAGCGGCCGCGGCACTACAAACATTTCCATATCACATTTAGCAGGAGTTCAGTGCTCCAATCATGTGATCCATTATTTTCAGCTTTTGTAACTTTTATCTTGTTGTCATTACTGTGACACAACTGCAGCATTTAACCTTTTAATTAAGCGCCTTTAGCTTCTCATTATCCTTCACATTTACTTGGAACCTGAAGAAAAGGGGCAAATAAAGTTGGATACTTCAGCTTTCACGCATGTAGTCTGACAATGATAACACATTTGTACTGTTGGGGCATTTTCTTATGTAATTATCTGACCAATAATGCGGCTCCTGTGCGATTAACGGCGCTAACAGAGCGTCCAAGAGACCGTGAGCTGAACTTGGCACTTCCTCCTCTTGCTGAAGCGGCACCGAGATCCAGTTCAAGGCAAGATTTACCTTGAACTGTGATTTATGCAAAGCTGCTCTAGTAGAGACCAAAAGTAAAGTCTGCAGTGTCAGTTTTGTCTAGAAAAAGCGTAGATGTCACCATGACAACCAAGAACCCAGAGCTTAACAGGAAGTAGGAAGTGTTTTAACACAAACCAAGCCCTCTTCCTAAACCTGAACCGGATACTGAAACCATGTCACTTGAATAATGTAAACATAATCAAGTTTATTTGTGTTTATTTTAGTCGTCTATTAATTAAAAACGGTTCATAGCCCTGTTCATAGTTAAACTGCAAAAATTTCATGTTTGAGTCAAAACTATGATGATTCCCACAGCAGTTTGTGAAAAGTCACAGTCTACGTCAGAAACATCTTTATTGGATGCACAAGTTTGAATTTATATTTATGCCTTCCAAACCCGGTTTTGATGTGCGTGGGATCCAAGCGCAAGTTTCAACCATCTAGCTGTTTTTCTTTTGAGGTGAAGTTGAAGAGTTTGGATGTAGACCTCCTCCAACATTGTTCCATCCACTTTGTGCAGCATAGCGAAACTGCTGCCACCACCAGGCCTGACAGTTGGTACGGTGCTCCTACCTTTACTCTTCCAAACAAACCTCTCGTCATTGCAGCTCAATCTTTGTCTCGTCTGATCGTAGAACTTCGTGTGGGCAGCTGCAGGTGTCAGTCAAACTTGAAGGTGTTATTTTTGGAGCCAAAACCAAATTCTTCCCTGCACGTGTCCATGGTGATGTAGAGCTGGCTTCACTGTGGACAGTGATGCTGGTGTTGCAGCAGTTTACAGTTCATGGCAGAGCCTTGGTGGTTCCTCTGTTATTAACATCCTAACCACTGGGCGCTCATGAGGGTCCGTTTGGGTTTTCTTCCAGACTCTTGGCAAAGTGGTGACGCATTAAAATAACTTCTACTGAAGTATATCTGCAGCTGTTTAGCAACGACTCCACGAGACCTTCACATCTTGTGTAAATCTACAATCATCTTTCTTAGATGTTCATTGACTCCCAGGAGTTTCACATTGTTTTGAGTGTAAATTTTGTAGTAGATTAATGTGCAGACACTTATGGCTGCATTGATTCTGCAGTTAAAGTTTAAGGTGTAATTTATTGTTAAATCCTGGGAGTAGCTCAGCATAGATCCTGCAGGTGGTTTCTGTTTAATGGACTCTGTTCCTCTGAGCGCTGAGAGCCAGCAGCTCGTGTGAAGAGCTTTTCCTCCCCCCGCAGTGACCGAGCTCTGGTGTGTAAACACTGGCCGGTTTGTGCGGAGCAGTGAATTAGCAGCGGGCGGCGTCTGGGCGGCCGTAAGGGATTAGCCAGTTAACACTTTCCTGGTGCCAAACACAATTGTGCTCCGTCAATGCGTACGGGTCTTTGAGTGTGTTGCCAAGAGACGGCGACTGTTACCATAAAAATGTCAGTTTCTGAACACCCCTGCCACCACCACCTCCATCCTCCTGAGCTGTGTGACCACACACAAGTAAAACAAACCGACTTTAAAGGGAAAAACCTCCACAAACGTAAAAGACGAGGTTAAAATAATCACACGGGTACAGGAGGAGGAGGTGCTGGGAAAGATGGACCTCCAGGGGACAGAAGGAACAGAACAAACACGACTTATTACTCCACATTTATTGATTACTATTGATTCCACAGGGACTAAACTTTGAAATCAATAAAACTTTATTACACGCAGCAACAGAGCAGTCAACAATATCTAAAGTTTTTTTGGCATTTGAGTTGAATTGCAGGCGTTCATAGCAGGTTTGATTATTTGTGGCTTGTGTGCCATTCCTACATGGGAATTCAGCGAGTTTGTTTTCATGGTCAGACCCAACAGAGGCTGGAAGCTGAGTTACTGAGTAAGGATGAACATGTGAGCTGTTTTAAATCCTGCAGTTCCACGTTTAACCCTCGCAAACATTTTAATACGCAGCTGAGAAGCTTTTTAATGCCTCGACTTCAGTTTCAGTCGAGTGAAGCTGGGAAATATCAGGAACACGATTTAAGGCGAAGATCTGCTGGATGTCCAACATCAGCTGCTAAACTCGCTGCTCGCTGAAGTGCAATTAATCATGAGCCCCTCGCTGCTGTTCGTTAATTAGAGACTTCAGGAAGAGGTGTGACAGCGTTAATTAGCAAACTGTACAGACGATCTGTGGAGAAAGACTCAGAGAGAGAAGAAGAAGAAAAGAAGAAGAACGTGGCGATGATGATGATGACAGAGCGTGCCGTCTGCTGTCAGCCGAACAACACATGGCTTATTTACACTGACGAACTCGTCAGATGATGAAAGGCTGTGAAAGATTGTTGGTCCTGAAACACGACATGAAAACGCAGGACGGCAGAAAACACAACTCGCCGCTGCTTTCATCATCGAGTCATCTCCAGTTTGGCTGAACAAATATTTAAAGTCATGTAAGACGTGGTTCTGATTTATGTTAATAACAGAAATAACACAAAGTACCATCCAGCCAATAATCCTAAACACACAAATATGGTTTTTCCTACATTAGCCGTCGTGGCGCGTCCTTCTATGAGCCAATCTCAACAACTGGCAGCCATATTGAAACACCCCCAGACTGTTATTATGATGTTAGGTAAAATATGGTCAATTTTAATGGTCCCCAATAATAAAAACTGGATCAACAGAAAGCTCGCAGGTTTTTCAGGTCCCTTCCTTCAAATTGAGAAATTGAATTTTTCCCTCTTTAAGTTACTTGGTCATGTTTGCTGTTGCAGAATTTTTCCACAGAGGTTTTTTAATTAGACGGTCTCTGGTTTTATTTTCTTAACATTAGAAAATAGAAACAAATAAAAACATTAAGCTCTTTATAGCCAACCAACAGCAAGAGATTATCTAAATATTCATTCTACCTTTTCCACATGTAAGAAGGCAGCAAGAAATATTTGTCTTAAACTTCTGGTTCAATTACCCAGACGTGTAAAATTTGTCCAAATGTTTCATGTGTTAAAACATTTGTCGCATCTCTCTTGGTCTGTGAAGGCCTCAAAGTTTCAGATCCAACCCCACTTTTTATTTTTCAGCCTTGGAATTTGAAGCTTGGACTTTCTGATTCTGTCTCAGGGCTGAAACACTCGTATACGGTGTTTCAACAAAGCTCGGATGATGTTCTTAAGATGATTGTTGTTAAAACAAGAGAGCCATGAAATACCTAAAGATGTGATGTGCAGCTCATATTTGTGCAGTACCCTGAGCCTGCAGCTCAGACCCCCTCGTCTCCGTCCTGATGTGGAAACTGGTTTTCCTGTCAAAACTGCTCCAAACTCCTCCAGGGCCGACGTGGCCTTTTTCCCAGCTGCAGGAACGTTTAGCTCCTTTCAGCTAATGTTTCTACCCTCCCTATCATAATCTATGAGACCTCACGTATCTGCACATCTTTCCCCTTTAAGCGCTGGGCAGGTTTTTGGCACCTCGGCAGCTTTGAAGTGCGGCTCTGAGGTGTTAGTTTACGGGCTGAAGGTGGAGATAAGATTCCTGAATGGGTCGTAAATTAAACCCATCACTACAGAGGTTTAAAAAAGAGGCTGGAGGCAAAAACACACCGAGGTCATTAAACCTGAAAGTCTGTTATCAACTCGAACATTCTCCAAATACAAGAGAAGCTCTTCAACAGCCTGACCCGAAGCTTTACGTCTGTTTGAATAAAGTTTTTACTCATGACCTCCAGTGTGTGAGCTGTTCACATTTATTATCTTCATGTCATTTCATGTCCTGGGGCAGTGAGAACAGAAACTACAAAAAAACTTCATATAAAATAAAACGATGAGTCGTTTTTCAAGCAAAAGCTAAACTGACACTAATTAAAATGCAATTATCTGACAGATAATTCTGAAAACGATCTCCGTTATCTGCAGTCTGCTTATTTACAGAAGTCCAGTTTAGTTGAGTTAAATTTGAGGATTTCATCTGGGTGTTGCTCACTAGTCGCTGAATGAAGACACAGCTAGCCAACCATAGGTTACAGTGCATACAGCCGCAGCAGTTGTATAGACTGTATATAAAAGATGGACTTATCCACTGTGATGTCACACCAGGGTCTGTAAAGTCTCATTATGAAGCTGCGTGCATCGTGACACATCGGGTTTAATGTTTTCATTTTTGCCGTTTTGTTGGCTTGAAACTGGACGTGATGAGCGAGACTGAGCGATGCAGCTCACACGTTAGCTAACGAATGACGGATAATTTAATCTGTTAGCATGGCTGGGTTTATTGTTTTAACCCAAAATTGAACTTTAGTTTTAAACTTTGTGTTTTTTTCAGTGGGACTTGAAACTTATGAGAACAGCGATGAGCTCAGATCAGGCTACCAGCAGGCTCACTAACATTTACAGCCAAAGAAATCACAGTGAAATATTCACAATACACATTCAGTGATGAAATGTGCAGATTGTGTTTCTAAGATTAATAAAATCTTTTGTATAGTTCAGTTTTAGAATATTTAATTTGCCACAAATAAAGTGAAAAATGAAATGAATTAAAAATGAGTCTTGGTGATGAATTTTCTTGTTATCGGGAATTCTTTGAGCTACGATAATCATGCCGTAAAAATCTGATATCCCGGAATTAGTAAATATTTACATAATTAAGTTTAAAAATGTGACGCATGCCCTTTAAGAAAATAAGTAAAATAAGTAACAACGCACGAACAAAAGAAAGGAAAATAATTAAAATAAAATAAAAGACTGTTTGTAGGTTTGTTTTTTTAACTTTTGCAGTTTTTGTTATTTTAGAAGTTATTAAAAAATGAATTGTCATATTATTGAACTGGAAAGCTTTTATATTTTATAAAAAGCTGAAATTTTCACTAGTTTGATATCCTCTGTGTTAATGTTTTGCTTCATATTTTGGACTTTCCTGACATCACGCTTTCCTTACTTGAAGTTTACATGATCATAAGTTTCATATTTTTAGATTGTTTCTGTTATTCTTGTAGTAAATTGGGATCTGTCCTGGCGTTGGTGATCCTGGTTCAGGATCAGTTTGGGGTCTCAGAGTTCAGAAGTTCACTGACAGTTTATGGCTAAGTTGAAGCACCTGATGGCTGCAGGGGGCGACACCCCCGTCAGTGCCGTGCACAGGTGGGTTACGGGAGGGCGGAGCCGCCTGCCACAAACCATTTAGGGTGTAGAGAGGGGAGGCCAGGGGGAGGTTAGTTAGTGGGCGTGTGAAAAGAAAACGACACTAATTCATTGGTAATAAAAGCACCACCTCGCCACCTCCTCCCCTGTCTGTTCCCAGGCAACGCCATGCTCAGCAGCCCCCATCTTCATCCCCTCCATCCTCCTCCAACTTCTATGACTAATCGTAAGACATGTGGGGGAGGAACCCGCCGCTGTGCTTGCGACCAACACGGCTCATCAGCATCATCACAAACAAACAAGCAGCGAGAGCCGGACGCCGCACACAGGAAGTTGCGGGTTTCAGGCCTTAGCGTCGACAAATAGCAACTGACGGTAAAGGGAAGTCTGAAAACAAAGATCTCAGGGGGGCGGGAACCTGGATGACACATGTTTCTGATGTTGGTTTCAAATGTGGATCAGGTTTGTTTCCAAACCTTTCCAGCTCTGGTTTATAAACTTAATCGAGCAGTTTCCTTTAACCAAACCAAAGACTGACTGAAAAAGAACATCTAATGAGTCCCACCCAGTGTACTTCATGAGAACCAAATAAAGTCCATAAAAGCTTAGAATTAGCTTAACGATTTCAAATATACTTTTTTATTTATATGCTAAAGTCTTTTCTTGGCAAATGCATTTGCAGGAAAATTCACCAGGAGACAGAAAGCTTGTGTTGTGGATGGATTTACTCCATTTTTGGTGTCTTCACCAAGGACCTCAACTTTTATCAGGAACAATTTACCCTTCATCCTCCATCTTCCCTGTGCTAATGTGTTCTAATTAGCCTGACTGCAGCTATGAAGCTGCGTTGGTGTTTAGTTTTCTGCCTTTGTTTATTCCCAAAGTTACTCCAGAGCTAAATGTTTCATGTTGAAATTTTTATATTGAATAAATCCATCATCAGTGGATCATCTTTACATGGAAGGTAGCAGGTTGCCAACTTCTAACTCCCCTAAACCTCTTAAATCCTCTTTTTCATGGATGTTGGATTTTATTTTAACAGCTGGGCAAACAGCCACACCCATCACTTATTGGAGCTCAAGTTATTTTGGCTGTTTTTATAAAAAGTAAGCTCAGTGATGTCACTGCGATAAAGAACCGGAAAGTTTCATTTTCACTGCTACGATTCAATAAAAAGTAAATAACCTTAACATTTCAGTTTAAATATTAACTCTGGGTTTACGGCAGTTACTTTTTCAACCAGCTGCTTCGAAACCCTGAAAACACATTTTATTCTCAGTTAAACTGCTATGAATCTTTTAGGCTCATAATCTCGTTCTCGCCAGTTTTACCTAACTCTTAGCGAGGAGTGCCGGTGAAATATGAATAAAGGTAATTACTTGGAAGGTGTAAAGTAAATAAAACGTTACATCGTGCAAAAGAAAAAGCAACATAAATGCGTGAAGCAGGTCAGCGATGGCGCGCTGACCCGTCGGGATGGACTCGTTTCTCCCCGTCGCTGCATCATTTACACCGTCACTCAGGGGAAGCCGTCTTATTTGGGTCACACATGAAATCAAACAGCTTCACCTCTAGCTGAGACGGATGATTTATTCAGACGCTGGCAGCCGCTCAGCACGGCGGCAGATTGTGTTCTTGGTGATCTGCCTGAAGGCGCCAAAGGGAAGCCATCAGAGGACGCTCTGCAGAGACACGGAGGTTTGCCGCGCTCACAAACCGGGAGCTCGGAGAGCGCTCGCTCCTCTGACAGATTTCAGTTTGTTTCTTAAACAAAGCACGACGTGTAAAAGAGGCATATTCAGAGACCACGTCCAGTCTTCTCCTGGCTGCTGTCCCAGCTCGTTGTCCCGTCAGAGAATAAACTCACATCTGCAGGTGATGAAGACTCGAGTATATATTCAGCGTGGACCTAGAGCCTTACACATTATGAGAGATACACCACCCTCTTTGATTGTGAAGTCAGGGTCTGTGGGGCTTCTGCCACACTCCAATTGGAAGTCTGACTTCAAGGAAGTTCCAGTTCAAAATTCCAACTCAAAAAGTTGGAATTACCGATTTCCCAGAATGCAACATTAGGACCTAAAAGCTACTCGGTCAGTCTTCAGGCTCTAAAGACCAGGCTCGCTGGAGGAATCTTGAATTGACATGGATTTTATCTTTATGACCTGCCGTCCTGCACCTGCATCCTTTTTATCAGGCGGAGAGGACGAACCGAGGCCGCACACATTCACATGTACAAGATTAGGCCCAATTCAACCTCCTTTCTTCCTCCACAGCTTGAAAGACACGACGAGGGGAGGGACAGACGAGCCGAGAGGACTCCTCTGGTGTTTTTTTTTTATCTGCTGGAGGGTGAAAGGCAGAGGGGGGAGAGAAAAGAAAGAGGAGGCGAGGAGACAGAGCCCTTTGTGTTTCTCTCAAGTGCTAATTCACAACGGATTCCTCTTAATGCACTCGTGAGGCTCTGGTAATGGCCTGAGTTTGCATTCAAATGGTGTATTTGTAGCTTTATAATTAGTCTTTTTTAAAAATTGAAACGAGATCAGTTTAAACACTTCAGGAAGTCTAACTGGTGCAGGATGCTGTTGACATTGAAAAATCACTGCTGAATGACACTTTTTTTTTCACTTGATATTTGCTGTTGGCAGAAAAAGGAGCTCCAGCACTTTCACACTGTATAAAACCAGCAGGTTGACTTGTTTAGCTTAAAGTGTCATGGTTTGCTGCTTTTCTTCCTCTGGACCTCAGCAGCCCATAAAAACACATTTCCAAGTTTGTCGAGCTATTTTTAAAACTGAAGACCAGCTGAAGTTGCGAATTGACCAAAACAGGACAGTAAATGTATATTTGAGAGAAGCTCAGATTAATAACTACATATTACGTAGAAGCTGTTTTACCAAATGAGGATAGAACAGTTATGATATCCAAGGGTTTATTTTAATTTTGCAGAAACACTAAATATTCAGTGATGTTTAAGAAATACACAGTATTCATTAGGGCTGGGTATCGTCACTGATTTCTATATCGATTCAATTCCGATTCACAAGGTCCCGGATCGATTCGATCCACGATTCGATTTAATTCGATTCGATTCGATTTAAATCTGGGAAATTTTGACAGTCAGAAATATAATTCAAATCAGTACATTTACATATTTTTGTATCCATAAAAAGGAAGCTGACACACGCAAGACTTTATCACAGGTGTAAGCGTCACAGCAGATGCCTTTGTGTCAAAGTAGCTGAAGATAAAACACAGAAAAACATGTAGGTGGTTTTCCTGGCCTGGGATTTTATAAAAATATTCTGCAGTACATCAAAAACGAAAGAAAACCATTAATCAACATATGAACATTACCTCTGACGTTACAGCGGTTTTATTAGAGACACGGTTAAGCATTTTGCATTTTGAATAATTTTAAAAAGTTTAAATTTGTTCAGTATTGAACAGCAGAAATGAGGTTTTCTTTTCGGAAGAATGTAAAAGGGAAAAAACAGCAGCCAACAGCCTGTAAACAGCGGTAGACTTGTGTAACAAGCAAGCGAATAATGAAGAAAGGGAAACTGTTCTTGAAGTACAGAGAGAGAGAGAGAGAGAGCTGTGCATCGCGGTGGAAGCAAAACAGTAAAAGTCAGAGTGAATTCATGACGATGTTTATGTGAAGCGTTTGGAATCCAAACCGAACCAGCAGCAAAAGAAGATCCAAACTTTGGATCTTCTTTTGCTGCTGGTTCGGTCAATATTGTTTGGAGAGACATCAAACTAACAGCTTTAGAATCAGCGCATAAAGGGCGTGAACACAAAGCGCGGACCTGCCGACAGATCAGAATCAGCGAGCTGTCGGCTTTCAGCCCCGACTGTGAGAAAGACGACATCTAACTGATTCTGATCCGCGGGTCGCGCTGTGTGTTTAAGTCTATGTGCAGAATCCCTGTACCTGCTCTCATTTACTGTCTTAACTGTTTGGTGGTTCTTGAAATTTTGTGAGATGTCACCAGAGATTCTGGCATTTCGGGCAAAATAAATTTATATTAAAAATTCGATTCAGGATTTTAATGAATCGATTTTACGTTATCCAAGCCAGAATCGATTTTAATCGATGAATCGATTATAAAAACCCACTCCTAGTATTCATTATGTTCAGCTAGCATAAACAGATTTTCCTTGTCAACACGCGAGCGAGATGAAGATCCAACTAGATATTTTTTTGTAGTTCTTTATGTATTTAGTTAAAACATTCTGTATTTCCCACATATATACTTACTTCAGCGACGACCTTAGCCGTAGCTTAGTTCAAAATGTATAACTGATTTAATAATAAAAAGTCTGGGTAACTCAGATTTCATAAATAGAAATATGGGAGAAAAATACATTTTTAGAATAGAAATGTTAGCCCAGCTTAAGCATTAGTTAGCTTAACTATAGTTGGATTCATGTTAGCTAAAAGTTAGCGGCTAAAACTCTTAAGCAATTTAATAAATATAAGTTAACAGTTAACTTTAGAAGCAAAAACGGCTTATTTCATGTTTAAGCAATAATTTAATGGTTCAAATTGTCTAAAAGTTTTGTTAGCAGATAAGGCTAACGGTATATTTCAGTTTTTCTTGGTACTTTTTGGTTTAAGGTGATTTATATAGTTCAAATTCATTGAAAGTTGTGTTTTACACAAGCTCTGATATTTGTATATTTTGTACACTCTTATCGGTGATATTCCTAGAAGAACAGATATTTTAAAAAAATTATTTTCAGTCATTATTTTAAAAAAAAATTGAGGTAAAAACAAATTTTTGAGCCACGCATGAAGTTTTACAACATTTTCCCAGCATTATAAAGCGAGTCTGTCCTCTAAGTGTGTCAGTGAGTAAATATTAATTGTTGGAAAATTATCTCAATGGCCTCTTTGTCTGGAGCTAAGCTCTTTTTTCCTGTTCACTGTTAAAATCGGTAAAACTAACAGTCACTTCCAGCCGTATTTGCTCACAGCCATTCAGCCGCACACAAAGCGCAGTTCAATCACGTTCATCCACAAGTGGGACTCACGTTTTGTTTCGACAAAATAAACTACCGGAGCCGTCTTTTTCTTTCTTTCAGCCTCCTCGCAGCTTTTATTTCACGGCTGCCCCGAGTCTCAATGGGAATGTCAGCACTGAAGAATGCTTCGCCCTCCTCCTCCTCCCGCTCCGCTCGCCGGGATTCAGCCGCCGTCCAGCCGGCTGACAGCTTCCCCACCACATCACCTGGCGACTAAAGGGACCACACACACTCCTCGTCCTCTGTGCCCGGCTAATTCTTCTTCTTGGCTTTTCTGGAGGGCGAGACTGTTTTCAGCCACAGGTCTTTTCTCTCTGGCAGCTTTTCACCCTCGAGGACTTCCAAACAAATTTCAAGCATGAGTGTAAAAGCTGTCGAGTGTTATTGGACAAAAGAAATGTCCCCCCGTTTGTTCCAGGTCGAAACTTTACAGCACTCAGATCTGTGTTAGTCATTCAGCGTCCACAGCAGAGCAGTGACAAGTCATATTTTGCCAGGACCACACATGCAAGACTTTATTATCCCAGAGGGAAATTTCCTCTGGACGTACAGTAAACAAACGAAGCGTCCAATAAATTCATACTGAAATAAAAAAGAGACGATCAACGAGAGAAATCTTTAACCTAAACTACAGCGTCACAGTGTGATACATGCCAGCATATATACGAAAGAAACATGTCTCATGTCAGCATTTCTAAGTAATATATTTTAACAGTAGTACATGCAAATTCATGTTTTTTTGTTTTATTTTACTTATTTTTGTGGAGGTTCGGCTGGTTTAAATGCTTCTACAGTTAACTACAGCTATACTAGCTTTGAGGTTTGCTTCTTTAAATGCCTGATGGTAAATCAAAATAAAGTAATTTATAAGTGATTGAATAAGTTGAATGTAATTGATAACACATGCTATTAAGAAAGGATTCTACATGGTTTAAAACTGCCAAAATCAACCCTGTTAACAGAAAGGGAAGAAACAGTCGCTCTCAACGGCTTCCAAAATGATCTGCGTTGTGATGAAGAGACGTCAACTAAAGTCGAACTAGTGCTGATCTGTACTTCGGTGTATTATCAAATTGTACCACAAAGTGTTGCTGAGACTGACAGTAACCTTTATTAGATCGAGTTAGTCATGCATTCTTAATCACAGTGGGGAAAATAAATAATTAGATTGTGAATGTCCCAATATGCATTTGTGATGCTTTTGTTTTGAAGGAGTCGAGTGAGTTTGGACTGGAATAATTGTTTAGGTATAAAATAACTAATTGTTAGCCAATAAGCTTGCAGTTTCTCTCAGTCTGATTGTTCATTGATCGTATGAAAAGCTTTGCTGGCTACATGGCGTACATGTTCACTGTCACCAGGGGGCAGCGTCAGAAATACGTGCTACAATCAAACTGCTGTGTAAGGCGAGGTTTTCGACGGTGGATCAAAACAGAATTCGATCACTGCAGTGACTCGCCACATTGTTGTGTAGCTTAGCTCATGCTAAGTGCTAATCAAAGCCTGGTTAGCTTTAGCCTGGTAGGCGACATGTTACTGTTGCTGCTGTTAGGATAATCCGGTCATTCAGTCTGACGTCACTAGCCGTGTCTGGGCCTAAACTCCGCTGCAGGTCCATATATCAAACGATCACTATGGCATTACTGAGAGTTGAAAAACTGTCTAAAGTCTTTCATCTTTAATAAAATGATCAGCGTTCTGCTCTACCAGGTGTAACAATTGAGTTTAACATCCAGGCATCCATGAAAACGGAATTTATGACATTTAACGGAGTTAGAAGTTAGCAGGGAGTTAGCTCGCTAGCTTCTATCTAAATACAATATAGCATGTCCTGACTGCGGGGTTTTGGAAACAAATTAAAACGTACAGCTCTGCTATCACTTCCAACATAAATGAAGACAGAAAACTAAACAGCAGTGACGTTTGTAGGGTTACTGAAGTTGGGTTAGCTGGTATATAATGATGTGCTACGTGACCGCTAGCGACACAGCTATGTTAGCATAATATAAACAAGCTAACTTTTTTTCCACTCGATAAAAGTTAACGTGAGTGTTCTCGGTGGTCAGGAACAAATGTAATCGCATGGCAGGATGCTGTAAAAGGACCAAACTTCAGCCAGGAGAACAACTGAGATAATCCATCCACAATACGAGGTTAGTCATTCATATACTGCTGCATGGGCTGGGCTGTAGTTACATCCTAAGGTTTTAAAAACTGAGCTTAAATAAATGATTAGCGGTAATAAAAGCCGAGGGAGGTCAACAGGGATCACTGACTGTTTTAGGAGCTTTTTGAGATTAAATAGAAGAAAATACAAAACATTAAACATGTTAACAACACAAAAGCCATATTAAACGCAGACTACTTTAGGCCCGGAAGTAGGATTCGTCACGTCATCACTTAACGACCGGATTGTGTCACCAAAGTCACGCCCAGTCTGCTCCAGAAACCTAATTTGTTCTGCTCATGTGGAAAAAAAGGGCTATTTCCTGTTTCTTCCCATTAAAATAAGACTGTGTGACAGATTCTGGGGTTAGAGTAAAATATAATCCTTGATTGTGATAATTATGAAATGGCGCTATCACTATTCCTCCCATCAGGTAAACTCTTTGTACATAAACCGCATATATGATTTAAAAAAAAAAAAACATATTAGGAATGGCAACTTATTCCTAATTTATGTAATTAAAAAATAAAATGTAAATATTCTTTATACATATTTTATAATTTTCTCTGCTTAAATGAAAAGCACAACATCTCTCTTTATAAAATGAACTGCTGAACATCAGGCGCGCCGGTGTGTTTCCATGTTGTGACAATTAAACCCTCTAAACCACCACGTGGTCCGCCTTATTTTGAAGGGTCGGGAGGCACTGCACGCTTCCTATGTCAGACGCTGTGTGCTTTATGGCCGACAGTAAAACATTTTAGTGCCGCAGAAATTGGGCTGTTATTAAAATAGCGGGCTCGTATCTGTCACGGGGAGACGTACAGTTATCTTTTGGTGACGCCGAGACATATTTTATCATAATCTGCCGAGCGGGGCCTTGTACACATCATTGGCTTTTCCTGCTCGGTTAGATTGTGAAGGTCAGAGTTCCTGCAGCCTTTTATGGCTGTTTAACTTTTAAGAAGGATTGCGAGGCGGCGGCCGAGGCGATTTATCTTCACCTCCATCAGTCAGTCAGGGCGTCGTGTTTGGACTTTTACAAGATCTCTCTGTCAGTCCACGAAACGTCACTCAGATCAGGGGCTCCAGGTCAAATTTAGCAGATAAATAAAACACAATTTTCTCTTTGAATGGCTCTGAGTTTAACATGTACGATATACAACCATGTAAAAATGATCAGATTGTATAGAATAAGAAAAATAAGATTTTATTTTGAGAATTTAGTGGAAATTTTGGATCAAAATAAGACTTTTAGTGTTGCTGCCTCTACAAAACGTTACTTCAAAGCCAGGTTTAGTAACCAGGATGCACTGATTCATATTTAGGCATAAATGCAGTGTGGTTATTAGGATTAAGGGAAAAGTGCACCAATAGCCTGCACAGACATATCCAGATGTATTGGCGCCCTCGCTCTGTGACCTCAGTAAACACTTCCTGATGAGTTTATGGTCTCAGTCGCTGGTTTTAAGACTTGGCGAATAAAGCCAGTTTAATTTGTAGATTATCTTTCTCACATAGCTGAAAAAGCTCAGCTGGAGACTTCATGCAGACTTGGGAAAACTGGCGGATGAGACCTTGCTGTCTGTCCTTTTTTCAGACTATGGTAAGTTTCGATATTTTTCCTCCTTAACGCTCTTTTCTTTGGATGTCGTTTCTTTCCACTGGTCCTTCGTACGCTGACTGATGACAGATTAAAATTTGACTCGTCGGCACGTGAACACCTGCGACTTCTCGTCTGTGTTTGTCGTGGCGCTTTCATAACACACGATCAGTCAGAATGGTGACGTCTCTCTCGGCCACTGTATTCAGGATGGCGGCAGCATGGCGTCCTCCATAAGCCGGTGCCCGCTCCTATGTATTTCTAACAGCTTAATTCTAAGTTTAGGAGATTTGTTGGAAGATGTAATCACACACTAATCTGTGTATATTTTTAAAATAAGCTCTAAAGAGACAGACGGTTCCTTTAAAGTTTCATTTACAGTTTTGTCTTCTTACACAAAGTGTCTCTAAATCTGCAGCAGACTTTGTGGAGACCGACTGCATCAGGCTGAGTCCGACTGTGGGTTCAGGTTTAAAAAGCAGCTTTGCAATAACTGAGCTGATAAACTGACATCGCGCCGGCGCTCCTTCACATAATGGACTTCCTGAAGTGCCGGCCTCCCGTCAGGCGGTGAATGTTTGGCCGGTGGTTTCGGTCTCACGGGACTCGCCGTCACCAGCAGCGTCTTCTTTAAACTCTGAGCAGCCGTGTGGGATCGTCTCCGTTTCATTCGCTTCCCACCGCCGGTTCCCTCTTTGTGCTCATTAAATATTTAATGGGGAGGTTTAAGCGGTCGGCGGGATTAGCTTCAGTCTCCGGGGGAGTGGGCTGCATTGTTTCTCTCCACGGCTGCAGGTTTAGTCTGTTTACATCTCACAGTTTAGTCGTTTTGTTGACGCTGACGGTGAACAATAAGCCGAAAGAGTCTCAGTTTAAAGAGAGGATACAGTGTGAATGGTGATGGACATGCGGCGGGTGGTGTTTGGATGAGCGTGCCAATTAAAACCATTTAGGCGGAGCTCCGAGTTTCACAGTGATTCTCATACACAGCTTCAGCTCTGTGTCACATGTATGAGCTGCATCAGTCGCCAGCAGGACGCTGAGGTGGGTGAAGGTTACAGTGAAACTTCAGTTTGGTTGACCTCTCTCTCAAGCAGAGGTACCTGCAACGTGCAGGAGACGGAGTCTAAAGGGGGCCACGAGCGGACTAACGCTACAATATTGTAACTGTAGCTAAAAGACAGTATTAAAGTAAAGAAAGATCATCATCAGACGATGAAGTCGCCGTGTCCTCTGCGTTGGCAGTGCTCGTTGTTTACTTGTGTGGACTTGAACCCAGTTTAGCTGAGTGGCTCACATGTGAGCGGCAGTCCTGCTGTCTTTGTAGTGGCAGAGCTCTAAAAACTGACACCCCGGGGGCCTCGGGGGCCCGGGGACGTTGGTATTGGGGGACTGCGGGGCCACGCCTTTCAGCCACCATATGCTCCAGATACCAAGTCAAACACGGGACTCTTTTCTTGGCTCATTAAAATGTTCGACATTTGGCAGGAGACGGCTCCCTGTCTTCCTGACCTATTTTCACGTGCGGAGCTGTGAACGTTTCACGGGTTTAGTTTGAGAGACTGATGCTGTCAGATATTCCACCAGACTCTGAGATTCCTCATCCTCTGCTCTTCAGAGGCCTGCAGACTTCACGCTCCTTTACCGTCTGTTAGCAGCTTGATTATAATGTTGTCTCTCCGAAACAGGGCCACTAGTTCCACCCTTAGAGCTTGTTTACTTTTTAATTGTAAGCTGCGGTCTTTATTCTGGATTTTTTCTGCTTTTTTAAATTTTCTTGTCAAACCTGGTCAATTTTCAGTGTACATTCAGCTCCAGAAACTCAGTTTATCACTTTTTCTTATTCTTGGATCTGTATGATGTCACAGAGATGGCTAATATTGATTTTAAAAGGGGAGGAGCTAAAACAGCTTGTTTCAGACAGTTCAAACTGACCTCCAGGCTCAGTCTCAGATAAATAAGGATTACTCTGAACTGTTAATCATGCAAAGCTACTCTAGTAGAGTCCAACCATCAAACTACGAAGCTTAAAATGATCAGAAAATGTGCACTTGGACGTGAACTAAAGATGTGTGTCACATATTGTTCCTGCCTCAAAGTGCAAAATTAATCAGGAAAGATTTTCACTCCGACTGAAGGAAAACTAAGAAATTCACAAGAATCCAGCAGTCACAAAACAAACCAATCACAGAAGCACAAATGATGACAGAAACTTTGACACTTGAGTCACATGATCACTGCTTTAGTAAATTTTTATTCATTTAACTCTCGTCAGCAGGATTCATTAAGAATATGATGATATAATGAGCCAAACACAATGCGAGGCACTAACTCACATATATTATTTTTTTAAATAGTATTTTTCAGACATGTTTTTATGTTTATCTCTGTTACAGCTGCTTTATTGCTTTGATTGCTATTCAATAACTATGTTGGCCGTTTGCATTGGATCTTGGTTTGTTGTCTTAAATTGAATATTCTACCTTTCTTGTCTGTTGAAGCACTTTCCAAATTTGGCACCTTTATAAACAAAATCTTTTTATTGTGGGGACTTCTTGTCTTCCGTACGCGTGAGCATGCTCTAAACTGTTACACAACAAGAAGTTGCTCTAAATGCAGCCCAGAGTTTAAATGTGTGACCCTGAAGTAACGTACAGATGAATGGACGCTTTCTTTAAAATCAATAAAAACTAAAAGGTAAACAACAAACTAAAACAAACATGGCTGAATTAAAGTGAGCCGATCTGTCTGTGCGTGATGTTATTATTAATATTAATAATAACATCACCTCCTCCTCTTATTGTCCCAGAGGAGCAGCGTCTTCTTTTATTACCCTGCAGGGTCATTTACAACCTGTCCCGTCTATTCATTGGTTGAGGAGATAATCCCGTGATAAATCCTCGCCGTGCCCTTCACAGTTGTCATAGCAAGACCATAAACAGCATTTATAACAATCTGAGGAGGGAGGGCGGGGGGCTCTGCTTAGCATGCAGAACAGATTAAGATGGGACGGGGCTGCTTAGAGCCCCTCGCCATCCGTGACAGACAGACGGACTCATGGGAAATGTTCCATCGCCGGCCCGTTTATTCTCAGTGGGAAATGAGCTGCAGAGACGGCGCTCGCCCGGCGGAAACGCAACTTTCCTTAAAGTGGAAAAGAAAAGCAACAAAAGCAGTCAAAAATATTTTTCATTTCCTGCACTTGCAATTTTTCAGTTGGTTTATGTGTGCATGAAGCTTTAAGGAGTTTAAGACTTGGTAACAGTGTGAATGTGTGCACACGAGTGGACTCGAGGCGCTCAGTCTCAGTACGGTCTCAAAGACATTCATTCTATATTTTGTCCTATTTTTGTTACCAGTGAGTAACATTTGGGTGACGTATGTTAAATATGACAACAAATGCAACTGTATAACACAACATCTCTTAACATTACCAAGCAGTTTTTAATATGTGACTGTAACCAGTATTTTATAGCACTCAAAAAAGAGTGTTTAGCAGGTAAACCTTTGATGGCATCATCATCGTCTTCTGTCAGAATCTTTGGCTAACACTGGAATTGAGCACACAGCATGTTAGCAGTTCACACCGTACAGGAAACTGTTTGTTCAAGGCTATACTGTCCACGTCCCATCAGCGGTGTCCTTCAGGCATTACTGACGGGACCGCTGCTATTTATAAATTATCTTCTTCTTCTAGGAAATATCTTCATTTTTGTAAACGGTTCCAATTTATTTCTTCTGTTATATTTTATGCAGATGACACACAACTATATTTTCTACACACCCCAGACCTTCTCTTCCTGTCCGTTCCTCACCTCCTGCCTACAGGCAATCATTACTTGGCTCAACCTTAACGACAATAAAAGTCACGTTGTCCTCATTAGTTCAGAGGATCACCTACACAAAGTCTACTGACCACACACCTGCTCTCATCCAGCTTCACTGGCTCCCAGTTCTTCAGCGTATTAAATACAAGAATTTATTTCTCAAATCTGTCAGTGATTCTGCACAAACCAGTTTTTCCAGGACTGCCTCCTCCTCACACGCTCTCCGTGCTTTCTGCTCAGCTTCAGCTGTTCTCCGAACTTCTCACTTCAGGCCGAACACCGTGGACGCCCGAGCCTTCAGCTGTGCTGCACCTCATCTTTGGAGTTTATTACCACTACACCTTCGTCAGCTTGACTCTTTGTCACAGTCATATCAGCCATAAGCTTTATGTTTTACATTCTTATTATTCCTGGATTTTAAATGTCCCTAATGTTGTTCTTGTTGATTTGGGTTGTAAGGTGACCCTGAGTTGTTATTATTATTATTAGTGACCCTGACCCATACCAAGTAGTCTTTATGCCTGCCTAGTCAAATGCCACAAAAGTAGAAACTGTAGAAATAAGAGCAGTGTGATAGAAATCATGCTCAGGCTAAAATAACATAAGTGGGAATTTTTGTGTCCATAAACTCAAACCAACTAAAAAAAAGTCCTTTTATATAAAAACTGGTGTTGAGAAGTACAAATGAAAATGTCACAGTAGCTAAATATTTTCAGTATTTAAGGAACTGCTGTGATTGTGTGTTGTTGTTTATTTGTATATCTTTTAAAAATGATGCACAGCGTGCAGTAAATCATAAAAACGTGACATTTCTCAGGCAGGTTTTTTCATCAGATGTGCGATTGTGTAAAAATACTGATGCGTGCTGCGCGTTCCCGGAGCCTCGGAGTTGCTGCCAGATTAAACACGACATCAATAAACAGTTGTATTTACTGCTGTCTCAGCTCTGCGAGTCAAAACAAAAAGAGCCGTCAGTGCTCGCATCCTCCCCCTCCTCCTCCGGCTGCTGAACGTCACCATGTGACAGCGTTTAGCTGCTGGCGTCCGGGCTAAACACTGCCAGAGGACTCTTCCCAGGTACGCAATTAATCTTAATTAAAGCAGAGTGTGACAAAGGCATCCCACACAGGCCTTTGTTCTGCCTTCAGTCTGCATCAAAGCTGCAAATTAAAATATACATAGCTCTGAGATGGCGTGTCAAAGCTTTGTTAAAACAGAAAAGCACAAAATATGCAGAATAACAACAGTAATTAACTTTAATAGAATAAAACAATAAAAAATACATTTGAACTATTCAGTCTCGGGCGTAGATCCAAGCAAAAGTGCCTCGATAGCTCGCTATTGAATCAAATAAGTAAAACCGAAGCACTTTAATGTTGCGTCTCCTCCAAGGAAACACGTGAGATCTCGTGAAGTGCTGTCCTGTAGATCACCACGGACGCAAGTGCGAAGACACGGAAACATGTCCTGCATTTTACTTCTGGCATTTAGACCCAGAACTTTCTGGAAAGATTATTTATCTTGTTCTGACATGAGAAGAGCTCAGCATCTCCAGGAAGAACAAAACTAAAAGCTAAAACCACTACAGTATTAAATGCTCCATTACAAGAAAACGTTCAGAAAACGAGTGTTGCTCTTCATCTGCTGTTAAGCCAGTTGCTCAGCTGATGGCATCCACATGTCTTATCAGCATGTCTTTGTATTTTAATTTTCAATGTAAAAAGGAAACAGGAAGTCAGGCTGTCACATTTTTCACGTCTTTAAGTCTAATAGGTGGTGCGGCCCTGCAGACTCTCTGCTGACTGCTCTGTAAAGAAAACAAAGGACAAAAAAGCAATTAAGTCGGGCAGTAAAAGCCCAAGTACCATAACATGCTACATTAAATATCTATTGGGCTCCATAAATTAACACCAAGCAGCTTCTTAAGCACTTTGTCTCATTGAGGTTGTTTACCGGAGGAACAAACTTGGACTCTTTCCTGCAGATGAGCCTGAAATGTACGGAAGCCAAACAGTGCCAAAAATTGAGGTTACGCTGCAGGCATTATTATGACTACAATGACTGAATGATTTTAACAATCAGTCAGATATTATGTAATTGTAGAGAAAATGTTGTGACTAAAAGGATAAAAGAATGATGCTTTTATTTTAATCTTTAAAAAAAATAGACACCTCTATCTGCAGAAAGCTGCTTTAAGACGCAGCCTCGCTGAGTCCCATTCAACCAGCGTCAAAAGTGCAGACTTCAAACTATATGCAACATTTTAAATTACTAGGCAAAGTAAACCCACAGTTATGGTGAATGTTTACCTCGTGCTTTTTCCTGAATAATGTTGTCAGGAAGAAATGGTAAAAACTGGATTTTCCAGGGAAGTGCACAAATAAACCTGTCCCTATTCTATTGGTGGGAAACTGCACCACTTCAACCAATCAAAAAACTGTGTGACACGCAAGCTTTGGTTGCCGAGTAAGAGGGGTAAACTGTGCGAGTGACGGCGGTGAAAGCGAGAAAGCGATGTTGATGGTGAGTTTTTAGATTTGTGAGGTTTAGCGTGATGCGTGTATGCTTGCTTTGTTCTGCAGTTCTGTTTTGTTTGTTAAATCTATGCGACGACTACTGAATGTGGTGCAATCAGCGAAGCTCTTTTTCAGCTGGAATAAGCCAAACAGAGTCCGAGCCACGCAGTGACAACTTTAACCAGGAAGTTTTGTTATGGGAAAGAGGAAGAGGAGCCCCCGGCATGCACACAGAGAAAGGTTCAGCTCTGAGCCCAGGAAGGAGGAGGAGGAGGAGGATGGTGACACTGCAGGTTCCCCATCAGAGTCCAACAAGAACGTTTTCTGTTGTTTTTGACCAGTGACACAGTCACGACAATCTACAGCAACATGAAGAAAAACGCTGCAAAAAACTCAAGACTGGAGACAGAATCACACCTCATCTGTGCTCCGTCCACACAGAGTGATGACAGGAGACAGGTTCATCCACCTCTGTAATCCTGAGGAGGAAAAACCAGGTCATGACAACCCTTTAGGGTCAGGCCTCTCTATGATGACATCCTCAGTGCCTGCCGGGTATATTACAACCTGACGAGGGAGCTGGCAAAAACTGGCACGACACAGTGTATAAAAGACCCGCTGACTGCAGATAGAATTTTTTATATTAACTGAATCTAGAAGTGGTTCAGCATATGAGCCTTATTCAGCCACCCTGTCTGGGCCCTGGATAGCATGTTTACATGGACACTTTTTATACCAGTCCTGAACTCGTCCTAGACCCGACCAGCATCAAGTCTGGAGCATGTGGTACCTACATGGGGAGGGACGCCCCAGAGGGAGGGCAGATGTTCTCACCAAAACATGTGGATGAATATTTGTCAGGTGGTCAGCTTTGTGACAGGGACTGGTGATCCCTCCACCGTCACAGACACAGATGCTGGTCACCAATCAAATGTTGTGAATAAAATGATCTAAACAAAAGGTAACTGTAACTAAGTATTTTATTTATAGTATTTTTTTAACATTATGAACATTAAACTAATTTATAATAATTATAATACTTTAAGTGGCTGATTAATGAATGACAAAAAATTAAAAGATATTAATGAAACAAGAATATTTATAAGAAATCAACAATATTTACAGGAATATTTACAGGACTCTGCATAGTTATTTAAAGTGGCCAATGCAGGATTAACCCGAGTGAACCTTTCTTTAAACAGCAGGCCATAGAAAACGGTGCATACAAAATATTAACTCTATAATACTAATAATATTTCAGCAGACAAACAGTTGAACCAAGAACTTTTAAAAACAGATATTCTTTTTTTTTTTTTTTTTACTCGCCTGTTATCAGTAGTCGTGGTCTGGTGGCACCTCGTCCTCCAGGACAGAAAGTTGGTCCTTCCAGAGAGCACCACCGACTGCCTCCAAACCTGTCGCTCCTCCTCGTCACGTCCTCCTCAGGCTCATCCCGAGGAGGTGAGATGCAGATGCTGTTGACCCAAAATAGCTGAAATCAGATGTGACTTACAAAGGTGTGGTTTCCAAAGATAGCCAGGATCCTGGTCTTCATCGTTAGAGGTGTGCTCTGGAATGATGACTGTTTAAGTGCTGGGCTCCCACACCTTCTAATAGTCTCCTGTGGTACTAGAGTAATGTACTGACCCAGATCGGTCAACCTACCTGTCAGTAAAGCCACCCTGATGGTCACAAACCTGATGGAGGATGGGAACAGTTTCCTGTTTCTGTAGCACGGACTATAAGAACTGCTCAGAGGCTCAATGTGGATGCAACAGCTGTCGATTGCACTCTCGCCATCCTTGCAAATCCACAGGACACGAACTTCAGGTGCTCTGGGTTCTTTGGGAGGTGGATTACCTGGTGGCAAATGGCCACCAACTCCTCTGTGGGTTTATGGACGATGTAGCGGAACAAAGCATGCAAAACACTCTTGAGGCTGTGCTGTAGGATACTCTGTTAGCCAACCAGAAAAGAAAAACCACAGTCTCAATCATGGTGTCCCATCCATGTCTCTGATCCTGGTTCTAGGTTGAGCAGCAATGACAGCGGCTAACAGCTCACCCGAGGACCCCCGGGCCAGGGGTCCTCTTGGTAGCCTAGGTCCAGGACTGGGAAACTCAGGATAATCCTGCAGTTTTTTGTATAAAGATGTGACTTTGTTTATCTCAGCCTCAGATCCACACAGGCTCCAAAGGGGCACATTTACCTGTTCAGTTACAATCAAATATAAACAGGAAATGAATGTTAACACATTTGTCTTTCTAACTTCCTGTCCAGCCAAACACATTGTGACTGACAGCATCCGGCTAAGTGTGATAATCTGTGGAAGTTTGCGAACTTCTCGGGATAAATTGAAATGCTGTGGGTGTGGGATCGACCATTAAGCAGATTTGAGTCCACCTTAAAGAGCGATGTGCTGCTGACTTCATCACTGAGAACAAACAGCACTTTAGGAAATGAGCCGGCGTCTCTGATGAATCTGCTGCGTCGTCCAGACGACTCATTTTGGCGAGGTTGGCCCAGCATTATGGCCGCCATCGTCAGATTAATAACCTCCACAGTGGACCGGTGCGGTGATTCAGCCACGGGTTAATTAAACATTTACATATAGATGCCCGCCGATCTGTTGTAGCTGGAGATTATTTATACCATCAGTATGCAGTTTAATCAGAAGCGGCGGGAGGGCGCATGTTAGCGTGCTCCGTGCTAATTGGCACCATGCTGGCTGCTGTTTTGGAGCTCGGAGACAAACGGAGTTCACTCTCGACTCGACTCGACTGTTTCCTCTTTAATGCGCCTTCTTCCTTTCTCAGACTCTCAGATCTGTGCTCTTATTCTGACAGAACTCTCTCCATCCCCCACATGGCCTCTGAATGAACCAAAACATGTTATTTCATACGTTAAATGTCCTTAATTTGTTCATTAAATCCAGGCGGATTCTCCATGAATCAGCCACAGCGGTAAAGGGTTAGCATCCACGGTTTCTAAGGGATTTATTTATGAAGGCTGCAGTCATTAAGGGAACTTTTTGAGGTGTTTTGTGCTGGTTTACAGGGTTAGTTATGGTTATTGATGCTGAAAGACACGTTAAATGACCCCTCACTGATTTCATAATTAAAGCTATTCACTTACTTGGATTAGATTTCTTTTAACTGCTTGCCTTTACACCCCGAATTCTTAATAAACCCTTAAAGTGAGAAATGTCTGTGTTTGATAGCATTTTCTTTTTTACTGACTCGTCAGGATTTTCATGTTTGGCTAGAAAGTTAAATGGGGAGCAATTTTTCTACTATTATGCCATTTTTATATATTTATATTAAGTATTACAAAAACAATCCCCATTAGCTGAAAGGTCACTGTTTAAATTACTCCAAATACTGTTTTCAACTATTCTACTGTCAGATTCTCTGAACTTTTCTTTGCTGAGGGTCAGGGATTTGTTTGAATTATTATTTATCTTAGCAGGATGTAGTGCTCTTCAGTAGGCTTCCAGCACTTGGCCAGTAAAGCTAGTTTCTCTTCTAGTGAGGACATATTCAGTTTCCACAAGTCTTTTTTTTCTAGCTTTTTGTAGAGCTTCTCATATAATCCTCTGTCTAAAACCAGAGATCGTCTACATTACACAGCATATAGAAAAAACACAGTAGCTCCATTTTAATTGTTGTAATTTCAACAGTTATTTAGCTGATTTTAGTTTTGTAGTCCCTTCAGTTTGTGTTTTAAGGGTATCAATCTGTTTTAAAGTGCTTTTATAACTTGTTAAAAGTGTTTTATATTAAATAAATTCGAGTTAAGTAAGTAAAAATTATATGAATCTTCATGATGTTCAAACAGTTGAAACTGAGGCTTGAGCTTCTCTAACATCTTTTTGTTGTTTCTGGGTTTTTGTTTCTCTGCATGCTGTCAATTAGAGGCCGAAGAGCTAATGAAGCTGGTCGGCTTTGATCTGATCGCCACACAGAGACGTTTACGGGATCGAAGCGTCTGAAATCCTCCTGAAAAGGATCGTGTTTTTACATTTTCCCTCATAAACATCTGTCTGACTGCAGCTTTCAATATTTGCCATGTCGTTGTCGTTAGAATGCAAACACCCTGTTGACACTTTACTCACGCAGGAAGCTGCATGAATATTTAATCGCCTGTAATATAAAGACTGCGAGCACTCGTGTGTCGCCTGTTTCCAGCCTGCGGAAAACAGAAAAACAACAGGGAGCATTAAAGCTAACCTCTGGGCCCTCAGTCAGTTCATTACAAGCAGACGAAGCGAGAGACAACAGAGCAAATAAACAGAACAACAGCGAGTCTTCCAACATGGCAGGTTCAAAGGTGATTTAAGGAAACAGCACTTTGTAACGCGCTGTTCACACAGTCGCCCTCGACTCTGTAAAGGCAGTGTGGTTATTATAATACAGAGGAAATGCTCAAATCTGCTGAATGTTTCATATGTTCTTCACTTTATTAAAGCCAGTCCTGTAGTGATGTGCAGCTGGCTGGTTTTTCAAGTGTTCAGGCTTTTTAATGCTTTTGTGATCAAAGTGTCCAAAGAGGTCACGCAGCACAGCCTCGGGTCTTTATTGCTAACTATAATCATTACTAAGACAGCAGCTTCACTTTAATTATGATATTTATCTTATGTAAAACCAACAAAAAAGTGAAGCCAACGATGAAGTGCCAAACTCTGCAGTTCCTCTAACGTCCACCGGAGGCTCCAGCACTGAGTCAGTCCCCATAGATAGGGATGGGTATCGTTGAGGTTTTATCCAATACCAGTACCAAACCGGTACTTTTGAAACGGTGCCGGTGCTTAAAGAATCAAGAACACAAACTTTGTCCAAAAACCTCTCATGTTTAGCTGTTTTTTTGTAAAAAGATAACAATGTTAGCCTTTTCTGCAGCTATGGGGGATTTATGGCATCACTCTTGGCTGGAAGCAGTGCTTAAACAATGGAAAAAACACAAACTTTGTCCAAAAACCTCATGTTTAACTGTTTCCCAATTTTTCTTTGGTCATTTTAGCCTTTTTGGCCAGCGTGCAGGGAGTATCTGCCATCAAACAAGAGGACAGCCGCATGTAGCTATGATGATGTTTGCTAGTTCACCTTACATGCATTAATGTAATAACGTGGTTAGCCTACTCAACGTAAATTACACACGAACAACATTAAGCGACTCACGCAGAGAAGAACGGCTGCTGCTGCATCATCATCCTCATCATTTCTGCTACACTGGCAGGGCTAGGGGCCAGGACTCTCCTCTTCGTGTTTTTGGGGGATGTTGCAAACTCCGGGTCCGATAACAGGCACCACACCCGCAGTAGATGTGCTTGGTGTGAGGTCTCGCAGCAAGCTATCAAATACGGCGCATTTCTCGGCTTTTAAAAAAAACGCTATGCGTTGCCAGGTGTTTCATCAGATTTGAGGTGTTGCCTCCTTAGACAGTATCATAGTATCAGCTTAAAGCACTTGTTGCAGGCTGCTGAGTTTGCATCTTTTGCTGTGAAATACAGCCAGACTTTGACCGCTTCGCCTTGGGCATTTTTAATCTGTAGCTCTGCTCTAAAAGAACGGACGTACCTGGGCCTGCCTACTACGCTCGCAAAGGTAAGTGTAGTGTGCAAGTGTATGACATCTCAGTAAAAAAAAAGGACCAAAATGAAGCACTGAAATGTGCGCTGCTTTTCAGTCTGGTTACTGCCGTTTATGTCAGAACCGGTGCCATCATGGCACCGGATACCGGTACACATCCCTAGCCATAGACGGATGATCTGATATCGTTGTGTTGGTGTTGTTCCCAGATCATCATGAAAATGTTGTTCCAGGTTTAACATTGCAAGTGACCAATCACATTGTTGTGACGTTATTCGTTTGCGCGCCAAGTCATTCCTGCATTTATGAAATTCCAATGTTGCAAGGACAATATTAATTCTGCTTACCGTTTATTAAAGGGTTAGAGTCACGGCCCGTTGATTGGCGGACAGAGGCGGTTTCTCGCAGCTTAAGTACAGTTTTTTGTTTTTTACGGCGGTTTTTCCCGAAGTCGCAAAAGTATGACGTCACAACATTCTGATTGGTCACTTGCAATGTTGATCCTGGAGCAACATTTACTATGATGATCTGGGAACAACACCAACACGACGATATCAGATCGTGCCCCCATAGACTCCCATGTCCAACTTCACATGCCAACACCCCGATAAAGACACATTTATTTACTGTTTCTGTCTCTATAGATAATGAATAATACTTCTCATAGCTCACTGGCTTCTTCGACTGACGGCTCAGTCTCTTATTTAACATTTTTTGCATGCTGGCCCGTTGATCACACTATCACACAGTGCTTTTTGCAAACTACCGGGTTAAAAAATGCACATGAGAAATGTCACAACACTGTACAGGGTAAAGGTACCAGCATGGATAATTCATTTTGAATATAACGACTAACTTTGCATTATGTTGTTGTGTTGCTGAACTTTGTAAGCAGTCCCCGAGCACTTGTGTCACACCCATGTGACCATGTTAGAGGGCCCCTCAGTGGAATAAAATATGATTTAGTAGTTTGTTGTTGTTGGTCTGACTGAGCAGGTGTGGTGAGTTCAGCTCTATTAAAGGTTTGACTGGAGCTGAATATGTTTAACTAAAAACTACTTTTCAGTTTAACTACTCGGGTAATTTAAACAACGTGGTTAGGTTAAAGAAAAGGTTTGGGTTGACATGAAACAGTTCCCAGTTCTTTAAAAGATGATTTTCTTGGTTGCCATGGTGATGCATCCCTGATGAAGAGCTGGATAAAATACGTTCTCCAGCCGTGAAATGTAATTATTAGAATGCGTTGCATCAACGCAGACAAACAGATTCACTCTTTTGTGACCATTTAAATTTTGCTCTCAGCTCCGGTTGGAAATGCGACGCTGTGATGTCAGCTTCCTGTACCCGCATCTTCTTCTCCTCAGTGAGGACTGAGACTAAAAGAAGACGTCTTCAGATCTGATTTTGTTGCAGAGACTCGTTATTCCTCCATCTGTCCGTCTGCACATCACTGACAGACATGGAAAAATCCTCTTTCCCTCCAAACTGTGGAGGAAACATCCCTCCTCCTCCTCCTCTCTCTGCAGGAAAGTGACAGCCCGTCTAATTGGGATTAATCAACTGGCATCTCCAGTTGAGTGGCGGCGTCACGATCTGAAGAGAAATGGCATTGACCCAAAGAGAGAGGTGTATACCGCCCCGGGGCCGGCGCTTGTACCGATTCATCTTCCTCAGCATAACATTATTATTCCCAACTCCACCACAGAAGAAGAAGAAGGAGCCTCTTTAGCATTCCTGGGTCAAGAACAAAAAGCCAGAGTGGGAGAAAAGAAACTGAACTAATCAAAAAAGAAAGAAAAAGAGCAGCTCTTGACTTTTTTTTACCACCAAAAACAAAAAAAGAGGAAGCAGCAGCAGCAGGCGGCAGCGCTACATTATTCTTTTTTATTCTTTCAAAGCCATCGCTTTGAATTTCAGAGAGAATCTTTTTGCTGAGAGTCAGACGGTGAGGAGGAAAAAATCAAAAATTCATCTGAGAGACTTTCACGAGCGAAAAAGGGAGAGGAGGAGGAGGAGGAGTTTTTCATGCTGGAACCAACATTTGCAGAAAGTTCCAGCTCCTTAAGCAATTATTAGCGGTGATAGTTTGACATGTTCAAGAGTTGTCAACAACTGGCTTTAAACAAAAGTACAAAGCAGAAATAAACACGGCCCGCGGTGGAATTAACTTGAGGGACGCGCGGGGCCGATGAATTAAACATGTGCTGCTGCTCTTCTTCTGCTGTGTTACAGCCGAGTGCGGCGTGCTGTTAGCGGGAGGATGAAGAGCAGAGAAAACACTGCGATAAAACCTGATCACAGGATATCGTGCTCAGTCCACGACACTTTCTGTATTATGTTATGTGTCACAGAATGTCCTCTACGTAATATTAGCTCAGAAAACCTAATGTTGTGGTGTCAGTCCAGCCTTTGCAGCTATAACAGCTTCAGCGCTTCTGGAAAGACTTTCCACAGATTTAGGAGTATTTATAGGAAGTTTTAACCATTCTTCCACGAGCACATTTGTGCGGTCACAGTCTCTAATTCATCCCAAAGATGTTCTGTCAGGACTCTGTGCAGGCCAGTCAAGTTCTTCCAGCCTGGCTCATCCATGTCTTTATGGACCTGCTTTGTGCGCTGGTGTGCAGCCATGTTGGAACAGGAAGTGCCATCTCCAAACTGTTCTCACAGAGCTGGGAACATGAAATTGTCCAAAAAGTCTCGGTCTGCTGAAGCATGAAGAGCTCCTTTCACTAGAGCTAAGAGCTGAGCCCAACTCCTGAAGAACACCCCTACACCATAATCCCTCCTCCACCAAACTTTACACTTGGCACAGTGAGGTCAGATAGATACGGTTCCCTTGGCAACCACCAAACCCAGACTCATCCATCGGATTGCCAGACCACGCGTCCCCACTGCTGTCCATGTGACAGCGTGCTTCACAACACTCCATCCAACAGTTTGCACGGTGCTTGGCTTGGCACTGTTCTCGAGCAGATCTGAAGGCCACATTAAGTTCAGTAGTGATTGATTCCCCTCTCTGAGGTTCTTCTGCAGAGGTTTCTTCCTGTTAAAAGGGAGTTCTTCATTCCCACAGTTACCAAGTGCTTGCTCACAGGAGGTCATCTGATTGTTGAGGTTTTCTCTCTATCATTGTTGGGGCTTTACCTTGAAATATCAAGTGCGGTGAGGCAACTGGTGTTGTCATTTGGTGTTATATAGCTAAAGTAATTGAACTTAATAGAAGTGAATTTGTGGTTGAGTTGCTGTCAGTCCCGATCGCTTAGCAATGAACTTGAATGTGTTATTACACATTCCAATACTGCTTTTTTCACCTTTTCAAATCATATCGACCCTCACAAAGCATTCATGACTTCAGAGTGCCAAATAGGTCTGCAGACATTCTTAAAGACGTTATGATGTGGATTAGGTAATCCAGATCTCTTTCCAGGTGCAAGAACGTAATTGATTATTAATTTACTATCTCTGCGGATATCTGAAATTTATTTTGGTGACTGGTGTGTCGTACAAAGCTGTGTCCCTGACGTGGACAACAATTGTAAGCACAGTCCACAAATTTCCAATAGGGTTGAGGTTGGAGCTTTGGGGAGCCCATCCAACAATCAGCTTTCGTCCACTTATCCTCTCTGCATGGAAGGTTTCCTCCCAGAAAAGCTGAAAGGTTAGGCACCTGTGACCTTATTCCTTCAGGTGGTACCCACAGCTCATGGCCATAGGTGAGATGAACGGTAAATCGACAGAGATCAGTGTGTAAGTCCAGCAGACCAGTGCATCTCTTCTGCATATCTTCCCAGATATATGTTTCATCTCTTATTCCCTTGTAGTTCAGTTTAGTCCAGCGTATGTTCAGATAGTAGCCGATTATTTGATGGAAACCCTTATTTAAAACATCTCCTTATCAGAGGTTCAGTGTTTGGCGTGTTCTGTTATTAATAACAGTTCTTATTTAGTTGTTTAAATTACAAAAACAGCTCCATAATGGTTGGTTGTAATGTCAGCCACAGGTAGTTTAAATTTATTGACATTTGCTCAAATCTGTTCCGTTAAAAACGGCTTTATTATCTGCTGTAGCTGATGTGTTTTTGTAGTGTAGCAACTAGAGATGGACCGATCCGATATTACGTATCGGTATCGGTCCGATACTGACGTAAATTACTGGATCGGATATCGGAGAGAAATAAAAAATGTAATCCGATCCATTAAATATCAAAAAAGCACCCCACAAAACTTGCAACATGGCGTAACTCGTCTCATAATCGTAGCATCTCGGAGCAGTGTGCTCGTGATAGAGCAGCTGTGTGTATTTGTAGCCTCACCAGCATTTCATCTCAGATAGAATAGAATAGAATAGAATAGAATAGAATTCAACTTTATTGTCATTGCACATGCACAGGTACAGGGCAACGAAATGCAGTTTGCATCCATCCAGAAGTGCTTAGTGATATAGATATATTACAATATATATTAGCAATAATATAGATATGTGAGTATATTACAGAAATGGGTCTATTATGGTATGTTATAATGTACACGGTATGAAGTATGTTGTGAATATTCTATAACTATAAGTATGTACAGGCTGTAGTGAGTACAAGCTATGTACAGGCTATGAACAGGATATAAATATGAAAAACTATACAGAATATGAAATAAATAACTTTACAGGAATCTGGGATATACAGCTATACAGAAATGGGAACTATGCAAGTTGTAAACAGTTGTAGGGTTAAAAATTATCGTATGTACAGAATGATTATTTACACAGAGCTATACAGTAGTGCAGTTAAGGTAAGTGAGGGTGTGGATAATTTCTACAGAGGCTATATAAAGTGCTAGTGGTTGTGAGTGGTGGTTCACTCCATGTTATTATTGTGTGTTTGAGGGTACAGTTGTCCATTGTGTGTGTGTGTATGTTCAGTCCATGAGTTAACGTGGGTCAGATGTCAGGAGGCAGAGTTCAGGAGTCTGACAGCTGTGGGGAAGAAGCTGTTCCGGTACCTGGTGGTCTTAGTCCGGAGGCTCCTGTAGCGCCTCCCAGAGGGCAGGAGGGTGAAGAGTCCATGTGATGGGTGACTGGGGTCTCTGATGATTTTCCCAGCCCTTTTCAGACACCGCTTCCTGTAGATGTCTTTTATGGCAGGAAGTGGTGCTCCGGCGATGCGCTGGGCAGTTTTCACGACCCTCTGCAACGCCTTCCGGTCCGAGGCAGAGCAGTTCCCGTACCAGACTGTTATACAGTTGGTCAGGATGCTCTCGATGGTGCAGCGATAGAAGTTCACCAGGATGTCTGAGGACAGGTGGTTCTTCCTCAGAGTCCTCAAGAAGAAGAGGCGCTGGTGAGCCTTCTTGACCAGCTTGGAGCAGTTGGTCGTCCAGGTGAGATCCTCGGAGATGTGGACTCCCAGGAACTTGAAGCTGCTCACACGCTCCACAGCCGTCCCCTTAATGTGGATGGGTGGATGTGGGTCAGCATTCCTCCTGTAGTCCACGATGAGCTCCTTGGTCTTCTCGGTGTTAAGCAGCAGGTTGTTTGTGTCGCACCACTCAGCCAGACGATCCACCTCCTCCCTGTAGGCGGCCTCATCGTTGTCACTGATGAGGCCAATCACCGTGGTGTCATCTGCAAACTTAATGATGGTGTTGGAACCATCAGCAGGTCTGCAGTCGTGGGTGAAGAGGGAGTAGAGGAAAGGGCTCATCACACAGCCTTGTGGTACACCGGTGTTCATCGTGATTGTAGATGAGCAGTGGTTATCCAGCCGGACGTGTTGGGGGTGGTTGGTCAGGAAGTCCAGTAACCATTTGCAGATGAGGGAACTGATGCCCAGGTCTGTCAGTTTCCTGATGAGTTGTGAGGGGTGGATTGTGTTGAATGCTGAACTGAAGTCTATAAACAGCATTCTGGCGTAGGTGTTGTTGTTGTCCAGGTGTGAGAGGACAGAGTGCAGTGCGATGGAGACTGCATCCTCTGTGCTCCTGTTCTGGCGGTATGCGAATTGGTGGGGGTCCAGGGTGGGGGGGAGACAGGATTTGAAGTGTGCTAGGACCAGCTGCTCTAAGCACTTAGTGATGATGGGGGTGAGTGCTACTGGGCGGTAGTCATTGAGGCAAGATGGGTTGGAGTTTTTGGGTATCGGGACGATGGAGGTGGATTTGAAGCAGGCCGGTACCACAGCGTGGGCCAAGGACAGGTTGAATATGTCTGTCAGCACTCCTGCAAGCTCCTCAGAACACGCTCTGAGAACACGCCCGGGGATGCCATCGGGACCTGCAGCCTTGTGGACATTGATCCTGCTCAGCACCGCTCCTACATCGGTGGGGGAGAGAGTCAGAGGTTGGTGGTCTGGCGTCATGTCTGCTTTGGTTGTGGTTGTGGGGTTCCCTCGCTCAAAACGAGCATAAAAGTTGTTGAGCTCGTTGAGGAAGGAGACATCAGAGGATGCGGGGGAGGGTTTGGTGGTCCTGTAGTCTGTAATGGTCTGGAGTCCTTGCCACATGCGTCGGGGGTTGGAGTTGGAGAAGTGTTCTTCTACCTTCTTTTTGTAATGGTGTTTGGCTTTTTTGATGCCCTTCTTTAGATTCCAAGTTATCCCAGAGAGAAGTAAAGCAAGTGTGTAAGTTCATCTGTGAATGTTTGTGAAGCATTTCCACGTTAAGCTTAACAACCGATATATGGAGCGACTGCCTCTTCTTGCTGCTACTTCAATCATGAAACTGCTCATTGATCAGCTGATCGGCTTTTCTGTCGTGAGTCCGTCTCTCTTGTTTGTTTTTGGCCCACTTTGCACCAGAAAGAGGAAACCAGCAGCTGAACAACAGCAGCACGTTTAAGCTTGATAATCTGTTGTTAGAATTTATCTAATATTAATTTCTACACCAGGATCCTTTTCCACGCAGCTGACGGCTGGTAACTGTGCAGGGGCGGATCTAGCAAAGTTTAGCTAGGGGGGCCAATAGGGCATTAACAAGGAAAAGGGGGCACAAAGACATACTTTTCTTTCTTATTCTCATTTAAAATGTCGAGCTTTTAATAAATAATTATCTGAATCTTACAACCAAAGTTTTAATCTTATGTAAAATATATAGAAGTCCATTACTGTATATAGTAACTGTTAAGTCTAATATACCCTAGTAAGCTGTACTACTATACTACTATACCCTATTAGTTAGGTTGCTTAATATTTCTGCTAAGTACTCTTTAAAATACCAGAATAGGGAGGATGGAGTAGGTTTAAGTTTATTAGATTGATCAGTGTTGCTGAACTATGAATTATTTTGGGTGCAGTGTATTTTTTACATACAGGTATAACAGAATAGCTTTAGTATTGTTGTTTATTTAAACTTGAGTATAAACTTATACAAAATGCAGCAATATATTAAAAAAACAGTTTTATTGATTAAAAACACTATATCGGATTCATATCGGTATCGGCAGATATCCAAATTTATGATATCGGTATTGGTATCGGACATAAAAAAGTGGTATCGTGCCATCTCTAGTAGCAACTGGATTACTGTGATATTAAAGAAAATATAAAAAATTCTCAAGCAAATTAAAAGCTCAAGACTTGTTTTTGGTTTCCATGCAGGTTTACAGACCTGTAATCCTGAATGAGTGTTACACTTTAATAAGTTTAAAATGGTTTCGATTAGCTGTTAGATGTTAGTACAATGTTATGCACGTGACAACGTTTGTACTTTCGTACGAGTCGTCTCACACTGTGGTTAGTCCAGAAGCTCCCACCGCGCAAAGCTTCACGATGTCTTGGCTCGGTGTAGTTGTGTTTGCAGTCGGACAGTTGTTTTTTGTAACACTCGTCACTTTGTAGTTGGTTTCACTCTACGTAGTAAATTTGTCTTTTTGGAGCAGTTTCATGTTTTTTCCTTTTGAAGTTTTGTCACTTTGTAGTTGGTTTGTCATTTTTGTAGTTTGTATTTTTGTGCATCTTTGAAGTTTTTGTGTTTCCTTGAAGTTGGTTTGTGTCGCTTTTCAGTAGATTTTCTTTCACAGTATTGTATTTTTATAGTTCTTAAGTCACTTAAATGAAGACAGCATTCCTTAACAAGCACAAGCTGGTTATTCACTGACAGCGGCCCTCCACATCTCCTAATCTCTGCATTCACTTACACTATGCTTATTATTTCAAGCACAAACACTGATGCCATTGTGATTTCTTTTTTCTTTCATGTGTGAATTGTAACCTGCACCTGTGTTCACACACACACAGTACTTCACGTGATGAGTGCTTCTTTAATCCTGTCAAGTTGCTTCTTTGGTGGCAGGAGGGTTAATTCAGGCGGCGCTGAGCGGAACAATTCGAGATCGGCGCTCTCTCGCTGCCCAGGAGTCACATCATTAACAGGAAGTGCTGGAGCAGTGGCGTCTCCTCCTCTGTGTGGCGTTCGGGTCTGGATTAATCCCACAGAGTCTGAGAGGAGTTATTATCTCAGCAGCGTCGTCTCTGCCTCTCTGCTCGTCAACCTTCGCTCTTCATAATCCATTACGCTGTGATCAGAATGCGCGCTGTGTTGATTGATTCAAATGTGTATTAGATCAGGGGAGCGGAGGTAGATTTAGAGTAATGGAGTCTCAGACCTCGTTCACTCAGCAGATGGATGATGGCAGCATCAGCGCTCCATCAGTCCCGACGCTATGAGATAATATTTGAAGTGCGATGGATGTTCACGTCCACCGCCATGCGTTTCCCCGTGCCACCTTTATTTTTACCCCCCGCTTCTTCAGGTGATGTCGGCAGGCCGCGTTGTTGCTGAATCGCTGCAGGATATGACAGTAATGGCTTCTCACATCAGTACACGCTCAGCGCATCTTATGTTAACTCGCAGCGCTGCAGAGGAAGCATAGTTTGAGGTTCAGAGTCAAAATAAAGCACTTTGTGATGTGCGAAAATGTACATTTGGTGTCAATCCAATACCAAGTAAATACGGGGCCGGTATTGCTGATACCGAAACCAATACTGACGCTTTTAACCTGTAAAAGTAGCTTATGTTGGGGAGAGCAGTGTCTCATGTCCCTTATTGCCACTGGCTGAGATTTTTATTTTCCACAGTAATTAGTTAATTTGGTGTGGGTTTTGATAATCGATTTTCCGATTTAAAATCGATTCTAGCTTGAGTAACGCGATATCGATTCATTAAAATCCTGAATTCATTTTTAACTCATTCATGTATTTTGCCCAAAACGTCACAATCTCAGGATAAATCCCACAAAATTTCAACAACCACTGAACAGCTAAAACAGTAAACGAGAGCAGGTACACGGATTCTGCACAAAGACATAAACACAGCGCGCGGACCCGACGCATCTTTTTTTGCGCTGGATTCTGGAGCTGCAGGTTTTGTGTCTCTCCAACCAAAATATCAGTCTGTACATGCAGAGAGCTTTTCTTCTAGTGATGGGTCGTTCACGAACGAAATGGCTCTTAGAGCCGGTTATTTCTGCACACGAGCCTTCTGCTTTACGCTTGGCAGAGGGGGGAGGGGCGGTAGTTACACTCAGTAGCACCAGTGTTGCCAACTTAGCGACTTTGTCGCTATATTTAGCAAATTTTCAGACCCCTTAGCGACTTTTTTTCTAAAAAAAAGGTCGCTAAAAAAAGACGTGAAAGCGCGTATCGCTTTTACTCTCAACAAGCAGCGGGTGCTGTAACGCAGTCAGTTCTTCTTTTACTCTTATGTTGTTTTGTGGATCACAAGGTTTAAAACTACTTATAAACACACACACACAAAGTAACTCCACCAGAGCGCCAATTTCGGGTCACTTTTGCCGGTCCAAGCCCGGGTAAAGGAGCAGGGTTGGAATTGTGACATTAAAAAAAAACAATAATTGCTAAAAGAAATTTAATTTGTAGTTCTAAATAAACTTTAAATGCATTTAGGAAGTTTTTTACTCACTTTATGTCTCTTCCACGATGTTATTTCTCTCTCCAACAACATAGGTTACAATTAGATTAGCATGACCAATTATGCAAATTAGGCGATGACGTCATTTAGCGACTTCTAGCGACTTTTAGGACAGCCAATAGCGATTTTCCTTACTGAGGAGTTGGCAACACTGAGTAGCACAGGAACAGAGCGGGAGGGAGACAGAGAGAAAGAGAGCCAGGGACAACAACGTCACATTAGAAAGGTATAGTAATCATCCACAACCAGAGGCGGAGCCAGACATTTGAAACACCCGGGGCTTAGCCCAAAAGGATAGTATGCATGTGGGATTTTTTTTCCCTTGGGGGGGGGGGGGGGGGGGGGGTAGAAATGACTGAAAGATTAATTGGCTCTGTTTTGAGTTTTGTTCAAAAAAGAATCAGAATCAGAATACTTTATTGATCCCTGGGGGAAATTATTTTTTGTTACAGTGCTCCATTTTAAACCAACAAGAATGACTTCATATAGGGAAAAATATATATCACATGTGCAGAACACCTTAAACTAGTTTTTTAATTAAGCAGCAAGGCAGAACAAAATCAGGGCTGTATCAAGACACGAGGACTAAACCCCAATTCAACCAGACCAAGAACTGATCCAGAATTAAAACAGGACTACAACAGTTCAAAATCAGCACTACTTGGGACTTAACCAAGACAGAACCAGAATCAGAACTAGATGATAGTAGCACTAAAAATCATCATAGACCTGCACTACATTTATTTTTTAATTTTACCAAAGTACAATATTTAGATTGAGAAAGGTTTATATAATTATTTAGCCTTGTTGTGCAAACAAGCCTTCATAACTTAATAAATATAGAATTTGAAAAATAACAAACCTAAAAAGAAACACTAGGTATGAGATACATGAGTACCTATGATACGGTGATACTTTTGGTAAACAACCATTTGACTAACATGTGTGTCTCACCTGCTCTTGTTCATCTCTGTTCTGTCCTCATTCTCCATCTCCCTCTCTGTTCCTCTCTCCCTCTTTGTGCTGACAATCATCAAATATACAGATATTTACAAACTCTTCAGATAAAAACACAAACACTTTTTAATTGTAACATCAAATCAGACTAAATGTTTATTTTTTTAGATTGATAAATATAAAAAACATATTTGTTAACTTTAAGAGTAAAGAGAGAAATCGTCTGTATTTCTTAATTGCAAATGGCACCAAATTGTATTCAAAATTGAGCCACACTTATGGAGCTCCACAGTTCTTTTCCTGGTGTTTTGGTTGACATCTCTTGATTTTCCCATGTCACAGAAACAGGCTCTGTGTTTTGCCTTATATGCATCCACAGCTGTGCCACCTGTTTACTCACATGGACTCTACTAACCTATCAGAAGCTTCTTCAGCTCAGAATGGAATCGTCTGGAGTTTTCTTATTAATTAACAATAAACTTAGTGTACATGTACTCCTAAATTTGATGAAAGTGATAAAAAACAGAAAGCTCTGTCTCTCTTTATTGTGACATTTAACTAATTCAAAAGATATTTCAATATTTATCTAAAACAAAAGTTTACTCTAAATTGATGTTGTGCAGTAAAAATGTTTTATGTTTTCTCCCTAAAGTGTAAATATCTGGTTACAAATGTGAATATCCTGCTGTGTACTGAAATTCCTCTTGTTTTGCATACAAATATACTGAACAACATACAAAGCATAATATATAAAATAACATTTACCTGAGTTTTTCTTTGAAAGAACCCTCTAATGTCCATTCTTATATTTCAGTACATAACTGAAACCGATTTAGTCGGGGAGGGTAAGAACTGAAAATATGAAATAAACACACGTAAGCTAAGAATCTCTAAAAAAATATAGCATTTGTTCGGCTTTTCATTTCGCCATTTGTTGATTCACTTGAAGAGCAAGTAACGTAATATTGGTCAAGTGATCAGTTTGATATCAATCTTTCGTGATGCACCGTCATATTTACATTATTTGTACGGTACGAATGATTTGCTTTGGTACCTGGTCAAACTTAAGCTCTCCTTAGTATGGCTGGCTCCGTCTCTCCAACAGCGCACTGACGGGCAGCAGCTGCCCCGCCCCCTCGCTCAGTCGCTTAGTGCCTGAGCTTGGATCATACCAATATCAGGGGGGGATTCACGCACAGTCGTAAATTCCCACAGTGTGCACTATGTGCTTCGAATATTGTGTGTACTTTTTGTTTTATACAGTTGTCAGCCAGGCATCTAACTATGAAAAAATTGCACTCCAAAATACCCCGGGCTTCTGACAAAACAACCCGGGCTTAAGCCCAGTAAGCCACCCCCACGCTCCGCCCCTGTCCACAACTATATTCAGTTGCAGATGATAAAGGATTCAGAAAGTTCATGCATGACAGAGAATATGCATGTTCTTTTTGTTTTCATATTATAAGTTATATTTAATTGTGTTGTGGTTTGCGGTGTTTTGTGTTGTTTCACTTTAAATTTGTAAAAGGAAAAAGCTGAAAATTTAAATAGTTAAAAGTTGAAATGTGAATAGTTGATTTTTGTATTATGATTTATTTATTACATTTTATGTGGAGTGAATAAATAAAAGTATATTTACGGTGGCCCCTAGAGACAAAGCACGTAAAAACTCCAAAACACGTACGAACTCTGAAGCACGTACAAACCCTGAAGCACGTGCAAACTCCAAAACATGTACAAACACGTACAAAACTCCAAAACACGTACGAACTCTGAAGCATGTACAAACCCTGAAGCACGTGCAAACTCCAAAACACGTAAAAACACGTACAAACTCCAAAACATGTACAAACTCTGAAGCATGTACAAACCCTGAAGCACGTGCAAACTCCAAAACATGTACAAACACGTACAAAACTCCAAAACACGTACGAACTCTGAAGCATGTACAAACCCTGATGCACGTGCAAACTCCAAAACACGTAAAAACACGTACAAACTCCAAAACATGTACAAACTCTGAAGCATGTAAAAACTCAGGAGCACATAAAAACTCAAAACACGTACAAAATCAACAGAAGTGCTCCAGGATGCTAGGTGCAGTGTTGAGCTTTTGTTACCTACTGGCTACACAAGCCAGCAAGTACCAACGACCGGATTTGGTGTGTGGTAGTAACAGGTAAATGAACTTTTTTTTTTAAATTATTTGAATATATATGAGTGCCTGTGTATAAATACACAAATACACACATGCTTTCAATTGTGTAATTTAAGTGATCTAGTAGCTCTGCTTTGGAAGTTCAGTTCATGCTAGAAATGTGTTTTGGAGTTTGTACGTGTTTTGTCTCTAGGGGCCACCGCATATATTTATATATAAATAAAACCACTTTTTTTTACGTTAGTAATTCCTTTTGTGCATAATTTTATATTATTGTTAATAATAAATTAACTAAAGCAACAAAACAACCTGAAGAGCCGGTTCGGAGCCGAAAGAGCCGGCTCTTTTTAGTGACTATTTTTTTCAAATTCTGTAATTCTCACTTGCTTTGGCAACTTTGTACTTTTGTGTTACTCGGAGCAACAACTCCACCTCATTGTTAGTCCATTTAAAAAACTCGCTGCTTTTCCTCAACATTTTGCTGCGACGTTTCAAAGAGCCGGAAAGTAAATAAGCGGCAGACAGAAATGAGGCAGGTCGAATCTTCTTGCATTTTACACATGCGCAGGACTGGAACCGTAAGCGTTTTCGGCTGTTTCAATGTGGACGCACAACTCTGTGAAAACGATTGAAAACACTAGTGTGGACGTGTTTTCAAATCTATCCAGGCTAGCTAGCTATCTAGGCTCAACTTTTTAAATTATGTAAAATGTTTAACTGTATCTCTAATAGAAACTTCTTTAACTTTGCTCTGCTTCACTTCAGCAGCATCAGGTAATGTTCAGATGTTGATTCATGGTTTTCTTCCGTTTCTGTTCGTCTGCAGAATATTTTTAAGGTTATCTGTTAGAAAAAGCCAGACCAGGAAAATTTCCTTCATGTTTTTCTGTTTTATCCTCAGTTACTTTGACACAAAGGCATCTGCTGTGATGCTCACAGCTCTGATAAAGTCTCACAAATGTCAGCTTTCTTTTTATATATGTAGAATATGTATATGTACTGATTAGTGATCAGAATTATAATATTTCTGACTGTCTGAGGCAAAATTTCCCAGATTCAAATCCATTTGAATTGAATTGATTCAAGAAATCAGTGATGATACACAGCCCTATAGTTAATATAATAAAATACGCCTTTCAGCTTTTTATATATTTAGTTTTTTAGGAGAGCTGGAACGTAATTGTGCCCGCCTCTGAAGCACTCTGGGTCAAATGTGCTATAAACAAAACAGATGTAACAGTCAACACAAAAAGGTTCAGACACTTTCCATGGCAATGTTTCATTTAAAAAAAAACAAAACGTATTTAACCCACTCAGTGGGCTACATCTGTTCATGCCAGTATCGATATTATCGATATTTGGTTCAATCTCTCCACCTCGAGTCTCGAGTTGAAAGATAGAGGAAATCCCCAAACAGCAACAACACACAAAGGTTTTTATGTTTAACAGCCTGACGTCTGTCCAGTCATCAGGTTAGCATTAGCTGTAATCTAACCTACGTTTCTGAGAAATGCTAGTATTTTTTCGTGCTATAATTAAAACGATCACAGAGGCCGAAGTTCAGGCTTCAGAGCGATGTTGTTTGATGTCAGATTAGCTCCAATCGTCTTTTTATATACACTCTGTGTAGCACTGATTTCCTGGGTGAATCAAAACCCAACCTTGGACGAGTCACTAATGAGCTGCTGGTGTTGACCACGTCAGGATTCATCTTCTTCTGTGTGCAAACTCAAAGAAGGTGAAAAGCCATAAACTAGAACTGTTGGTGTTTAGGAAATTTGTATTGAATTTATATGTTGAGAGGAGCAGAGACTGGGCCAATAATCCAACACAGCAAAGAATCACGAACTCGTGCTTCTGGGTACAAACGGTCACGTTTGAGTTCGTTTTTTTCGTCCTGCTGGAGAGTCCAGAGAGCATAAATGCTGCAGACACAGAGTATACTTACTTTAGAAGTACATCCATTTCTGTGTTGGTGTCACTGATAGAAAAAAACTTGACATATCTGTGAAATCGATTTTCTTTTGTGGATGGTTTGATGTATAATTGATTATTTTTCCTCTTATGTACACAAATGCTACTCTAAAAACCTGATATGTAACTCCAGGGGAAGAGATGTGAAACTAAACCTGAACTGATTGGAGAATTTAATTGAGTTGGATGTCTAGAGACCACTTTTACGTGGTCTTGGTCTCGTCTTGGTCTCGGCGGACTTTGGTCTTGGTCTTGTCTTGGTCTCGGCGGACTTTGGTCTTGGTCTTGTCTTCGTCTCGCTGTCTCAGATCGACATAGTGTTCGGGAGATTTGGATTCAACCATCGGCGGAGCGGTGATCACTTGACCCATATTACGTTACTTGCTCTTCGAGTGAATCAACAAAAGGCGAAATGAAAAGCCGAACAACAACAATGCTGTTTTTTAGAGTCTTAGCTCACATGTGTTTGTTTCATATTTTCAGTTGTTTCCCTCCACGGCTGAACAAAACTCTCTAAATCGGTTTCAGTTATGTACTGGTGAACACAACAATGGACATAAGGAGCTTCTTTCAAAGAAAAAACTCTGGTAGATGTTATTTTATATATTATGCTTTGTATGTTGTTCAGTATATTTCTATGCAAAACAAGAGGAACTTCAATACACAGCAGTATATTCACAGCTGAAACCAGATATTTACACTTTAGGGAAAAAACATAAAAACTTTTTTTTTTTTTTTTTTTTTTTACTGTTGAACATCAATTTAGAGTAAACTTGTTTGTTTTAGATAAATAAATATTGAAATGTCTTTTGAATTAGTTAAATGTCAGAATAAAGAGAGAGAGAGCTGTCTATTTTGACCACTTTCATCAAATTTAGGTTTACATGTACACTAAGTTTATTGTTAATTAATAAGAAAACTCTGGACGATTCCATTCTGAGCTGAAGAAGCTTCTGATAGGTTCGTAGACTCCATGTGAGTAAATTGGTGGCTGCAGTTTAAAGACTCTCTTGTCTTGGTCTTGACTCGGTCTGTCTTGGTCTCGATAGCCTCTGGTCTTGGTATTGTCTTGGTCTTGGTTTAGGCGGTCTTGACTACAAGTCTAGAATTTAATAACAACAAAAACTCTTTGACTGTCAAATAACATCTAACTCTATAACCGGTTGATTTATATCGATGGTTTTAAGCTTTAAGAAATGAGAGTTCCTTCTAATCTATGCGGACGCTTTTATTAGTTTCTTTTCTGCTGCTGCTGTTTCCTGATAATTTCCTAAAAATGACAAATAATAATTTCCCCAGGGAGGGAAAACAATTAAAGCTGTTCAAAACAAAACCACATCTTCACTCCTGTCAGTCGGTAAATTAATATTTGTGGAGGCAGAAAATAAACCCAAGGATCCGGCGAGGAGTTTAGCGGCCGGGCTGCGTCTCCCATCTATCAGCAGAGCTAATTCGCACCCAGGATGAAGCAGTGCTGGCTGAAAAACAGCCATAATTTTAACCGTCCTTATGTATTTATCAAGATGAATAATCAGGATGAAATACCCCCCCACCACCACCACCCAAGCCCAGGAGCTGAGAGTGGAGGATCCTTCACTGCCGATCGCTCCGCCACATCAATATTCAGACGATCAGCGGCCCATGAGTAAACAGGAAGAAGCGCTGGCCTCGGCATATTTAAACGCAGCCAGTTTAGCGCGGCAGCTATTAACTGATCTGCCCGTTATTTATTTCCTTTCCTTGTTATTAACGCCGGACGTGATATTATTCTAATTATATCCGGCCCAATCAGCAGTATGGCCTGTCTGTGGCTCATTTCCATTAGCTTTGTCTTTCACACTGTGATACTAATTCAATGAGACATCAAACATTTAAATGGAGCTGAGATGCAGAGGTCAGGAGTTTCTCACTGGGTTTTTTTCCTCTCTTATTGCTTTGCTGTAATTGTGTTTGTCCCCCCGCCGGATGACTGATCACTTCGAGCGGCCCGTCCCATCAGATGAGCCGCACACTAATGTGTTAGTTTGCTCTCTAATGCTAATATGTGTTTTGTTGTGGAAGAGGTGCTGCCGGACTCTGAGCACCATCCAAGGCTTCGGGTTCGACAACAGGACGGGAAGAAAAGCGAGAAGGAAAAGTTTCAGAGAAAAACGCCAAACCAGAGGATGGACGCTCAAAAGACACAGCGAGCCACAAGAGGGTTCGGGAGAAAAACTAAAACCAGGTTTTCCATCAGAGTGCTTCACAAGTTTCACAATCTAACTTGAATTAAAGCCCGTTTTCCTATTCTATAAATATTAGCTCGGTGGCCAATAGTCACGTTGATTTAAATGGCACTTTTAAGCACACCAAAGAGCAGCACAACAATCAAGAAAATGCTATTTAAAAAGCCCGTAATTTAAAGCAAAATGAAAACATGAATAATTACAGATAACAATCAATCAATCAATCAAAGCTTTATGATTGTTGATTGTTGGTTGGCCTGGTCTGCATCAGGACGATCCAACAGAAAATAGAAGCTCAGCTGCAGAATTTATTCTGCAGAACGTAGCGCTACGGGGGTTTTATGTTCCTCATCAGCTCTATGTGCAGGTAGTGACATCTCTGAGTCCTGGGACGGTAACAAAAAGAGCTAAATTGGAGTACTTAAAGAAACAATAAAATAGACGAATACTGGAGTGGCTACTTTTAAGTCTACTGATTATCAACTAAATCAACTATTGTCCCCATGGCTTTTAAATATGGAATAAAAAGATGGTTTTATGTCTCGTATATACACATATTTGTCTCGATTCGACTCGACTCGTTTTGGTTGTTTTCCATTACAGTGGTATTCCACCTCAATGTGCACGGGGTTGTTATAGCAACGTGGGACAAAAGTCTCGTAATGTCATTTGTATGCAAAATAAACACAACACAACAATGGAGGACATCCAAACAACGGTGTACCTGCTACTAAACTGAGGTAAGTGTCTGCACCTTGGTATTGGACCATGGCGTTGGTTTGTGTGCTGCCTTTCACCTCATTGTGGGTGTCAGGAATGTCGGGTTGGACTCTTGTGAAGGAGTCGCTCTCATGACTCATCCAGTGATGCCACTCCCTGACCAATCAGTGGCATGCAGTCTGTTGACATCACATTCACAGCATTCATTGGAACCCCGATAGAGTAGGTGCTAAAAATGACTTGGTACAAGGTCCTGTCATTCAATTTTATTTATACAGCACCAAATGACAGCAACAATCGCCTCAAGGCACTTTATATTGTAAGGTATAAAGTACAGTAATACATACAGAGAAAAACCCAACAATCATATATCCCCTTATGAGCAAGCACTTTGGTGACAGTAGGAAGGAAAAACTCCCTTTTAATAGGAAGAAACCTCTGAAGAAGAACCAGGCACAGAGAGGGGCGGGGCCATCTGCCGCGACTCACAGGGGACTGTTGTTGTGATTTGGCGATATATAAATAAAATTGAATTGAATTGAAAAAATTCGAACACGTGGTTTTAAAGGCAGACTGCATGGCTAGGAGCTCGAGTCCGTGACAAGAAGTTGTTGTGATTTTTCAGGCCAGATCTTTAAAAAAGTTACTTGTGAAGAACAAAGTCAAAATTCTGCAGTTACGTAGAAATCACTCCCACATGTGAAATGCTCGCCTGGCTTGTGGTCATGATAAGTGCTGGCGTGTTCGGTTTTCCTGTGTAGCGATGAAGCTGAAATGAGTGAGGAGAAAAAGGTGGGGGAGGAGTCCTGATAATAGTATTTAATTTATCACTTAAAGTGGTGGTCGACCTCTGGGTGTCCCGGTCCCTCCATCACCTCCTCAGCTGCTCCTTTTAATTGTTGAAGCCCAGAGAGTAAATGAAAATCAACTGGCCTCATAATGAATAGAGGCCATTACTCTACTGAAACCACACACACAGACACACACAGAGCAGCAGCACAAAGCCAACCGAAGGCTTTCAGTCTGAGATCCTTCTTGGATCTCATTAAACACAAAGTTGTTGGTGAAACCTGTAATGTTACACTGAGTGGTCGAGATGACTGAAATACAAAAATGAAGCCAAACTGTAGAGACTACTACTCCCATGATTCATAAAGGGTTTTGCGTCAGATCTTGTACCAAAAGCAGGAACAAATCAGTCATAAAGAGAATGACCGATTTTACCTAGCAACAGCAAGCTTCCGCAACCACTCGCCGACTGGATAGCGGTGGGCGGATACCAATTCTGTTGCTGAAGAGCCAAAGGTAACACGACACTAAAAGGTACAGTCATTCATTTTTGAGGTTACTTAACAGAAAAAAATAATACTGTACTCATGAATATGCACTTGTTAGTGCGTAATTACATCTTAAAATGAACTGAATTCCAGTTAACTAACAATGAAACTATTTAAAGTACATAAGCGCGAGATTGCAGTTTGTGGTAGCCGTCATGTTCGGTCTTCCAACTAATCGCAGTTTGCGTATGTACCTAGAGACCAGCCACATATGTATGACACAGGCTGAGCAGAAGAGAAATCACAGGGTTTCACGTGGCGTGACATTTAAATTCATGGCTGCACCTTCAGGCTCAACATACGAAAGATCGTACCTATATTTTATTGTTGAAGAAGCGGTTCCCTTTACCAAAGAAACGAAAATGATCATAATCCTCTTCCTCCTCACCTCAAGCTGCATCTCATAAACTGCAGTCAGGACTCTAATACATGGAAAGATGCATAAACATGATTATTTATTCCCAATAATATCACAATTACTTATTCCCACAGATGCGTGACCCTCCAGTCTCTGAACAGCCTACAAGAGCTAAACAAACAACAAAAGCTGGTTATAGAGATAAGACAACAGTTTATTGTCATTGCACAGTGATGCCTAGTACAACAGCAGGCACTAGGCACAACTAAACACGAAACACAGTAACTTAAATTGTTTGGGGGTTTTTTAAGTGCAAGAAAGATATGAGCAAAAATAAATAAAAGAATGAGTGAATGTTTATTGCACATTATCATTATTGTTATTGCCCGCCCAAAAGTAAATCAACATTATGCCAGCTAACGTTAGGCTAACTTTCCCTCTCATAAACAGCAGTTTGATTACATACAAGCATCAGAGTCCAACAAAGTTACTAACAGAGGCTAACAGCAGAGCTTACCAGCAGTTCAGCATATCCTCAGCAAACATCACTGACACATCGACTCATATCGCACTCCTTTCACACAGTTTTACAGCCAAGTGAAAACTTCTCACCCGGCATTGACAGCTGAGGTAAACAGCAGACTGACACGGATGGGGAAAAGTCTGGTGTCGCGGTCATTTCGGGGTGCAGTCTAAATGTTTTTGATTTCTCTTGGCTGACTGAAACATGTTTGTCCTCTAGGCGACACTGTAGGGTTATGCTTGAATTGGGGGGGGATAGAAAACAGAGCTCAGTTACTGAAATCTACTGACATCTAGTAATAAAGACGGTGCACACTATACCTTTAAAGAAAACATAGACAAATCTCAACTTCACTAATTATTCTGACCGTTATGTCAGGATGTGAAAAATGCTGCGTGGGTCTCATTTGTCAGTATTTAAGTTTTAAATGCTTTAGAGAATATTTATTTGTCTGTTTCTGTGTTTTTACGAGCTGTAAAAGTATATTTATTGTTATTAAATTCCTATTTAAATACAAGATATTATTCTTATTTAGGTGAAGTACAATTATGTTTGCAAAGTCTCTGATTCAAATACAGTTTATAATCTTTGCTGTTCTGAGTGTGAGAGTCAAAGTTATGGAGGCAAGGCTGAGATGGTTTGGACATGTGCAGAGAGGGAGAGTAGATTAAAAAAAAAGGATGATGAAGATGGAGCTGCCAGCCAGGAGAAAAAGAAGACCTCTGAGAAGATTCATGGATGTAGTGACAGAGGACATGCAGAGGGTTGGCGTGACAGAGGAGGATGCTGGGATAGAGTGAGAGGGAGGGAGATAAGGAAGAAGAGGCAACAGTTGACACAAAGATACATACATCGCCTTTTCTCTCCCCGCGCACTGATGGAGCTCGTAAAAACACGATCACATGTGTGTATATAAACAGACTCTTCTCCCCGTGCAGACCTGGACCTGGACCCGAGGTTCATCGGTGAGCCGGTCAGGACAGATCCGTGGATCCCGAGCATCTTCGCTCAGGACGGTGTAATGAAAAGCCTGCGAGCTTCCACGTGCTAAAGAGTTCATTACGCCCCGTCATCAATCCTTCCTCTTTCTGAAGACTTACATTCATCAGGAAAATTAAAAAAGTGTCATGTCTGGAGTGATTTGTATTCTTCCATCAAAAATACACACCGTCGCTCTGCCTCAATTTGCATATTCCCAGGATGTAATAATAACTCATTGGGGCCTGGCTCAGCCTGAAGAGCGCCAGGGACGAGATGGCGTCCCAGCAGGCGGCGAGACCAGGAGAGTCTCGTAAACCATCAAGATTGTAGAGCTAAAAACCCCCGAAATAAAGTCTGGTAAACACTGTGGTTAGTTCCGTTATTTACATGCTGTTTTTTAACAGAATAGTTTAGTATACCGTGTTTTTTTCTTTGTACCGCGAAATTTAAATTTGGTAAGAAATAATGGATGAGCTGCTGCGAGTCCTCTGACCTTTTTCCTCAACACTACACCAAATAAACTAATCTTAAATCAAAGAAGCAGAGCTGGCCGAGATGTCAGAATCTTACGTCGTCGACGTGGGTTAGTGACATCCTGTAATGAAGCCTGTGCTGGATCCCCTCCATGCCTTTGGTAATAAATCCCAGTGGTGCTGCCAGTGCCTGAAGGTGGGTGGAGTCCTGTGGTCACCCAGGGGCGGGTGAGGGTGGATGAGGGTTATTATGCTGATGATATATATATAGGAGAGGAGGATCAGAGATGGAGGACACAGCTGACTGAGTCCATTTACATGACGGCTTTGTTAGGAAGTTCAGTGACAGATGACGATGAGGGTCTTGGAGTGAAAAGCTGTTTCTCAGAGACTGAAGAGCGAGCACGTGGGAGAGAATCACCATCTTCTGTGGAGATGGGCTGGACATACAAAGTATATACAAAACAAAAGTGAGAACTGTGACGAGGAGGTGAAAACTGCCAACAGAGTCGGATCAAAGCTCAGCTCTGAATCACATCATTACCCGTTTCTTCTTTAAAGTGGCCGCACGGTGACACTCCCGTTAGCCATCATGCTGTGATGATGATGCCTTTGTTTAACTTTACATTCTGCATTTGTCAGATAGCGACACCGTGTTTCATAATCCATGAAGAAGAAGGCCCACGGACACAGGGAGGCCTTCGGGACTGATCGTTACCAACACTTCTGTTCAAAGGTTTTAATAATGAAACATTAAAGAAGACCAGAAACAGTCAACAGTGCTGAAGTTACTGTGTGATTCCTAATGTAAGTGTCATAAACCTGCATTCTTTTAATGTCCAGCGGGGGCGGTGTCTCTGGTTGTAGTCACCAGTAATCACTCATCACATCAAAAGGCCAAGATGGAAAAATGCTCGTGCTGGGTTTTTAAAGCAGGATGTCTCAAACCGTTGGTTGACGTCACAGTGACTACTGGGGATGGTCATGATTTAGAAATATAAATAATCTATTTGTTAGATCAAAATAGTTTGTAAAACTCTTCCTTGTCTTACAGTATATTTTTTGGTTTGTTGTTACTGATCACCAGCCTCCATCGTGCCACTCTAAGAGTCCTGAGATGAAATCGATCGATGACTCTGTGAAGGCGGTTGTTGTTCCACCACTTTCCCCAAAGAACCAATCAACAGCCAAAGCTGGAATCATATCAACCATTCACACTGTTATGCATGGCAGGGCTTCACAAGTTTTATCTGTGTGGTGGCAGCAAGCTCGAGTGCTAAAAGCTGCAGTTCCTCTAATGTCCACCAGAGGCTCCAGCAGTGAGTCAGACCCCATAGACTCATGTTATAACCTTATATCATGAATATGTTTACGTTTAGGGAGCAGTTAATAACACACCAGTTTAAACTGTTTTAAGGCATATCGTTTTAGGGATTATTAGGGGCGTGGCCTGTGACTGACAGGTGGCTGTAGCTACTAATAGTGAGCTGGGTAATTGTTAAAAATACACAGAACCGCTCACGGTGTATATCACTCTGTGTATTTGGTTAAAATGCCAATTCCTACAGGCTACAGCCATCTTTTATATCCAGTCTATGATTCTGGAGTATTGCTCCTGCCTCGTGGCGGGACACCGACGTTCTGGTTTCTGCACTCGTGGGATTTCTCTGGGTCACACGATGAGCCTCGATAAACTGGATTAGTCCAAACAAATCGGGGCCTCCGGTCGTATCTCAGGCTGCGTGTTTCTCTCGAGTTTTCGCCTTTTTCTTCTCGTTTTCTTTCGGTGAATGTTTCACTGGGGAGATAATCAGCTCCGATCCAACAGACGGCATCAAATAGTGAACGAAGAGCGTTTGACTGGAGTCGGCGGGCCGCGCGGTTTGTTTTGAAGTGCTGAGCGGTAGCCGGCGGCGGCGACTGGTAAAATTCTGTGCCTGCCTTTAATTTTAATGATGCTCTTCCTCCAGCTTAAGTAAAGTCTTCCACAGTGGGCACCGGGTTTCCACCCCCTTTGAAATCACATGTGAGTATATATTTAATTTTGCTGCTGGTGGCTGCGGGCGCTCGCAGACACAGAAATTAATTGGCACAACATAATATGGCCTTATCACATTCCTGCCTTCGTTTTCTCGCCGCCAACAACTGACGGAAAAGTTGCTCTGTGAGTTTTCTGCACTACTTACCTGAAAGTTTCTTGACTCTCTGTCGGCAGGGGAGCCGCGATTCCCTCGGTAAACTTCCAGCCGATTGCTTTCCATCTAGAATGTAAATAAGTTGGTGTGAAATACATAACGCGTACAAGTGTGGGGAGATTTGCATTTGCCTCGTAATCAAACTCTGCTCTCTTTGCTCCCAAATATGTTCAATAAAAGATTCCACAAAGGGTACATATGTTTGGCTGTTTGCCTCCCTCGCTTCATCTTTGTATGTTAACGGGGAGAAAAGTACACTTTACAAAGGTTTGCCGTTTTCCGGCAGCCTTTCAGCCGGATCCCATTTCAGCAGCAGCAGCAGCATCAGGGCGGAAGGAGATCAAATATTTATGCTAATTGTTGCAAAACTTCCCACAAAAGACGACAAGAGGCGCGTGACGAGGAGCTGTCAGCGGCGCTGTCATTATGACGAGCTGAAAGCGGCGGAGGCGCGGGAATCAAAGGCCAACACAGGCGGGCGCCGGGTCCCGCAGAAGGTCGGAGCTCCTTTAAAGGAGCTTCTAATGAAGGGCTGCCATCAGGAGCACGTCAGCGCCGATTAGCAGACACGGGCGTCACGCGGCCCTGCAGGCGAACTCTGCTCCTACCTGACTCCTCAATCTCTGTCAGCGGCGCCGTCGACGTGCTGAGGCCCGACATGAAAGCCGGGACGCAGGCCCTGCTGATAAACTTTGCATGTTCCCCAAGAACAAGAGCAGAAGAAAAGGAATGAGGAACATTAAACATGCGCGAATCAAACTTTTACAGCTGCTCCATTTGCATTTGGCTTCGGAGAGCAGAGTTGCAGAGAGCAGCGGGCCTCTTTGTTTTCACTCATGATGATTCAACAAGCCGCGGCTTTCATGGATCCTTCAGCAGGAAATATTTGTTGTGTTTTCTGCCTCTGTCGGTTTTTGCTCCTCTCTCTTCTGAGTGCTAATCCGCGTTTAGCCAGCGGGGGAAACGCGCCGTCGCGGGGCTCGATCGCCGCTCGGGGCCTCGCTTTGATCAAAGTGGGCCCGGTGGAAGAAGCTCCTCGAGGGCGGGGAGAGAAAGGCGCTTGATCTCTGCGCTTAATTAGCAACGCGCTTCTTAATTGTTCATTTTCCAGATCGCGGCCGCCTGGTGCGCTCATCAGAATTCAGGACTTGAAGCTTTGATTCGAGCTGAAAAGACACTAAATGGTTTCAGTGAAATCTGCTGCTCTGCATTATGCATGAATCGTTTGTCTTTTTATCTCTCAAATCTTCTGTAATTGCTTCTTCCTGTAAATTATCCACGTTCACAGCTGGAAGAACGACTCAGGTGTCCACCTTTTTTTTTTCTAATCTGGGAACATTTTGGTTGCTCAGTGACAATAAAAAAGAAATCCAGGAGAGACCGGTCTGAGACGAAGCAGCCGAGAGCAACGCCACCATTAAAACCAAACCTGCGGCGGGACCACGACCGAGGGGAGTCCGAGCAGAGAGCGGCTCCTTGTGAATCAGGGTTATGACTGAAAAACAGATGATTGAAAACACCTCAAATCATCAGTCATTCAAACATTATTCATTCAGCTGCTTCCACAGACATACAAGAAAAATATCAAAAATAAATATTTAAACAGAATAAATTCAAATACATTTTTCTTTCAGAAATTATCTGAAGAATGTCATCTGAACAATTATCTAATTATATAATTAGAAGATGAAGGAACAATGGCTATGACCTCATGACTTTACGTCATCTTTGAATGTGTTTAAGAAATATTGGCTTGAGCTGAATCAGAGCAGGGGCTGTACTTTCATGTAATACCAGTTTGTACCACATGATGGTGCAGTGAGTTAACCAGGCAAAGTACATATTTACACTGAGTACAGTTTCCTGTTAAAGGTAGAGCCTGGGAAAAGGAAAGATGAGTAAAAGAAACATTAAACATTAAAACCAGCTGCACACATCGAAAACACTCGTCGGTAAAATGTTGTCAAAGTTTTCAACTACACAACGTATCTTTAAAATGCACATGAAACACCACATGTATAATGATACCGTCCACTGCACTGACTCGAGATGTTTAACGCCGTCTTGTGTCAGTCCAGAACATGACATCACCGGGTTATAAGCAGATGATAGATAGATTTATATTAGTTTATGTTAGCCAAGCAGTCTAAGCGGCGTTTATTTTGTACTGCCCCGTCTGAGTTTTATGTTGAAAGACCAAAGATGTCCACTTTCACTCCGTCTCTGCTTTGGTACACTTGATCTTGTCTGATGATCTTGTCACAGACAGGTTGTCCTCCACATCGCACTATTATTTACAAATCTCCACGTTAAGGCTAACAGGTGGATTTTCCTGTTGTAGTTTAGGTTACCAACAACAAATAACCACTTCCTGTTTAAGAGTAGGCGAGTGAAAGTGGACAGAATCTTGATGATTTTAGCCAGAGCTCCCTTAGACTGAGTTTTACTTTTAGTTTCGTTGTTTTGCTGTTTGCTGATCTTTTAGTTCTGCCTCCTGTTTCTAGTTTACCCGTTAACCCAACCATCGCCACAGGACAGCCGCTGTTGGACAGTAAAGGTAGAAGGTGTGTTGGTCTAAGAGTTTTTACTTTTAATTTTTCACTCTGGACCAAAATTAAAGGTCAGAGGTAGAAACAGAAGTGGTTAAACATGGTCACCATCTTTCTTTAATCTCAGCACAGGTTGTTTGTTTTTTATTAACCCGCCTCCTCTGCTAGTTTCCCCTCCTCAGTCCTCCACATACATTTGATGAGCTGTGACCTATGGTAGAGCGGCGGCTATAATTTGAGGCTGACATTTGGTTCATGCTGGAGTGGCGGTCGTGGTGATTTCTGAAGTCTGTGTGTGAGGAGAAAGGGGGGAGGCGGTGGGATTCAGAAGGAAGGCCAGCGATGGGATTAGAGGAGCGTGACAATCGAGGATTAGCCGGGCTCTAAACAAATAATGCTCGCAGAGGTCAGCAGAGCGACACTCAGTCTGTAGAGCTGCTGCCGACTTCATTATCACAAAATCTCCCCACGACTTTGATCCACGTCTGAACGAAGAGGTGATCTAAGAGTGGAAAGTGACACCTGTGAGCTGTTACTGTAGCTCGTGGCTGTTCACAGGTTGGAGAATCTGTGTTAGCAGCTCTGACTGTGATGAGCCAGTGAACGTTCAACAACCCCCACTGCAGTACTGAAGAAAGCATTAAAACCTTGGGATTCTCAGCCAGGTGCTGCCTAAGAATCCCTAAACCACCTTTTCCTCCACATTTACCTGTGGGAGGAAAGGTGTGCCTTAATTAAAAGCAGCGTAAGAGTCATTTTTGCATTTATTACCTTATGTGTGGCACTAGGGGTCACTTTTAGTGTTTGTAAACACTGATATTTAAGGTAGGCAGATTTCATTAGCGTCAAGTGTTGTTGGTTGGAAGGAGCAACGAGTTTGTGACAGTTGTGATTCATGTTGGACGCTAAGAGAAACTGTCGAACAACTAATGCAACCGATGGTGAGCAATAAATGTGTTAAACGGACCAGATAAGTGCGGCTGGAGTTATTGGACTTCCTCTGTAGTTTCATTCATAACGGTGGCATCGCGTCAACGCCGCCTCAAACACCTCAGTGGCTTCAAGCGTAGCCTCTACAAGCAGTTTACTATTCACTTAAATTTGATCATTCTCACACCAGCATCACCTGCTGGTTAGAAACAGGTCATGCTATTAAATTATTAATTACTCTTAAAGAAAGTGACTCCGTGTGCATGAATGTGAGACGCCAGAGGCTCTGATAAAATGTCCGAGCATATTAATAAAACACACAAACCGTAACAGCAAAACCTATAAAAAGCCTTTATAATTTGTATGTCCGCCATCTTGGTTTTTAGATCTAATGGAGCTAATGCTAGCAAGCTTGGTTAGCAACCACAGACTGTCTGAGAGCTTGTTAATGCTCAGTGACATCATGCTCCGCCTTCTCGGACAGTACGGTGACCTCACAGCAGCCATATTATTGGTCACATGATATCCTTACAAATGCCCCCAAAGGCTCCAACAGCACAAACACAGTGCAGAGGTCCAGGAATCATAATTCGGAGATTTCTGCTAATTATGACATTTTAACATTGCAGTCTGTGGACACTGACTCACTGCTGGAGCTTCCAGTGGACATTAGAGGAACTGCAGCTATAGGTGCATAAACAAAAAAAGAATATCATTATAGCTTAGATGCTAAATTATATTCCTTGGAATGGAAGTTGGAAGTTGAACTGTTTGACTTCTTAGTTCAGGTCAGATTTCTTCACAGTGAACATGGAGATTCAAATCTTTTTCTCAGCTCTCTGCTCTCTCTTTCTTCCTCCTCTTCTTCCTCTCTCTCTACACAGCAAAAGCTTTTTTTCCTCAGCTCCACAAATGCAAATCGGCGAGTGTTGCTCGAGGTAAAATCAGCATCTTTAATTAAAAAATTAGCAGCAAACAAACAACAGAAAACCTACGAACGATTAAAGGAAAAACAAGCCGCAGGAGCAGCGGAGCCGTACAAACACAAACACACACCACAAATATGTGTCTACGTCAGTCTGCCGGGGACTAATTAATAACCAATATTTTGACATCAAATACAGACTTTGATCCTACAAACACTGATCAATCGTCAGGAGAGCCAGCTTCGGATTTTATTTTCAGCGCGGCAGCCTGACAGAATCCAAACCAACGTGTTCGTGGACCAAACCGCATAATAACAGCGAAAACAGCTCAGAGTTATCCTGCTCTGTGAGTTAAAGAATCATTCAGGATGTTTATGGCTCAGTGGTTAACTTAAACCTGCTGCACATCAAGTCTCTCCACACGGCAGACAACCACGAACGAGCCAGCGCTGATTTACACGAAGACGAAAAGCAGTGACTGTAATTTTATTGTCTATAAAACCTGAATATGAATAACTGCATAAATCAGATCTGATAAACGTGGCTCCAGAATAAAGGTCATACACTTTGGTCCCCTTTCCAGAAAAAGAGTCAAATGGAATTTTTTAAAAAATAAAATGGCAGTAATTATCTGATGTCTTTATTTCAGTGACAAAAAATCAGCATGTCAGAGTATAAGAACAGTTTAATCCATAACCTGATTTGAGAACTAAGAGATGGACTTAAAAGGAAGTGATTTTTTTTCTAATTTTTATTAGAAAAAATAATTTTCTGTTTTTTATTTTTGGCGTTTTTAGTTAAACTTTTATTTTTTTTAGATTTTATTCTCAATGTGATTCTTGTAAACGAGGCCATCTGTGTGTGTTTAACACGGAGTTTGATCCTTCGTGGTTTCCTGTACTGCGGCCTGCGCGGTGTTAAACATGCCTCTGCTGCCCCCTGGTGTTCTTTCACTCAAACAACACAAAGACAAATCATTTCTTTTCCCGTTTTTTTATTCCACAAACTGACGTCGATCACAGAGACAAACATGTTTAACCCTCTCGAGGCAGGCGTTGCCGATTTGCAACAGTTAAAAACTAACAACCCGATTACCCCACATACATATTTTATGAGTTTTTTTACTCAGAAGTACCACTGCAGGTATTCTTTTGTGCATTAGCAACAAAAACTTAATTTGAGCCTGAGAGGGTTAATCTGAGCACCGTGAAGGATTTCATCTGATGGTTGAAGGCCCTGCGGCCCTCTGGGAAATGTAGTTTCAGTCGTCTCCTCCGCACAGACTGAGCAGAGCTTTCTGGTAGTCTCCTTTAGTGTGCTCCTAAACACAAACGCACACACAAAATTATCCATCGACAATAAACACAAACATGCCCTCTCCGTGGTGTGTTCGATGCCCTCCGTGTGTGTGGGATATTGCAGGACTCACAGTGATGGTCTGGTACAGCGACCTCTTGAAATGCTTCTTGAACTCTGTTCTGATCTTGATCAGGTCGACTTCACAGCGAGAAACGATGATCCTGGTCACCACCTTCTCCTTCGCTCCTTTACTCTGAGACACAAAATGTCAGCATGGACGGAGAAGGAGGAGGTGTTATGTTTAGTTGAGGTGGAAACGTTGGACAGAAACGTGGGAAACTCACCTTCATGGCTTCGTTGAGTCTGCTGGCGAAGTACAGCTGCCTGTTTTCAAAGCACTCCACTGTGGACAAACGATACACACCTGCTTAATGTGTCCTGTCACCGTGAAGTAGAATTTCACTCTTACTTTGTTCTGATGGCGTCTATTTCTTTTAACGTGTGGCTGAAAATGAAAACGAGACTTGCCCTCGTGCTCGGTTTCCCCGTTAAACCGGGTCTAAATCTGTGACTTGAATATTTGATGTTTCTTAGACGTACCCAGAGTGAGGAAGGATTTCTCCAGATCCCCCTTCACCTCCTTCCTGATGCTCTCCTTCATGTCGTAGGGGCTGTAGCTCTTATACCTCTCAAACACTGACACACAACACACACATTAAACGTGAGACTTTGCTTCAAACACAAGCTATGCTTTTTCACAGCACTGGTTTCTTTCAAGTATACAACTATAATTCCATATTATTTGTACATTTGTTGGTTTCATGGGTCTTATTTTGTAGGTTTCATTACATTTCCTGTTGTTTAGTATTTCATTTCATCTGTCCTGCTTATATTTATAGTTCTCGTGTTTTCTGGCCTATTGTTGGTGTCGTTTGCCTTTTTGTTTTGTTTTTATTGCTCTTAGTTATTGACTGAGTTTTACATTAGCACTGTAATGTGCTGTCTGTATAAATAAAGCTTTGTTGCATCAGTGTTGAGGATGCAGTTCACCTTTCTGCAGGTGGGGGACGCTTCTCTGAGACATGATTTCGATCCAGGTCACCACGTCGGTTCCCTTCCTCTTCACTCCGGCTTCATACAGAGCCTGGGAGGTTCACACAGGAGGACGGTTTAATAAAGAAATTGTGAAAAAAAAGGTCAGGTTTACATAAAAAAGAGAAAAAGCACATGTACAAAACTAACAGTTATACCTCTGAATAGATTATCCCCTCAGAGGACACCAAACCTCGTTTCAAGTCTTTAAAGGTGCTTTTTGTAATCATGTCCTGTGAGTTTTAACTTTCACCACCAGGGGGCACCGAGATGTTTTCAGACACGTTGCTTCAAAGTTTCATCATTATTTCTGGTCCACCCCCGTTTATTTCACGCCATCGCTGTAACAATGATTACTCTTCTACCCCGTTCAATAACGGTCACTTTCTTTTGTTTTTTCATATTCTTTTGATAACTTTAACTCTTAGAAGGTTTCAAAGCATTTTTAAGTCACGTGAATTTACAAAAAGTACCTTTAAAGAAAAAAAAAGTATATTTTGACCTACTCTGGCATCCTCATCAATCTTTTCATAGTCGACGACATTCGAAGGTTCATCTCGTCTCGTCTGTGAAAAAAAGAACAGATTAAATAAAAACAGGTTTTTGTCGACTAAAATAAATCAAAGCTCATTTTCTTATCCAAGCATCAAAACTATAAATATCCTAGAAAAGCATTCGTGTTTTCAGAGTGTCGGTGAGAAACCAGTGTAACTGACACTGTCTGACAAAGTCTATCAACTTATTATTAAATATTGTGAAAGTAGTTTCTGTAGGTTTTTTCATATCTGTCTGAATATTTAACTGTTCTTAGAAAATATTTAGTTCTCTGAAATATTTTTACCAAATCCACTAAAGTCAAAATGAAGTCAGATGTGTTATTGCAGTTAAACACAGACCCGATACTCACAATAACATTTCCTGTGTTGTATGTGAAACATCATTTTTAGGATTTTATGGGAACCTGTCAGAGTTCTTATATTTCCTGCTTTGTGAAGATAAATGAAGTCCTACCTGAACCAGAGCCAGCAGCAGTTTAGCAAAGTTTCCCGACGTGTCTCCTGCGACGTCTTTCTCTAAGTCCTTCTTAAACACTGCAGAGAAAGTCAAAGTCACATTCTCTCACTTTTTGCCTTTAGCTCATGAAAACCTCTGTTATATATTTATTTAGTATTTTCAGGTTCCTGAAACGTGACTCACTGTCTCTGTAAACCCTCTTGATCTCAGCTAGTTCTTCATTGTTCCTGGAGCAGACGATCTCGATTAAGGTCTCCTCGTCGGTCCCCAGTCCCTGCATGAAAAAACCCCAAACTGTGTGAAACATCCAACAGCAGCTCTCAGCTATCAGAGTGAGTCTTTTCTGGAACGTTCAGATACCCGGTGAGCCATGTTCATTTGGTCTTTAGCGTGACACTGACCTTCATGGAGGCTTTGAGCTCCGAGGCGTCATACTGAGCGGTGCTTTTCATCAGACCCAAAATCAGAGCCTCCAGAGAACCGGATAGCGCCCCCTTCAGGGCACTGACCAGATCCTGACACAACCACAGACACAGGGTTAAAAATCACTTTAGAAATAATCATTTGTACAAAAGCAAAAAGTTCAGGATCTGTTGTATTTCTCACTGCCTTTTCTGTTTGTCAGTTTCCTTCATTTTCCATCGACCTTCAGAGTAAAGGTTCTATTTTTGGCTCATGATTCGAAGCATGAGATGTTAGCTGTTGGCTGGATTACCACCATGGCTGCTTCACGGCCTTTGGGTTTACATCAGGCTCCAAATGGAGGGTTGTCTGTGGACTTCAGGTTTATGCAAGTTTGGTTTGTGTACAGTTATTTTCCTGTCATTACAGAAATCGCTATTTTATTCATGATAATAATAATATCCCATTTATTAAAACAAGATTTAAAAAATAATCTCAGTGTTGCTGACTTTTGTTGTCCACCAAAAGTTTGTCGGTTCATGAAAAACTCTGAAGATAATTTATGAAATTATAAGTTTGCCAAAAATTAAAAGTAGTGGCAGTCGTGATTTGTTTTTATATTAAAATGAATGTAAATTACATCATCCAGCTGATTGATCTGTGCGATAATCTCTAGATCATGTTTAGCAAATTTCTTTTTGATGTTTCTTTTATTTCCTTATTTTTATCCTTATAAGTTATTATCCAAGATCATTGTTAATATCAATCAATCAGGGTCAATTTATTTTGAATGATTTATTGTTTAATTTATATTTAAACGTTACTGAGTAAAAACTGGGAAAAAAACAACAAATTTTTACGTTTATTTTTCATATTTAGGGAAATTACCAGAAACATTTTGGTGATTATTTTTTAATTATTCTATAAGACTACCCTTAAAAATTATAAGCTATTTGGTCAATGATTATATAACATTTTCACTCACAACGAACAAAATGCAACAGAAATAATTTGACCTCAGTTATCTGGTTTTAATAATCACTGGAAGCCAAGATTTAAATTAAAATGTGATTAACTGATGGCCCTGATTAGTTTCTGTATATTGATTGATTGAAATAATGAAAGTAACGTATACGTTAAAGGTTCATTTTTGTTCGTTAACAGCGAAGCATCTCTGACCTTCTTGGCAAATCGTTCGTATTCAAAGGCGATCTCTCTGCGCTGCTCGCAGCTCCGTCTCGTCAGGATGTCGATGATGGTCTGTTCGTCCACACCTGCAAATTTGTCAAAGAAACTAAGTTACTTACTGTTTTCAACTACCAAATACCATATACAGACGTCAAAACAACTTTCGCCTGTTGATTGCATACATGTCTTTATTATTTTTCTAAAGAATCAGAGATCACACATTCTCACAGGGCCAGTGAGAATGGTGACGGTTCAGGTATCCGTCATCATTACAAGTGACTTTGACCCTGATAAACTGTTCCTCTGATTATCTCCAGCAGTTTCTTTTGTTCTGATGCTGGAAGTCTCTCTGCCGAGGGACATCCTGCTTTTCCAGCAGCTCTCACAAAGGAAGCTGGAAAATGGAGGCCGAGCCTCGCTCAGCAAGTCCTCTGCAGCGTCTGAGTGAGTCACTTTCCAGGCAGATGAAATTATGTTGTACTTTGAAGAGGACAGATGTGAACAGATGTGTTACCCTGTGATTCAGAGTGCTGGGAGCTTTTATTTGTTCGGATTTTATGTCCCCGTGTTCTTCCTTCCTCTTTCCATCAGGATTTTTTTTTGTTGCTCAACCTTTTTGCTGTTTTTGTAAATACTACAATAATTAACCTCAGAACAAATTTGTTATTAACAAGACAAACACTCCTTTGCATTTACTGTAATGAGCATATTGACAGTGTAATGACTCCGAAGCTGACGTGGACGTGATGAGGCTACCTGTGTCTGATTCATGATGTGTGGCTCAGTTATAGCTGTAGGCATGTTGGATGTTACTGTAGAAGCTACATATTATACATTATGCATTTTGCTTTCTACCTGTACACATTTATTGATCATTAAAATCACTACTGTTTCACATTGTGCATGAATTTGCACCAATTAGCATTATGGGTCATATTAGCTGCTGAATAAATTTGGCAAGCTAGCTAACGTTAGCTGATAAACTAATCTGAAAATGAGCAGCTAAGTTACTAGATCAGTTTGGTTGAATTAGTCACTCAGATCTATTCTAGACACCATTTTCCTGAGATAGCTTTAAGTTGATTTATGTTTGCAGGAAAGCTAGCATTAAGCTAGCAAAAAAAAACTTTTCAAAATAAAGGTTTTTATTTAAATAACTTAAAAAACAACAACAACCAAAAACCACTTTTTAAAATAACTTTTAAATAAAAAGATATATAAAATGTGCAGCTTTAAGGTCATGATTTAAAGTGCCTACTTTTTTTCTTCTCATGGTTGGTTATGGTGAAATCTCCTTAAAACTCGTTACCATAGCATTAATAAACCATTAGGCCCATTACAATACCAGTAAAACAGTAGCTAGTATCCACTTGAGCAAAGCTCTGAACCCCTGACTGTTGGCTATACCGATATCTTTTCCTCTTTTTGTAATCCGTTAATTGCTAAAAAACCGGTTAAGAAGCTGAAACACCATCAGAAAACTCTGTTGCTGCAGTGTCGGTGATGTCCGAGTCGTGGACACTGTGTTTCCTGTGCACAGTTGAACAGTTAAACTCGGAGAGAGAAGTGGTGGGATCACAGTTACATAACTCAGTGGAAACTTCCTGACCGGTGGGCTTGGCAGGGAAATATCAGGGAGGAAGTTTTCCTGGACTCGCTCACCTTTGGTTTTAATGGCCGTGTCGATCCTGGCAGCATCACGGGCCGGGTCGAAGTCTCGGGCCGGCACCACGGTGGGGTATTTGGCCTCTGGTTCCTACAGAGGACAGAAACTGACCATTAGCTCCTGTTAGCTGCTTGACAGAAAGCACCGGACGAGACGCTGATGCTGTGATTTAACCTCGTAATGCCCAACAGACTGTTAGAGACACACGCAGGGGTACGGGAGGAGTTCTCCATCAGGCAGCTTTCTGAGGTTGGAGTAATTCTGAATGAAGCACTGATCAGTCATCAGTTTATCTGCTTTCTAACTGTACAGATGAACTCCAGGTGGAGAACGACTCTTGTTCTCTGTTTATTGTTGACTTCATTATTCTTGTGTTAATTTAATGAATCTGAGGTGGTGAAAATATGTCAGTTCACTGCTTTGTTTTTGTTTGGATTTTTTCAGGTGTGCAGAAAACATTGAATAACACAGAAATGCCTCCAGTACCTGAGACCTGTGTTATGGTACAGTACCAGTAGTGTGATGTAATGCTGCTCTAATTAGGGCACAGTTGGGTTCATCAGTAATTGGAGGAATAACCTGATATATCAAAGTCATTTATGGTGATTGCTGTGTTATCGGTGACTCACCCCACTGTACGACAGCGTCAGCTGACCCAGAAACTCAGACACCAGCGCCATGATGGATTCACCTGCAACACACAGTTCAAGCAGCTTAAAGGTGAGTTTACATCATTTTCTGCAGTCGTACAGTTTCTGTTATCGCTTACTTGATAGTTAAGAAAAAGGCAGTGAGAGAAGGTTCAGGATCAGAAAGTCTGCAGCCTGCTGGCAGTCGAGCTTCTCTGGAGGAGTCTCTGGAGCTGTGATATGTCCTCTTTAACCTTTGAGTGGAAACACTGGGTTTCCTCCTCTGACTGTCTAAAAACAGACCAACAATGGCCTTCAGACTCCAGCAGGCTGTAAACACTCATACGCTGGAGGGGTGTTTGATTTATTGAGCGGGACGTGCCAGCGGAGGGCGTGTGTGCAGATAAGGAGCATGAATCAAACAGATCTGCAGGAATCTCGAGTGCGTTGTGTAACACGGTGAAGCTGAAGCTGTAAAGTGATTACTGCAGAGTTTCCTCCACCTTTGACCCTCTTACAGACTCTGCCAGCATTTCATCTCGCAGCTGCTACAAACAGTCCTGAAGTCTCGGCTCGTCCCGTCGTCTGCTTGCTGCCGTTCAAAGAGGAATTCCACATATCGAAATAAATCACGGAGCACAGAGAGAACACGTCCCGATTAACCTCCTCAGGGAACCAACCAGATTAATAGTTGAAGAGAAATTAATTTACAACAATCTGACAATTTCTACTTTCCCAGTTTTCTATAGCAGCGTCTAAGAGACACCAATAATAATAATAAGTTTTTTTTCTATCACTTCACACAAAAATGTATTTATTAAAGGTACTTTTTGTAGATCTCATCGCCATATGTAACTAAGACATTCACCACCAGGGGGCAGTGTTTTACCGATCAGTGCATTGAAATTTGGGGGTGGTTTGTAAATATTTGTATAGTTTTTTTAGTATTTCTAAAACTCGTAGTGATTTCTGTTTCTGCTGGTGTCTAATGGCCCAACATGGCAAAAGCATCTTTACATGAAGAAACAATATTATGGTTGTTTACAGAGTCATAATTATATTTCCAGAGTCTCCTTCAACTCAACATCCAAAACTAGTTGATCAATCATTATTATCCTCAAATACTCAAAAGTCCCTGAAAAGCCTTCAGCTGATCCAAAATGCTGCAGCAAGAGTCCTGACAGGGACTAGAAAGAGAGAGCAGATTTCTCCTGTATTGGCTTCTCTTCATTGGCTTCCTGTTGAATCCAGAATTCAAAATCCTGCTCCTCACATACAAGGTCTTAAATAATCAGGCCCCATCTTATCTTAATGACCTCATAGTGACCTATCACCCCAATAGAGCACTTTGCTCTCAGACTGGGAGAGCCTTCAGCTGGAAACCAGCTCCCAGTTTGGATAGAGAAAACAATGCCGCTAGTTTTAAGCTTTCCTTTTTGATAAAGCGTATAGTTAGAGCTGGATCAGCTGACCCCGATGGCCCTGAACCTCTGCTTAGTGGAGCGATAGGCTCAGGGGGACTTCCAGTGATACGCTGAGAACTTCTCCTTATTTGTGTTCTTTAGATTTTGGTCTTTTCTGTCCCTCAGTTAGTTTTTTCTTGTTTGTTATTCATGGTTTCCTCTTTTTCTCCCCTCACCCTCAGCCAGTCGTTGCAGATGGTTACCGCTTCATCAGCCTGGTTACGTTGGAGGTTTCTTCCTCTCTGATTGGTGGATTTTCTCTCTGATACTGTAGTCTCTTTACTGTACTGTATGTAGGACTGCTGTCATGTTTAAAGTCCATATCATTTTAACCCTTTTTCACTCCTGTGTCTTTAAGTTTACCAGCTTAATTTAGTCTTCAGGAGCTCCCACTGTCTGGAAAGCCTGTCCCATAGGGGGTGCTCTTGAGCTGGTCCAAAATGATTGGGGCTCTTTGGGGCTGCAGAAAAAGTAAATGTCCTGGGAGAAATGTTGTTTTCACCTTAGATACAACAGATATAGCTCAGATTTTTAGATATTTTACAGGTTTATATTGTTGTAAAACAAGCTGTAGTTTCTATGACCCAAGTGTAAAATAAGAGCTTCCCTGAGCCTGAGGGTACATCTGTCATAGATAAAGAGCAGTGTGGAGATGATGGTCACAGCGATGTTTCCCTGTGAAGCTGTTTTTACTTCCAAACATCTGGAAGAACCTAAAACTACCTGTTGAACCAAACTCAGAGTCAGAAATGAGCCCACGCACTCACTTTAGTTGCTAACATAAGTTGAGCAGCTTGAAGAATGAAAGGCGACATGAAAGCACAGCGAACTGCAGCCAGTCCTCATTTATCGCTCCGAGGCGGCGGCTCGGCTCCATGCACGACAGAACGACTCCATCTGCAGCGGACTTTGAGCTTTATAACCCCGCAGACATTTTACATCAACAAAGCACTTCAGCTTTATAAAATCACTGTTGTTTGCAGCTTCTCTGTCCAGCATTAATCACCGGTGGCTTTAGGTTTCACTCATTTCACTCTTATTTTGGCGGATTTTAGAGGAAGCGTTTGTAAAAACTGCTCATGCTGCTTAAAAAATTACAAACAAACACTTGAATTGATGGTTTTGTTTCTGAATGTTTGGTTAAAAAATACTTTAAAAGTAAGTGAAACTACTTCTCCATCCTCTAGGCTTCAAAATAAAAGCCTCCAGTCATTGCTAAGTAAGGAAACAAACACGATTCGTTCTTTTTTGACTCTTTGAAGTAGAAAAAAGAAGAAAAGTCGTAAATCGTTCCTGCTGCTAAAGCTCTCTGATATCCCGATATCCCCGCTCACTCTGATGAGTTCTTACCTTTAGAGACGCAGCAGCAGCTCCGTTATGAGCCAGGACGAGGCTGGGTGTGGTGTTTAAATACAGGCTGACTCACACACACACGCACACACACACACTCTGCCTTCTGACTGCCTGCATGACTCACTGAGTTTTACACATCAGGCTGGACACATGGGCAGAAATTCCTCAGCGAGGCTCAAATCGCCTCGCCAGGGGCCGAGAAAACACTCGATTCTTATTGGCTGGCTGGCTGGTGGGAGGCTTTAAAAGTTAGATACAAATTCTTTCTTAAATTCAATCTGAGCTCATGATTTAACTCCTTCCTGCATCGTCTGTGAGTCAAGTTCATGAAACAAAGCAAAGTGAATGAGGGCGATTCAGAAAGGTTTCTGCTCGGTGATCAGTCAGGTGAAGTCAGGCTGCTAGTTTTATATCATCCGATGGGCCTAACAAGTTGGTTATATAACCACAGAGTCAGTCTGCCTTTCTCAAGTGTCGTGGCAGAGCGGGGTCCACAGGAGGTCACCGACTTTAGCTTGTTATCTTTGTCGTCACCCCGTCGGGCTGGTGGGCAGAAGATGTGAACACCTAAGCTTTAAATGCAATAACTCGAGAAGGAAGTCACCTAGGATTTTCAGATTGATACCATAGATGCATCTGCTAAAAACCTCAAGGTCAGAGGTCAGGTTTTCTAAAAGTCTTCTGAATGCACTAACTTGAGAACAAGGTGACGTAGGATTTTGAATCCTACCAGGGCTACCAGCCAGCCCACTCAGGCTGTGCAGGTAGTCCTGCTCCTCTGTGATGGCACATCCACATCCAAGTGTCATCAGAAGTAGGTTTGCTGTGTCTCTCAGCCCAGCAGCACAGGTATCATCTTCTTTGTGCAAGGAGGAACAAGAAGAGCAGTACTCAAGGTCCAGTAGTGACCTCTAACTCATGTGCATGCTTCTAAAACATCCAGGGTCCATCTATCTTCTGATTGATGGACCTTGAAGAGACAGGAGATAAAACAGCTTGTTTCATGGAGATGATGAATTAAGGAACTTAAAGATTTTTTTAAAATCTTTTTTTTTTATCGTGTTATTATGCAAAGCTGCTCTGATGCACTCCCACAATAAAAATACTAAACTCAAACTGAGCAGAATGGGTCGCCTTTAAAAACAAAATCAATTTATACTTGCACACTTTTAATTATGAGTTTTTTTTACAGTGGTGTCAGATCAGATTTAAGAGACTGTATGTCATGATCACTCTTCAGCAGTGACACTTCCCTTTTCTGTCCTCTTCTGAAGTTTATCGACAGGTTCACTGACAGTTTCTACGGCCCGAGTGAGACAGCGTGGTTCAGCCCTGCTAATATTTATCCAGACAGTGTGTGATAAAGCAGGTGCGGCGGGGTGGAGCGGGACAGTGACGGAGTTTTATTGATCGTAACAGGGCCACATGGTCTCAGGTGTGTCCCAGCAGGAAGTGACCTCCCTGTGGAGGGAGGGGGTGATGGTGGCCAGAGAAATCGGGGCCTTGACAGGTTAGATGGTCTAAACGAGCTGCTATGGTGATGCTGAGCGAGTCGTCACACTCATTCAGCAGTCATCCATGAGTCAGCCTTTCTGATCCCAACAGTTTTAATCTTCCCTGCATGAACAGAAACAGGCACATTCATCGTTACCACAGACGGTCACAGCTGGAGCAGGATCAGCAGGAAACCCTCCTGGAGAACAGTTAACAGCTGGAAAAGGTGACCAGGATTCAGGGAGGATTCAGGGTTACCTGAATTATGCTGCAATAGGTCTAAGGTGCTGGAAGATTCCCATGATGCACTGGGTGTTTCTTCTTCACTCACTATGTGTTAATAGACCTCTCTGCACTGAATCATACCTGTTATTAATCTCTATCTCTCTTCCTTCTCTCACCCCTCCACCATGTTAGACACATGATATGGATGCTTCTAGATCATGAGGTGTTTCTCTCCTTCTGCATACTTTTCTCTTCTCATTATCCTGGTAAAAGTTCATCTTGGTTTCCTCCACCAAACAATTTTTTTTCAGCGCTGTGTTGGCTCTTCTAGATTTTTTCGACTTCCTGTTCTTGAGTGTAATCCGTGGCTTGCACCTCGTTATAAACTCTTGATTGTAGACCTCGTTAATGACACCAGAGTAACACCTGAAAAAGAAGCTAAAGTTTTCTCTTCCTTTTTATCTGCTTCTCTTTTATAAAAAGCTTTTATGTGAGAAAAGTTAATAAAAGAAAAAACAGACACAAAGCCCACAGAGCTTCATGCTGTAAGCAGTTTCACAGTCTGTGGTCGATCCTTTTAGTTTATCCCTTTCTGTTGAAATCTGTATGGCTTGTAATTTTGTGCATAGCACAGGCAGGTTGACCTGCACGGTGATGACACCACCCTCGGCTTTCTCCACAGCTGCTGGATAAAATCCAGACTCAAAGCCATGAGTCAGTGCTTGATTGGGAAACCCTGGGATGATTTACTGAACCACCCTGATGATCCTGACAATGTTGTTGGGATGTGACAAGTCAGATAAGAAAAAGATATCCTGGGAATGCTGGACTGGATTCATGGTACAGGGTTTGGCTTCTGTGTATTGGGGCTATAAAAACGAGGTGTGCAGTATGGGGTCATGAGTGAGATTAGCTTCTCTGAATAAGTTGTGCAAAAGATTTCTTTCTTTAAAGGTTTCATACCGCTGCGTGCGTTTTATCTACAGTAATCTGTGCAGGTGTAAAACTCCCCTTTTTTTGGCTGCAGATATATTTTGTTTGGATAAACAACGTCTCTGAATATTACTTGTTCTAGAAAAATGTAAACATGTGATTCCTCCTTTGAAAGCTGTTCTCTAAAAGTGAAGAGTCCTGATGAAGGGTGTTTACTTGCTGGGAGGTGAGGAGCTTTACACAGTGGTGTAATGCAGAGGAATGCAAGCTGAGTTCAAGCTGCCCTCGAAGGGACGAGCTGAACTCTGAGGGGCAGAAAAAGAAAATGAGGGCTGTCTGCGTGGCGCTGATAACACAATCAGAAACTCAATGTCGTCAGAGATATGAGAGCTGAGAAACGAGAGCCAGGTCTGCTCCGTGTGTGGAACTGAGGACGACACAGATCATCCACAAGAGGGCAGCAAAGGCCCAGTTCACCCGAGTCCACTGCAGAGCATAAAGGCTCATTGTGTGACTGTTATTACACTTCATGACACAACACAAAGAAAAATGAAGCAAACAGGATGAAATTTTTATGATGCAGCAGAACTGAAGGTCAAACATCTGCCGGGTGCAGGAAAGGAGACAAGGGAAGGACAGAAGAGAAGATTACATTAAAAACAGAATGGAGACGGGAAAAGCAAAAGAAGCAGAGAAGAAGGAAGGAAGGACAGAAAAATGTCCGACCCTTATTTAAGGTGCACTCTGAGATGGCGCTCAGGTATCTGCAGTGCCTCATCCGATCCTCTGTTTTGCTGACACTGGACTTAACCTCGTTAGCAGCTAATCCTCAGGGCCACATTAACAGCTTTAACACGGAGTCGCCACAGTGTGCTGCAGCCCAGAGCTGTAAACAAGCTCCAGAACCAAAACCAGGCCCTTACCAAACCACCTTTATCCAAACCAGAGACAAAAAAGGCAGTGAAACGTCCACGGCTCTGAGGACAAACGAGGCCTCTGACTTGTGGAATCAAACCTGTAAATTAGAGTTATTAACAGCTTTATTACAACAAGTCAGCGACAGAGATGGTACTGAACTTGACATGTTAGTCACCGTTGGACCTGGAAGCTTTTTCCCTGACGTAGATTCAGTCATATGGAGCAGGTGGGATTCTAACAACAGAGAAATAAATCAGTGGATCGTTTCATTAAAAACAGAACCTCAAAAGAAAGCTTTTTCATTTTCTGCCCCTTGTCTGTTCTATGCCCAAAACACCTCAACTAGGAGTCATTCAGGACGTGTCCCAGTCAGATGGTCAAGCCGCCTTAACTGGCTCCTTTCGATATAGAGGAGTAGCAGGTCTGCACCTCCTCAGCCCTCTAAGCCCAGAGGAAGCTTGTTTCTCGTGGCCATAGGTGAGGCAGGAACATAGACTGATCATCCCCAGTCCCATCAGCACTTCGGGCTCTTTGTTGCTCAGTGAGCTCTTCCTTAGCAAAGAGTGACTGACTAGGGGTCGGCTGTTGCCATTTGCACAGAGGGGATGTTCTTGGTCGGGGATAATGTTTACATCGATGGTACCCAAGGTTTCCATCGGAAGATTGTTTTTCAGTTGTTTATTTGGTGTCCGATTGCTGGATAGATCTGAACTTTATTGATAAACCATTGTGGTTTGGTTTGAGGACTGTGGTTCCCTTCATGGTTCAGCTTCTGAAAGTGTAACCTGATTCCATGTCTTGCCCTGCTCTGCCTTTCATCGGCTTAGTAATCTTGTTAGCAGAGTTCCTGCGTAATCCTCCCACAGTGTTCAGATCCCTGCAGGTCTACACGGCTTATTCCCCGCAGCTCTGTGGGATGCTGCTGGACCCCAACTGACCAACTCAGGTAGGACAAGAGACGCCCAACACTTTGACCACTGACACCTCCATGGATGCTGCGTAGCTTTGAGAACAATGAAATAAAGTCGATTAGGTGCCTTGTTTCGCTTACAGTTCAGGTGCATGCCCTGGTTTCGAATGGTAGTAGCTGGTGATTTGTACTATTTAATTTTGTTTATACTTATAGTTCAATTTGAGCTTCCTGAACCAACGAATCAGGGCAGGAGACACAAGGCTGAACCATAACTATTGTTTTCTTCTTGGTCTGTGGTTTTATCAGGTTGTCCTGTAAATTTGATAAACTTGATTGCTGCTGATGCCGTGAACTTCTGCTAACACACACTCATTTGTTTGATATTGATCCCCAGTTTTGGGTCTTGTGGAGGTCTAACTGAGGCAGAGATTAATTAAACGTGGTTTCTGTTGAATTTTCAAAAGATGTTTTTCTTTTTTAACATTTTAGCATAAGCATCAACAGGAGAGCTCCCAAAGTCGCAAAATTGAACCGGGTGAGGGGTATATTTAAGTAACTTTGAGCTCATGAAGTCAAAATGGTTTAAAACTCCGAGTTATGTCTGCTGTAAACTCACCAGAGGTGCTCTTCTGTGAGTTTTTCTTTACCTGAACTGAAGCTGGAGGGTGTTGGTGACTCTGAAATCCTTTGAGAGCAATTTGTAATTTGGGATGACAGAGTTAAAACTGACTTAACACAAATAATGAGCTGCAGTGTGTGGAAACAAAAATCGAATCTTTTAGTAAAAAGTGGCACTACACTAATTTTAAAATCCAAAAAATCAGCCTATATTAAAAATATACTTATGTGAAAGTATTAATTAACCCAAAATATAAAGTGCAAAAGTAAAAATATCATTTATGCACTAATTCAATGTGTAAGTGTTCTGTTTTTAAATATTACACTCCTGAAATATAATAATATCTCTTTATATGGTTCGTTGGTTAAGTTTACGGTTTGTGTAACGCATCATTATGCAACAAAAGGTAGAATATTTACCTCATAAATAAGGAGGTGATGATGCATAAAGAAGCATAAAATGAAAGTAACTTAAAAAATATACTTAGTTACTTTACAGGATGAAAACAATGGTCCAGATTAGTTTTGATAAATCTGGTTTAACCTGAGGGTTCGATCAGTTAGGAAGCTCTCTCTTTTGGCAGTTATCTGAAAGTCTAAAAAGAATAACCAGTCAATTCGAAAAGCTCTACTGCTTTCCTAAACCAGCTGATTCGCTCACCTGGCGAAAGAGCCAACTAGCTTAGCAGCTACTTTATAGACAAAAACAAAAAGTGAGAGAGACACAGACACCATGAAGACACAGACAGATGAATCCTTAAGTTTTACTTTTTAAAGCTAGACTTGCGTATATTTAAAAAAAAAAAAAAAAAGGTGAGTCTGTGATGTTATCTGCTAATACAACCTGGCTTGATTAGCTTTGCGACGGTAATCAAGATGCTAATTGTAGCATATGAAACCAGGCTAGCTAACCTAGCTAAATATATTAAAACTAAATATAAATATAAAAAATAAACAGCTGATTCTTTAGTGTGACTTAGTCCAACTAAACACTGAAAAAGACATTTTTAGTCGACCAACCTTTAAACTCCAGAAAAACAAAGAGACTTCAGGCTGTTAGATGAGTCCATTATTTCAATGCACGCAACATACTTTCACATTGCTGCGCCTTGATCCTGATGCCAGGTCGTCATGAGTCAGTCGGTGGTTTTTGTGGGACAGCCCTAAAATGGTAACATCTGTACCCTAAAAACACATTGCATAATGCTAACGTTGCATTTTATCACAATAATCATGCAGCTTTACCAGTTAACGCGTCAACTTTGTTCTGTGGTTGAAAACAAGCCAGATAGAGACTAATAACGTAAACACAATATACTTCAGTGTTAAATTTATGGTAATGTTGTTGTATTTCATTATCAAATGCAGTGTTTTAGAATATAAATATAACATGTTCACATCTTTCCATGTTGGCTTTCCTTTTTTAGAACTGGAAAAAAGGAAAACTGACTAACAAATTAGTCAGCTTCCCAACTGGTTAATTGGCACATACCCCAATTAGAAAGTAAAAGTGCCAAACTGGAGACCAGTGTAAATGAACGTATGGCTGCAGTGAAAAGCCGTTTTGTGCTGCCAGGCCTCCTGTGGAGGATTAGGGTCAGCATCGGTCTGATCTAATTCGGACTGACACTCAGCCAGACATGATCTAAACACCATTAAGTGCAGCGGGAAGCTAATTGTGTTTGGTTTCCATGTGTCCTCATATCCACAGGCGTTTCCGTAGTGATTGTAAACACAGAGCCTGCCCTGACATGAAGAAGACGATAATATTTAGTAATAGGTTCACACTGTAATGGCTGACAGTGTCTGTTCTTCTTCTTTGAGGATGTTGAGCTGGGTGGTCAAAGTTGTTCCCCAGCCGCCTGAGCCCAAAAAATCAGAAGAACAGAAGGATGCTGCCCCGCCCCCTGCTCCTGCCCCGCCCCCTGCAGCTGCTCCGCCTCCAGTTACTGTAAGCTTTGCCCAACTAAAAAATGTTTTATTGTGTCATGTTTACGGAGCATTGTGAGGCAGAATGGGTTGTTTGCCTTAATAACTCAAATTTTTGTGCTGTTCTGGAAACCACAAGTCTGTGTGGTACCGCCACACTTTAACAAAAACACATGTTATTAACAATGTCTAATATTAAACTGAAACAACAATGTTGGTGATTGGCGGAGGTTACCGTTACTATGGAAATGTTGAGACCCATTATTTGAACCTGAAACTCATCATCAAAATCAAATATTTTTTTTAATAATCTTGATTCAGCTTGGAGCTAATTGGCTTGTTTCAAGGCTTAAAACTCTTTTTTCTGAAACTGATCAGAGAAAATGAACAGGAAATTCACTACGGTCACTGTTAAATCCATATGGACTATCATGATTCTGTAAACTATGGTGTTGAAGTGTGTGTGCTAAATGTCCATCATGATACTAATACTTTTATCCAGAAGTAGTATTTGCACTGTTACTTTTTATGCATTATTTTAGTTAAATATATATAAGATGACTTTGTGTGTTAAACAGGAGAAGAAAGTGAAGTTTCAAGATGAAGTCAAAAGTGAAAGTAAGATCATTCACATGCAAATCGTTTAACTTTGTGTAGCTCAGTCGGCATCTTTGTTTTTTACAAATATTAAACATATATCAATGTTTGACTGACAGCACCAAAAGCTGAAAAACCAATGCAGGAACCTCAGACAGGAGCGGAGAATGGGTAAGTTATAACCTGCAAATATACCACACAAGACACAATGTTTAAACTTAAACACAATGTTAAACCTAAACTATACAAAAGGAGCCAGCAGTGCAGCTCATATTTTCCTCCTTATTTCCTGAAACCTTTCCTCATAGTTGCATAAAAATTAGTTGTTATTTATACGCAAGTTACAACTGTATTTCCAGCAAATCCCAACACACACTGGTTTTATTTATAAGGACAAATATTTTTCCAAATGAGTTTATTTGTTTGGAAAAGTACACATGAACAGTATTATAACAAACATTATGGTACAACTGATAAATATACAACTCTGAGTTCCCAGTTCAAGCTATGGCTGATAGCTACATTAGCCTAAACTGCTGCTAAATTAGCTGAAATCTAATGCTAACCTAGTCCTTCAAAGATAACTGAAAAACTAATTTTCCTCTGAATTTTCTTAATACTTCTATAGAAAAAATAGCTGGATATTTATGACATTTTATAAAATGTTTTTTTTATTGTTTTTATTTTTATTATTATTTTTCAGTAAAACCTAACTTAAAGGTTTTATTAATCCTAAAGCCTAATATTATACAGATTTACTAATGAGTACTAATAGCTCTAAAATTCCTGTTTCATTCAGCTGTTAGACTTTATTAACAGTTACCGTATTTTTCGGCCTATAAGGCGCACTTAAAATCCTTTAATTTTCTCAAAAATCAACAGTGCCCCTTATAATCCGGTGCGCCTTATATAAGAATTCTGGTTGTGCTTACTGACCTCGAACTGATTTTATGTGCTACACGGCACTCAAAAATCTTTCAAAAAAATGTTTTAGTACGACTTTGGTAAGCTATGAAGCCGCACCGCTTGATGGATTGTTGGAGCATTACGGCTGCCATAGTCAGGAGCCTCGCAGAGTAATCTGGATCCAAAACTCCGTCCGCTTCAGGTCCCAAAGTCAAACGAACACTGCAGCATCACTGAGAGTTACAAACTGTCTAAATTCTTTCATCTGTAATAAAATGATCAGCGTTGCTGCTTTACCAGGTGTAACAATTAAGTTTAAAATCCAGGCATCCATGAAAACAGGATTTATTAAATTTAACAGAGTTAGAAGTTAGCAGGAAGTTAGCTCGCTAGCTTCCACCTGAGCATGATATAGCATGTTCTGACTGAGAGATTTCTGAAACAATTCAAACGTACAGCTCTGTTATCACTTCCAGCATAAATGAAGACAGAAAACTAAACAGTAGTGACGTTTGTAGGGTTACTGAAGTTGGGCTAGCTGGTATATAATGATGTGCTACGTGGTGGCTAGCGGCACAGCTATGTTAGCATAACATAAACACCGTGAAGCTGGTGGATAAACACTAACTTTTTTCCATTCAATAAAAGTTAACGTGAGGGTTCCCGATCATTAGGGACAAATGCCAAACTTCAGTCAGGAGAACAACTGAGATAATCCATCCACAATACGAGTTAGTCTTTAATATACTGCAATAACATGGGAATAGAGCAGCTGTGAGAGAATTCAATATTAATGAATCATTGGTACAGAAGTGGAGGAAGCAAGAAGAACTAGTTGAGTAAAGTGTTTTGTTTTGCTCCTTATAATCCGGTGTGCCTTATGGTCCAAAAATACAGTACTACACGATGGAAACATGATGTTAATGATGGATTCTTCACTGTGAATGTCTCATAGTTTAATTTTATCTGTGATAATACTCCCCTGGAGAATGCACCATTAGCTTGCTAAGAGACTTTTCCCTTCTTAATGATTTTAGTACCTTTTTTCTTACCTCTGACTCCAGTGAGGGAAGTAACCAGGGACATTTTCCTTGTACACACTAAAGATTAAATATCTCTTTATGTTTTTCAGCCTTTAAACAAGCTGCATAATTTCAGTAGCATTTTTGATTTTGAGCCCTGATTATATTTCGGTTCAGTGTTACTTTAGAAGGGAAAAAAAATCTTTGCTTTGTTCCAGGAGAGTGAATAAAAAGCCTGAATTTAAACGTTTACATCCTCAGCCCAGCAGCTGGGTCTCAGAGCGGCATGCTGACGTGGATCAGCGGCGCTTTGCCTCAACCCGCAGTCTCACCGAAAATGAGCCGAGCAAACTCCACTGCCAAGGTGAGGTCCTGATAAACGACCCTGGGTCTGACGCAGAGTCAGACTCAAGCTTCATTTTTCAAAAAGATAAGTCTGTGAGGTTTTCATAAACATCAGATGAAATCTCTGTTGGTTTACAAGGTGGCAGTCCTGATTTTAGCCCTTAGTCAGTTTTTCAGTTTTTCAGATTTAGATTTTCAAAAAACAGAAAATTGATCGCAGCTTACACACACAGAGCCACTAGTCACAAACACTGTTGCATGTCAAGGTAGAGATCGACAACAATGAGGTCAATAAATAAATAAATACATTAAAAGTAAGATAAAAACTAGAATACAAGGAGAAATGTCTAAAAATGATCAACTACATAATCATTTTCTTTGTTATTGACACATTTAACTCCAGATAGTTATCATCACACCACTTTACAAATTCAGGTAAAACGGGATCACAGTGCTCTGTTCTCATAAGACGTCCTGCAGATGTCGGTGTACATAATAAAAAGAAGATGTGCCAGAACAAAGCCCTGAGGTGAACCAGAGCTTCACACAATCCCACTGGACATTTGTCCGTTAACAAGGACCTGGACAGACTCGCGCTCTCGCACAAATATGAGGCTGCATCTTGTTAAAAGCAGAGGAGAAATCAGCAAACGGAAGTCTTGCATAATAATGATACTTTTTAAAATCTCACTAGTGGTTTAAGTGTGCTGTGAACCTTCCAGAACATAAACTGTTCCTTCTTTTAATAATAGGAGTCACAAAAAGACAAAAATAAACAGAAGCAGAGACACAAAGAGACCACTTACAGTCAGAAACTGATCTCTTTGCCCATTTCTTCTGCTGACTTATATTCTCCAAGCATGATCGACTCTTCTAGTGTCCAGACCTGACCTGACCCTGAATGCTCACTATCTTTATAATTGGCTAACAATCTCACCTTAACAGTTTCCCAGGATTATACCTGTAGTCCTTCCTGAAAGCTTCATCTGAACCCCACACCTGCTTGATGTCTCTCTGAAAGCGCTCGTAGGGCCAGTTTGAGAAGTTAGTTTGTGATTCAGAAAACGCTGATGTTTTTACGAGTCTTGGTCTGATCGATTTGAACATCTGCTGCAGCTGGATCCAGCAGTTCTTTTATTGTTCTCATAGTGTTTCCTTCTCTTTTCACTCATGCTGCCTACTCACAGGAGGAAGTTGAACCAGCCAGGTAAACAGCTGTGTGTGAAACAGCTCTGTGTTCAGTCTCGTGATATTTGTGTAGAAGCCGGAAACGTCAGAACTGTTAGACTCAGTAATGGACTTTGCATTTTCTGCCCTGACAGTAAACCCGAAGACGAGTGAGTAACCACCATAATAAAAACTAAATACTAATCTGATTCATAAGCCGATCAGCAGGCATATTGCCAAATAGTGAGCAGCTTGAAAAGCCTATCAATGAGCGGAATGCCAAATAGTGAGCAGCTTATCAAAGGCAGGATGCCAGAGATCGAGATTCTTTACGAAAAGCACCAATAGATCAGATGCCAGATAGCGAGCTGCTGTTTAATCCTTCATTAAGCTTCGCTGGATCTTCTGCAGCGCCTCCTAGTGTCCCGTAAAATCCCTCTCACAGTTATTAATGCATGTTTCTTCCTTAGCAAAGGGATGATTGCCTGGATATCTCAGGGTCTGGAGAAGGTTGTTCCTCAGCCTGAGTTGAAGAGCAAAGAGCCGCCCACAGCTGAGCAGCCGGCAGAGGTACGCCAGCACTGACTGATGGACTCCAGCAGCTTCATCTGAAAGCTGTTCATGTCTCGGCCAAGTTACTCCTGGCCAGTCCTTAATTGCACCTAAGCAGTCAGCATATTTTGAAGGTCTCACTGTTGTTGTAAATAGTGTTTGTTTTAAGTATCTGACCAAACCCGGCCATCGACTGTCAGCTAAAGTTATTAAAGCTAATTTACATCTCTGATTTCAATTTTATTTTAAACAAAAACACACATCTGACTCTGGAGTGTTTAGATCATTAATAGTTCTTTTTTTAAAAGTTCTGCTAAAGTCCAACATCCACCACAATCATTTAAAGAAATCCTGAACACAATCTGAAACCCCAACAGTGTGTGGAAAGCTAAAAGTAATCTTAAACATTGGGAAATCATTGATTACAGATTCTGCAGTGTTTCCATCTCCATGATCATATTTTTAGCTTTTTACCAAAAATATTCCTGCCTTGGTTACATGCTTGTTTCTCCTCAGGTGCGTCAGGCTGCACCTGCTCCAGGTGAGAACAGACCTGAATATGTTTGCAGACACGGACTGGATTTTAGCTGCTGCTCAGTCAATCATCAGTTTCCTTGTCTTTCAGCTGCAGAGCCTCCGGTTACTGTGGTGGAGGTGAAACCGGACCGAGATGACAAAACTGAAAACAAGCCACCGAGGTCAGCGTCCTGTTTTACAACATTATCTTTCCTTTAAATAAGCGTCTGTGTTTTATTAAGATGCAGGGGCGGACAGAACTATTTATACATTAGATCAGCGGTCCCCAACCCCCGGGCCATTTGGTACCGGGCCACTAGGGCTGAGGCTCAGGTGTGAAATTCATGGTTTTCAAGATTTTTATCGTTTTTTAATTTTATTTTTTAAATGTCTTTATTGTTAACTCTGTTTCCCCAGGTCTTTTCCTTGTGTTATGAATAAATCTTTTTTGTGGTACTGGTTCTGGTTTTATTTTGTTGTATTTATCTTTGACACCTTAAAGGCCGGTCCGTGAAAATATTGTCTGGCATAAAAGGTTGTGGACCGCTGCATCAGATGTTAGAGGTGAGAGATGGATGGGTAAATGAGACTCAGGTGAAGATAATTAAGCAAAACAAGAAGTAAAACTTGAGATAGACAGAGGAGAAAATGAGACAAACAAGACATAAACAGAAGGTTAACACAAAGAAACAGAACTCAGCCACCTCACAGGAGCTAACTGTTCATGTGATATTTCAATCTGCCTGTGTTCTTACTCACAGCATGATAGACTGGATCAAACAGGGCATCGAGAAGGTGGTTCCTCAGCCAGAGATCCATGTTCGCTCAAAAACGGAGGCTGAAGCTCCAGTTCCAGCTAAAGGTATCTTTACTTCTCATTCAGCCACAAATCATCATTATAGACCTATTTAGCTCAGAGATTTTCTTTCATGTTGTGGTGGTAAATGTTTGATTTGAACTGCTTTGCTTGGTTGAGTTCACCTGAAACATCATGTTCTGCTGACAGCTGGAGAAAAGAGAGTACTTATTCTTTCTAAAACAAACATTTGGACATTTAATCACCTTCGACTGGCTGTACTTTTGTGATATTTGGTCCTGGTTGAAAACACAGAGGTCAGAATAGTTGTAGATAACCTTCACAAAAACCAATAGAATCAGCATTTTATGGAAATACATGTTTAGATATTATTCAGCAAGAAAATCTTTACGAACTGATGACAGCTTTCTGATTTTTTTTTAACTATAAATGCAGTTGCTAACAGCAGTGTAAGCTGCGTCCAACATCTGTAATTCTACTTAGCCTCTTTCTGCCAGATGCCTTTTCTTGGACATGTAAAACTTTAGGATTCAGTGGTGCCGTTTTGTAAAATTGTGCTAATATGATTTGCTCCTCCCCTTTTAAACAGCTGAAGCTCCGCCTCCAGCTCCTCCACCTGTCCCCAAACCAGCCCCAGAGGCCGAGAAGTGAGTCAAACCTTTGTCACGGTGTTGTGTCCTGTTTTAAAGTCTTTAAAAGGGAATCAGGCCCTGCGGAATGATCTATTTTACTCTAAATTGGACCATAATTTACAAAATGAGCATCATGTTTCATTCGGTAAGATTTAAAACTAGTGATTGAGACCATAAACTCACCGGAAGGTGTTACTTAGCTCAGAGATCAGGTGAGCAGGAAGTACATTTTCTCACAGCCTTCTACAAAATCATGCCAGAGGAGTCGCCCCCTGCTGGTTATTAGGAAGAATGCAGGTTTAAGGCAGCTTTGCTTGATTTTTCAAAGCTGGAAGCTCAGGTCTCTCCTACTTTTGTCCTCACAGGTCCACCAAGGAAGCCGAGGAGCCACCAAAGTAAGTGGAAACATGTTTATGTTGAGATAGAAAAGTATTTTGTCCTTGTTAGCAGGGAAGCTAGCGTTAGTCCAGACAGAAGAAAAGCAGTTCAGAGTCAGGTTTGGTCCTGAAAACCAAACAAACCATACCTCCATGATTCTATGCGGATGTTGACTGTAGTCAACTCTTCTTGTTGTTCTTCCAGCATGATGGGCTGGATCGTCAATGGGATCGGTCGCATGTTGCCTCAGCCCGTGCAGAAGTCGGTGAGTTGCTGTTACACGACGCTCAGCTCTCGCAAACATGCCATAAAATTCCAGTTAGGTCAGGTGACCTGAAGGTGTCATCTGTTTCCTTCATACAGGATGCAGGAAATGACGAGGTGCAGACCAGTAAGTACAACAACAAACCAACATCAGAGTTGCATCACACTCAGTTGTGAGTTTATTAGTGGCCAATTGTACGATGAGCAGCTTGGACAGAAAATACTGAGATACAGATAATTTACATCCATCCATCCCAAAGGGAACAATACAACAGGAAACGCAGCTCGATGATCCGATATAAATGCACGTGAAAAGGAGACTTTTTATATGCTGTAGCTTGTTTTGAGCAGCCACCACTGACACATGAAGATCCCAATATAGACTTTCTGAAGTTGGCTGAAAGTTGGTTATAGAAATCATGCTGACTGAAAACCTGGTTCATCCTTACACTGTGACTCTTGGAGTGGGTGTAAAATGCATTTGGTTGTTTGGATGCCTTCATTAAATATACTAAAGTTCTATATAAAAACATTTACTGATTTAATAGAAGTGAGGTGGGAAATTTCTCGCGTTTCATTGTTACAACCAAACTTTTCGATGACAAACACCCTAAACCGAGCTACAGATTTAAGTCAATTAAAAAGTAATTTTCTTACTACATCTATTTTTTTAGAAGACCCCATTTATATTATTCTGTGACACGTGCACTGGCGAATTGATTGATTGGTTAGTGGTAGGTCAGGGGTTGGTGTCAGTGATGAGGCAGACTGTAACTGGGCTGCTCTTCTCCTTCTGTTTCAGGGGGGAAAGGCGGACAGAGCCCCTTAAAATAAAAGGAGAAGGAAGAGCGGGACAGAGTCGCTCACACTGACACTGACAGCAGCAGATACTTTAACTGACTGACGGACACTCAGAGCTGTTTGCGCACAGCTACGGCAAGATTCAGTCCTGTAGCGCTCACAAAGCTGCACTGCTTTTGTTTTGCACAGCCATCGTGCGGAACTTAAACTTAGAAAAGGGGCACAATTGTATGATTTTATTCAAGGGGACTCATTCTGCTTCTGCTCCCTGTTTTGATTGTTTGACTCTAACAGAGTAGCTTTGCATGATTCAAAGTCCAAAATAATCCTTTGTCTCACACCGGGTCGTTGTTCATTCACAAAGTTCTTTCTTTGTCTAAAACATTATGTTAGCTCCTCCCCCTTTCTTATGATAAGCTGCCCTTTATAAGGTGGGCGGGGCATCCGTGTCTGAGATGACCATATTAGGGTTAATCTCACTCTTTGCCCATGTTTAATATGAACTTCCACCATCTGAACAGGAGATATTTGAAGGAAAACAAACAAAAAGCAGAATATGTCCCCTTTAATGAACACCAGTTATGATTAGGAAGTCTTTATTGCTATGCTCTGTTTAAAGTCCAAGCCTTTGGTGCCCCTTCATACTGGGAACTCTGGATTGCTGGTAGTCCACGTCAACTGCTTGCTTGGTAAAGGGGACCAGTTGTTCTCATTTCCAGCTCTTTAATCTTTTAATCCTGGAACTTAACCAGAGTAACTTGGCAAGATTCTCAGGTGAAAATAATTCTTATTTATCGTATATTGCCCCTTTATGTAGTTTCCTGTCTGAAACTAGCTGCTTTAGCTCCCGTCTCTTCAAGGTACCCATCTCTAAAAGCCCAATGCCTTCTGATTGCCTGACTTATGGAAGCCTACAGAGGGGCAGCACCTTGTGTTTTTGAGATGTACTGCCTGTACGTCATGAGGGTGCTGTTCCTGTAGCAAGTGACTTCTGCGTAGTCTTTGAAACTTTGAATACAAATAAACATAAATATGTTTATTCATATTAAAATGATACCAGCCAGAAACTGAGGTAAAGCACAACTGGTCCCCTTTGAAGGTTTTTGCTAAATCATTGCAGACGACTACAAAGGAAGCCTTTTGCTTAATATTTATTATAATAAAGACATTATTTGGAAAAAAGGTGTCTGTTGTGTTGTTGTTATAAACCTGAAAAGGGCAATAGACCTATCAATCAACCAACCAATCAATCAGTTATCAACTGTTCAAAAATCTAATCATTTCTAGCAACTTAAGCTTTTTTAGGACTCAAAGCACATTTATTTCTAAATTCTTCAATTAAAATATTTATTTCAGACATGCCAGTTAAGTAGCAGGTGCTTAAATACTTCACAATATGGACCAAAAGGAGCCGTTTGAAAATCTAGACGTTCTAATAATTAAACCCGCACATCTAAAACGAATGAAAATGCAGTTACTCAGTATGAATTACCTGAATTACCCCAAACACAGTCCATTTCTTTACTTTAACCTTTTTAAAGCAAAAGTTTCATACTAGCCATCTGTTAGGATTACTAGATTGATGTATGTTTCTTATTACAACCTTTTAAATGAATACTCCAGCTTTTACTGCACCTTCTTGGAGACTTCTAAACACATAAATATGGAGAAAGTCTTCAGCCCTGTTCTTCCTGCCATGTGCCATTCAGTCAGTATCATACAGAAGAACACAGACCTGGTGCTGGAGGACATTGAACAGGAAGAAGTCAAGGAAACAAAGCCGGAGGTGAAGGAAGAGCCACAGCTGGAGAAGAAAGAGGATGTGAAGCCATCCAAAAAGGAGGTGAGCCTGACCTGACCGCATGATTGTAACACACAGCTCTGAGCCACACCAGTGTAATATGCTCACTATGAACACAAGTATTTTAAATCAAATTGTAGTTCTGCCACAGGTAACATGGTACTAACATGGTACTAACCCATGTGGAAGAATGGTATGGTAGCAGCTCTGCAGTCGTAGTCCCAGAAAGGCATGACAGCACTTCAGTTACCAGTACATGTCCTTCAGGATATCAGTATCCCAATGCCATGGGACAATCAACATGGTAGTACCAGTGTAGGCACTGTGTCTATTTATATGGTACCATGTTTGGTATTATGGTTTCACAGTAACTACAGGGCACTCTACTATGGTAGCACCAAAGTAATGGCAGCACTTCTATTACCACTGTAGTAAATATTGTAGATGGTGTATAAACTTTTGTCCTTAAGAACAAGGGTCCAATAACCCCAGTGGCATTTGGAAGGATAAGTGTTAATACCAGTGCTGGTACTGTGGCCATCTAAATGTTACCACGGTCATTTTTGAATTAACACTTTCAGTGGGAAACTGGTACTACCAGAATAAGTTATTTAGTAAGCACTTTAGGTACTGCAGCACTTCAAATACCACTGTAGTACTGGTTGTACCATAGTATGTTTTGCAGACCCAGGATACCAGTATTCCAGTACCATGGCAAAAGTGAAATGGCAGGAGAACTGTAAACACTGTGGTAAATAGTGTGATATATGACAGCAGTCCCCAACCTTTTTTGCACCATGGACCAGTTTATGTCTGACAATGTTTTCAGAATCAGACTCCAGTCTCAGCACTATGGGGAAGGATAAGGTAATACTAACAAAGGCCTTGTGTAAATGTTATCATGGTGCTACCAGAGTTCATTAGGTGACTGATGACTGCTCGAGTGAACTGTTGCTAAGTAACTAAAATCATGGCTGGTTGCAGACTGGAGATGCAGAATCACAGGTGGATGAGTTGAGTCCACTGATTGACAGCATCAAAAAGGAGGCTGGAGAGGCAGTCCTAGCTCACATGGAGGAAAGGTTAGCCTCAGTCTTTTGTCTCATATGTGCAATAAGGATGATGATGATGATGTCTCTTGGGCGTTCTTGGGGAGCAATTTTAGCAAGATGTCTTTGTTATTTAAGTCACATAAATTCTTCTATCCATGACTATTGATTGATCTTGTTACAGGCTGCAGCAGGAGCGTCTGGAGGCAGCTCGTGTGGCCGAGGAGATGGCCAGAAAGGCAGCGGAGGAGGCAGTCCGCCAGCTCGAGGTGGAGCATTCAGCTAAGATTGTAATAGAAACACTACCAGAGTCCAATGAACAGTAAGTAACATCAATTCAAAACATCACGCATGAGCAGCGCCATGGCAAAGTGCTCTAACCTATGAGCTTATTGGGATTTATCAAAAAAGATCCTTGTTGTATCTCAAACATCTGAGCAGTAGTATGGTAAACAGAAAACAGTCCAACGTGACCTGAAACCTCGAATTGCTCCTGTTTGCTTTGAACAGGCTGCCCAATATCCTGGAAGAAGAAAATGAGGATGATCCAGAGTAAGTTTCCTTTGGTGAAGCCCAAATAACAATGCTGTGGGTCTTACATGCTGCTTTTGTGCTCCTAGCTTAGGCTGCTGCAGCTTTTATATCACCTGAAAGTGATGGGACAGGTGAGACAATGTTCTTATCTCAAACACAATCCACATAGCACTTTATATTCCAAGTGTTGGGTTGAACAGTGTGTTAAATAACTTACATGCTACTGCTGAACTCCTATCAGCAACATGTACGCTTTCATGAAAAGAGAAATTTCCCAGCTCTCTTTGATGCCTTTAACAACAGGCTGGTTTCTCTCATCTTTGATTGCACTCAAATCAAAGGATGCCACATTAGCTAGCAACATTAGATAACAATAACTAGAAAAAAATCTTTTTCATCTAATGAATGCTGTCTAGCCAAATTGAAGTGTGGGGAAATGAGGATTATCGTCAGCAGAGCATTTTATTGATGGGGGCTCTTTGATTGAAAGCTGTCAATCTTGGCTAATATAAGCAAAAACTAGCTTACTTGTTAGTCTTAAAGATTTGTAAGCTACCTCACACACCTCACTCCCAGGGCTGTTTGTGCAGATAAATTAGTTTTTTCTAAGTTACTTTATCAGCTAACATTAGCTAACATATTTAGCTAATAGTGTTATATTTAGCTAATAACACAGCTAACATATTTCTGTAGATAGCTATGTAAGCTAAGTTAGCTAGCTAGCTAACCGTAGTGTCCTCAAGTTACTACTTGAGAAAATCACTGGAATGTAAATGCTTATTGGCTAGTTGGCTACATCTAAGTTAAAAACAACTGCTAACACTAACTAGTACTACATGTAACATTATACTGTACTGACCTTAGCCAACAGTAAGTCATGTAACAACACAAAGCCAAGGTGTATGGCATCAATGTCACTGTACAGGACATACAGGTCATACAGACCCCTGATGTCGGTGTGTCATTCATAACAGCTGTTTTTATGTCACGCCATCTGTAAGATCCTTCCCTGAACACTGACCTTCCACATCAGTCAGGTTCCGCAAACCAGTCGACTAGTTATTAAATGTCAAAAAAAATAAAACCTTGAAAAATTCCAACTTCTATATGTTATAATTATGAGAACATCTAAAACAATTAGAGCACGAAATCGTAAAAATACTATACATTCAGGTCCCATTCAAAGAACAGGCTGTTGGAATAGGAAGCGTTATTGTTGGATTCAGCCTGTTTTTCTTTAAATTGATAGAAAATTGATTTGAGATCGCTGCTGTCGCTCTGTGCGACTTGTTTCTGTTCTTGTAGAGTTATGAAATATTTTATCAACATTTTCAACATAAGGCCTCCAAAGGTTTGCTGTGTGCATATCCATGTGTCCATGGATAACAGTAGTGTAGTTTGTGGACAGTTTCTGCTGGTCTAGCCTTTTTAGTTTAACAGCAGGCTTCATCTTCATGCACCTTCGCTGCTCTCTGCTTAGCTCTGTCGCTACCGCCTTTAGCTTCAGAATGGTTGAAAGATGAGCTCAGCTGTCTCAGGTGTCTGACTGGGACTCTCCATCTTATTTAACATTTGCTGCACGCTGTTCAGGTTACAAAACCTGCAGGAGGACAGTGAAGACAGCACAGAGAATCAGAGTCCTGAGGAAAATAAAGTGACAGAGGAAGATAAAATCAAGACCACTGTTGAGGAAGAGACTAAATCTGATCAGTAAGTTTGGTCATAGAATTTGGTCTGCTTGTAGAGTAAGAAACTAAAAGATACTCAAATAGTTTGCACACACAAGTGTGCACTAAGAGGCTGATGTGCCTGCTGGCATTATCAGATTTATGAAGCTTTAAACCTTTTACATCTTTTTAGAGCAAACTGAAGTCCTGCCCCGTTCCTGGCTGGTATCTCTTCTTTTTAACAGGTGTTTGTTCGAACTTGACTCGCTGCACTAAGAGCTGAAATCAGTTTTGTCACTTGGAGAACATCCTGAAGGATAAAACCAGAGGGCCGCGCTGTCAGTTCTCCCATAGCTTTTTCCTCAAACTTGGTTCACAGCTCGTTTACTTTTCCATAGCACTAATGTTGCCTGGGTACTAAAGAGTCCAATGTATTTGCAGGAGTTGGTTGGCCAAATAAAACACTACCCGGTTTTATTTGGCTCCTTTCTAGCGCCAATGAATAAGACCTAACGAGAAATGGTCATTTCAAATCTTCAAGTTGTCATTCGGTTGTTAAACTAAACTTTCAGCGCCTTGAGGTAACTGGTATTGTGATTTGGTGCTACAGAAATAAAATTGAATTGAATTAAACTGTATACCCAAGATGAATGTTAGAGACTTTTTTTAAAATTTGCCATGTAGTTAAAACAAAATCCAGCCCTTCCTATGATGGGTCACTGATGACGTCCAGCCCACACATTGTTTAATTTCCTACATGTGTTTTGGCCATACAGTGCTTCTGTGAAAACATTTTAAATGTGTCACATCAGTGACACCTGTACATAAATGCATATTTATAAAAAGTTCAAACCTAATCTGCACCAGCGTAGCCAGCTGTCATAACAGCTCGGCCCCAAAAAGCACAGCAGGCCAGACTTTGAACAACACAACCTCACACCACAGATTTAACCTAAGAAGCTGATTCCTGTTGTTAACGGTGAATGTCAGACACAGCCAGCTGAAGTAGCTCAGTTGGGAGAGCGTTACACCGTAGATCTAAAGGTCCCTGGTTTAATCCTGGGGTTTGGTAAGCAGACAATGGGCAAGCTTTTGGCAGCTGGATAGTGTAGTGGTAAGTTTGATTCCTTCCGAGTATCCAGTAAGGGTCCTGGCTAGGTCCAAAGGAATGGTAAATGGCCTGTATTTGTATAGCGCTTTTCTAGTCCCTAAGGACCCCAAAGCGCTTTACACATCCAGTCATCCACCCATTCACACACTGGTGATGGCAGCTACATTGTAACCACAGCCACCCTGGGGCGCACTGACAGAGGCGAGGCTGCCGGACACTGGCGCCACCGGGCCCTCTGACCACCACCAGTAGGCAACGGGTGAAGTGTCTCGCCCAAGGACACAACGACCGAGACTGTCCGAGCCGGGGCTCGAACCGGCAACCTTCCGATTACAAGGCGAACTCCCAACTCTTGAGCCACGATCGCCACGAATGCCCTGGAATGGTGTGGCTACGTCTGCAGCTCGGACGCAACACATTTCACTGCATGTTGTACTTGTTTCGTTACGCTGACAAAGGCCTGACTTCAGCAAACTGGCATGATGGGTTCACGTGGAGTCTCCTGGTAAAGCTCTCTTTGGTCTCCAACAACTAACTTTCTGTCGTTAGATGTTTCCTTTGTTGTATGTATAGAGGGGCTTTCAGAGTTTATGGTTATCCAGAAATCAGGGCAGGACTTTGGTTCAAATAGTTTTTATGCCCAGACGTTTACTATGCACTACTCCTGTAGAAGTTGCTTCTTTCAGTTTTTCCAGTGATTACATTTACCTTTTATTTTCTGCTGCGTCTTGCCTACTTTTCTTCTGTGAATCAGGGCAGATCTCAAAAGGTAGGTTGGATTTTTTTATAGGCGGTATAACCACACAGAATAAAGCAGTTCTGTTTTTGTCAGCCAGCTACTGTGTTTCACCTGCTTCTGGTGGCTTCATTATGGTTAACTATAGTTGAAGATTCAGTCCGAGATACAGCCAAGAGGGCACATTTTGCTTTGTATAATCGATTACCTTGATTACTTAGAACAAAAAAATACTAACAGGCCCAGACACAGCCCAGTGTTGTCTTCTTTAGCAGTGTTGCTTGAACAGGGCAGGTATTGTAATCGATTATATTGATGTTCCCAAATAATGCTGACAGCATCCTGTTATTTCTAATATAACCGCCAACAATTAACAAAATAAACCAAACTAAACTGGCTCACCATTTCTAGAAAGAATTTGATGTGTTTAAATGCGATTCGTGTCCTCTGTACACACTTACCCATAATAACAACGTTATCCAGTGAACGGCAAAAATGAGAAAAGATCTCACCTCAGATATTTGCCCCATGGGGTTCAGGGTACAACCTTATGCCTGAATGTTTGACCAGTTGCAAACATTTTGTCTCATAATTTAGAAAAACAGGACCCAAGAGTACAAATGTCAGTATTTCCCTATCAGATCCTTCCACAGTAGATTATACCTCAAACAGAAGCCACTTACATTGCAATTGTAAGTTTTCCTGTGCCCACGTGCTTCTCATAGGAAACTCACTGAGATATTCACCTCACACTGTAAACTCTGACATGAACGTTGCTGTGAATTGTTGCTTGTCAGTGCAGATGATGTCAGTGGAAGGATCAGCTCTGCAGCTTTTGTGCAGGTCTGGTTCGCTCTTCTATGATGTTAATGACGGCTGCTCCTCTTCACCAGGTGCATGGTAGACGTCTGCCCAGCTGAAGATGAAATCAAAGCAACAACTCAAGTGGAAAAGGTGGAGCCTGCTCCAGACAAAACCCACAAGCCCCCAACTCCACCCACTGAATCTGAAGCACCAGAGGAAGCCACTCCTTCAACAGATGCAGAACCAGTCTCCCAACAACCTGAGCCACTGCCTCCAGAAACTCCACCCACTACCACGGATCAGGTGATGGTCTCCTGGATTCTGCTTCAGTAGATGGTAGTTTGATCCAAGCAGAAGAGTTCGAGTATGTTGACAGGTGAGCGGTAGATTGACAGAAGGGCTGTTTGATCTAGTTTCCTACCCTCACCTTTGGTCATGAGTAGGGATGGGTATCATTTAGGTTTTATCCGATACCAGTACCAAACCGGTACTTTTGAAACGGTGCTGGTGCTTAAACGGTGCTCGAACTGGTGCTCAAAGAATGGAGAACACACACTTTGTCCAAAAACCTCGTTTAGCTGTCTTTTTGTAAAAAGATAACAATGTTAGCCTTTTCTGCAGCTATGGGGCATATATGGTATCACTCTTGGCTGGAAGCAGTGCTTAAACAATGGAAAAAACACAAACTTTGTCCTAAACCTCTCATGTTTAACTGTTTTCCACTTTTTCTTTGGTCATTTTAGCCTTTTTGGCCAGGGTGAAGGGAGTATCTGCCATCAAACAAGAAGACAGCCGCATGTAACTACGTCTGTGTTTGCTAGTTCACCTTACATGCATTAATGTAATAACGTGGTTAGCCTACTCAACGTAAATTACACACGAACAACATTAAGCTACTCACGCAGAGAAGAACGGCTGCTGCTGCATCATCATCCTCATCATTTCTGCTACACTGGCAGGGCTAGGGGCCAGGACTCTCCTCTTTGGGTTCTTGGGGGATATTGCTAACTCCGGGTCCGATAACAGGCACCACACCCGCAGTAGATGTGCTCGGTGTGAGGTCTCGCAGCAAGCTATCAAATACGGCGCATTTCTCGGCTTTTAAAAAAATGCTATGCGTCGCCAGGTGTTTCATCAGATTCGAGGTGTTACCTCCTTTGCACAGTATCACAGTATCAGCTTAAAGCACTTGTTGCTGCTGAGTTTGCATCTTTTGCTGTGAAGTACAGCCAGACTTTGACCGCTTCGCCTTGGGCATTTTTAATCTGTAGCTCTGCTCTAAAAGAACGGACGTACCTGGGCCTGCCTACTACGCTCGCAAAGGTAAAATGATTGGCTAGAATCCAAAGTGTGTGACATCTCAGTAAAAAAAAAAAAAAGGACCGAAATAAAGCACTGAAATGTGCGCTGCTTTTCGGTCTGGTTACTACCGTTTATGTCAGAACCGGTGCCATCATGGCACCGGATACCGGTACACATCCCTAGTCATGAGGTAGTGACCCAAAGAATGAGATCGAGGACACATCCTGTGGAAAAGAGCTTCTCCTGAAGGGACTCTGGACGGAAGGGGAGGAACTCATTTAGAGTAGAGCCATGACTCCTACACACTGAAAAGGAGCCACCTGCAGTGGTTCATCATTTGCCCAGGATGTCTCCTGCATGCCTGCTGCATGTCGAACCAGGAGGAGACCCCATGTGAGGTAGAACCAACACAAGCTGGAGAGATTGTCTCTCGACTAGTTGGGAATGAATCGGTGTCCCTCCATGAGCTTGAAGGTGGAAGAGTACAGAGGGAGGTGTAGCTGAGAACCTGAGGAATGTAAGGAGGAATGTACAAAAGACCGAGTCAAAGTGGCTCTGAATCTTTGTGGCTTCTTTCCCAGAGAGCAAGAGGAAGAACCTGGTGAAAGTCAAAGAGACAATCTAGGAACTTGAAGAACTTATTATTGGAGGACACATTAGAAAAAGTTCTGGACTTGAAAGATCTGCTGACCTGGTGCCAGATACCACTGGCATTGTTATTTATTGGTCTTAATTTTTTTGGTATGTTCTCACTTCCTAAACCAGCACTCTACAACCTGAATTATACGTACTTCGAAGAGTTAATCTCTGATTAATTTCTTCTGATTATCCCAGATATTTCACCTAAAATGTCAGAAAGGAGTTCCAGCTGCTTGACTTTGTCCTGAGCTTTCAGTGTATTGAGTGGTCTCCATCAGAGGACCGAGCTGGCTAAGCTGTCGTGGAGATCAGTCTGTTGGTGTTAAAGGTCATTAGTTCGTGTGGACGTCGGTGAGAAATCCAATTCCTGTGGTTCCTTGGAAACAGTTGGAAAAGAGCATCTCTACTTGAGAATCACTCACTGGTTTTCTAAGGAAATTTCAACCATGTCATGTTCCTGTGACTGCAGGGCGGATTGACAGTTATATCTTGTTTTTAATAATTGTTTTCTTCTTAATTCTCAGACCAGCACAGCAGAAGCAGAAGAAGGTGGATGTGGAGGTGAGACTGAAAAATCAGGTTTTATCTGTTCGGTCTTCTTGTTTCTCTTGTTCCGACTGCTCTCTTCATGGATTTCTTTGCCCTTCGTTACCTTCACTGGTCCGGTTTTAGGACCCTAACGCTAACCCTTCTCACTGCTGTTTCTCTGTCTAGTTCCTGACATTTGCTCTCCGATAAAGAGCTTTCTGCTTCGATTCCCTCATGCTGCCGAGTGCCTGGAGAGCTGCACAAAGCTGATGCGTAACCATAACCTCACCCCTCCCACGCTGTCCGTGCCGGCACCACCGCCAGAGCTCGCCCAGCTGACCCAGGAGCTGTTGCAGCTCACCAAGCAGGCGCAGCAGTGCTGTATGAGCATCTACAGCCGCTTCAGGGGCCTTAACTCCAAGTCCCAGGATCCTTAGCAGCCGTAACCCCCACCCCCCTCCAGCAGACTCCTAGAGACACCTTATAGATTATAGACTAGATAATCTGTGTAGATCGAAACCTTTGAAGTGCCAAACCAAACAAACACACTTCCAGTGCCTCCGAACGTCCTATTTCCCCCTCATCCTCACTCCTATCATGCTCTGCAGCTCTGATGTGCTTCACCATCAGCTGCCAACTAAGCGCGCCACAGGTAATCAGGAGGAGGTGGATGTCTGAGCTGCTGTAGGCTGTGTGCTTGTCCCTTTGCTGTTTTTAATGAGTCGTTTAGAGCTGAATCACCAACAAAACTGGGCAACAGAATCTCCATGTTTACCTCGCGATAGTCTGTGTGATGGGATTTGTTACTGAAGAGTTCTTTATCTGCCACGTTGTTGCCCCTGGTGATGGATTTTCATGAAGCAGCGTGATGAATAACTCTTGTAAACACCACACATCTGTAAACTGGAGAACACACTTGGCCCGTAAACGTATAAAAATTTATATATTTATTTAAATACACATTTTTCTTACCATAAAACCTCATCAGTTCTTTTTTTTTTTTCCTCTGGATGTGTCCAGAGGCAACAATCAGCATTTTATCATCTACAAATAAATGAAAGCAGAAGTTTAAAGTTGCGCTGGTGCTTTGGAAACAGCAGTTTAACACGTCGACCTGAAATGCGGTTCAGTTGAGGGCGAGTTGATTCGTGTAGGAAGACGTTGCCTGAGGTCCAACTGCATTTATTTTCTGGTCCTCAGAAAACTGCAGTAAACGTTTGGCTGAAGCTTCAGAGCTGAAGGTGGAGGCGATGGATGTGATGGAAGGGAAAGGTCTGAACATCCCCCAGATTATCACCACCCCAGAACCAGAACCGAACAATCTCACAGCCCCAGAGCTCAGGTAACACACAACGTGTATGCTGCTGCTCACGGCCTTCAGGGGGCGCTGTTACCACGCTAAGACATGTAAATGTATGAAAGAATCCATGTTTAATGTCTGTGTTATCCTGTCTTCATGTCCAACTTTGCATCCTTTCATGGTTGTTCTTGTCCTGCTAAAAGTTGCTGAGCGAAACATCTAACAGCTCCAAATATGATTAAAAACACAACTCTGAGTTAAAATCAATGTAAATGGTTTCCTTAAATCTTTCTTTAGCTCCATCCTTTCTGAAACTGTTTGAACTGATTCATATCTCCATGTTCAGAGGCCTGCACACCAAAGGACGTTTGACATACCCATGTTATCACTGTCAGGGTCAGAGGTCACCTGAAGGTGGTCTTCAGCTCCATAAGTTAACCCAGTTAACCTTCAGCACACAAACATCCAAGGAATTTTACAGGAATGGAGACGTGCTTTTCCAGAGATCCGATTGGCCAGTAGGTGGTATTTTTGTATCTGCTGATCTCAAAGATAACCAGAAATCTTCAGATATCAATGAAATTCCTCGACGTGTAGCAACAAGAGACGGAATAAACACGCAGTGGGCGGGTCCCAAGTCAATATTCTCGCAACTTTAATGAAAGCAGGCACCAATGGGAGCAAAGAATATTTGTAAATGACCAGTAGTGACAAACACTGCTGGTCAATACACACTACAATATACACAACTTTGTCAGTATTGACAAGCAGAGCAATGCACGGTTGCTCTGCTTGAAGGGTCTTCATCCCAAATCTTCCTGCGCAGTATCGGCCTCCGATGGTCTTTGAGGTAAGTCGTATGTTCAGATGACGTCTCGGTGGAATAAAAATAAAACAGAGCTACACGAAGCCAAAATCTTTAAAGCAGTTTTTAACCCAAAGAATTAAATTAGAATCACTTTTCACAGTGGTTCAGTCTAAATATCAGGAGAGCAAATCAATATGCTTTCAGATGTGTGGCCACAACTGAAGATTAGCTTCAGAGAGTCTGACAGTGTAAATGTAGGGGAGTACAGAGCTCGAATAAAAGCTTTGTGAATCTGAAACTGTGTTTGAAACCATTAATGAAGCTGACTTGTTAATCTGGTCGAAATTAGAAGCTGGTCTCGCCGCTCAGCAGCCGTGTGAGTAACGTCTTGGGTGGTTATTGGGGCAGTTATTCTAAGGCTACTATCTGAATGAGTCAGTGGAGAGTCTTGACTTTATTGTCATTGATCACTGAGACCAGTTAACAACAGTTTAAAGAGCTTTTTTTCTGCTTCTACTACACAAGTTAGACAACCATCAGTTGATTCAGGGGCCAATGCGATGTTCTGTTGTACCACGATAAACACATCTTTAAGATTGTCTGTCTCCACAGACGGTATGTGAGCATCATATGGACACCTGCGCTTTTGGTGAACTTCTCTCACTATAGTACAATAGTACTGTGACCTCAAAGCAGCCATATTATTGGTCACATGATGTCATTAACCCATTTAATCCCACTGGCAAAATTTTTTGCCGTTTTAACCCTCTATGACACAAAAAGTAAACATATTGTGTGTAGGGGAAGTCTAAGGAGTAAAATTATTTTGCAAAAGGCTCCAACAGCACAAACACGGTGCAGAGGTCCAGTTCAGGGTTCACCATCCCCCTCTGTCACAGAGGCCACGCCCACTAATATTGCAAATTTTAATCCCGATTGGCTCTCTGTTGAAAGAGCAGACAAATTTCTGTCCAGGACTCCCATCTGGTCCCTGTCTGATGAAGATAAAAGCAAGTCTGAAGTCTGTGTTTGAACTCACAAGAGCTTCGGGTTCTCTGTGGGCCTTGAAACACCAAGCGTCTCCTGGAAATGTTGAAAATGATTCACAGTTTCTGATTTGACTGAGCTCTCTTCAGTATTGTGATTGGTGCTGTTGTTGATTTGTTGAGCTCACTAACGTTTTAGAGGCATTTTTTATCGTGCTGTGTTCTGGATGGAGGGACTTCCTTTAACCTCAGTAAGAGCATCAGTCTCTGACAGCTTTAATGTGTTCTGCCATTCTGAATCTGGACTAAATGTAGGCTGGAACATCTTATTGTTTCCTCTCCACGTGTCCGTGTTGATGTCTGTAGTGTTGCAGGTGATGTGTCTGCAGACGAGGACGATCCCGAGCTGCTGAGGGTCGGTTTGAAAGTCTGGTCCACTCAGGGAGACCACCTGTCTGCAGACGACGAGTGAGAGAAACCCCACAGACTCACAATGAGCTCCCTGCTTCCATCTGTCTGTCCACCATGTTTACCTTCCCGTTCTTCCTCCTGCAGGACACGTCCGCTGTCGGCGACCAGCGTCGGCAGCGTGATGGTCCAGGACCGCCTCAACGAGCTCGTCAGACTGTTCAAAGGTCGGACGGAGCGGCAGAAAGAACGGCTGATCGACCCGGACGAATCGGAGGAAGAAAGTCCCACAGCCTGTACGTAGAAACCGGTTTCACGAGTCAGGTCGAGTCAGAAGCTTTGATAAGATAGAACCAAATCCTGCATCAAAACGCCGCTGCAGTGGTTTGCTCAGTGATTGTATGAGTTTAACAATATTCGTGCATGAAGGATTTGAATAAATGATGAGATTAAACAGTTTGCATCAAATACTGAATGATTTTCAGCTGCATCAGTGTAAAACCATCAAAATGATGTTCTCGCGCTTCCTGTCTGATCCCTACAGCTCCAAGCAAAGCTCCGCCTCCCCCGCCTCCCCCGCCTCCCCCGGGAGAGGAGAAGAAAGACACAGCAGCAGGAGGAGGAGAAGAGGAAAAGGAGGAGGAAAAGGAGTTTAAATTTGAGCTTCTGGGATATGAGGTCAAAATTCCCAATCTGCCCAAACTTCCCCAGATGCCTGGCTGGCTCCGAGCCATCCTGGAGTTCCGCTTCCCCTCGAGCATCGACCCGTTCACCGGTGAGAAATCAAGTTCTCCATCACCGCACTTTTCAGGACAGCCATATTCACCCACTGCTTCAGCTTCTGGAGTTGGGTGGAGATGAGTTTCAGGGGTAATTTGTGACAGAAGGGAAGGGGAGGTTTACAGGATGGCAGTGAGACCTGCTGTGATTCGTTGGCACAGACACAAACACGGGAAGCCGAGCTGAAGATGTTCAGATGTTTATTGGGAGCGAGCGTCCATCAGGGGGACAGCTCAGAGAGGCTCAGATGGTTTGGACATGTGCAGAGGAGGGAGGGTGGAGGATGAAGACGGAGCTGCCAGGAAGACCTCAGTGGAGGTTCATGGATGTAGTGAAGGAGGACTGCAGGGGGTTGGTGTGACAGAGCTGGTGTGGTGGCCCCTAAAGGGAGGAGCCAAGAGACAAAGAAGTAGATTGTTTCCCCGTTGAATGGCAGTGCGCACCTTGCTTTGGTGTCCTTTCACCTTGTCTTGCACCTCTGGATCTTCAAACTCTGGCCCAGCAGGTGCAGCTCGGTCTTTAATATCTTTTCAGAGATAGATCAGTGAGGAGCTCAGCGGGTCCCAGACGAGTGAGAGGGCGATGCTGCAGCAGCATCAGGGCACCTTCTGGAGCAAAGTGTAAAACACAAGCTGTGCAGTCTCTCATGTATCCTGTGGAGGAGACACCTCAGAAGGTGCAGAGAGGCCAGAACACCGTAAGTGCCTGTATCAGGGGTCACAGGGATCTGATGATGTCACACTTGACGCACTGACCATAAAGTTTTAAGGTTGGATCGAAATTTGATTGAACTTGATTTTTATTTGTGGGACGTGGACGAAGTCAGAGGAAGTGAAATCTGGTGAGCAAAGGTCACGCTGGTGGCCAAAAAGTTTCTGAGCTGGTTTGAGATGAAACATGACGCGTCAGGTGAGGTCATCCCCCCGGGTCAGACTGTCACCGGGGGGGACGAATTTACGATGCGCTACACAAAGATCAGGTTCTTGGTTATCTGAAGTTCAGGTCACCACAAACAGGTGGCGCTGCAGTAAGAACATGAAGTTAAATGATAGTCAGCTCTCTGCTACCAGGGTTTTTTTATGGGTTCTTCTTTTTCCGTCATGTACGGAGGTCAGAGAGACGTTTGACTGTGGATTTCTGCCCCATAGACCTGATCTACGTCATCTGGCTGTTCTTCGTGGTGGCGGCGTGGAACTGGAACGTATGGCTGATCCCCGTCCGCTGGGCGTTTCCTTACCAAACCCCCGAAAACATCCACCTGTGGCTGCTGGCCGACTACACCTTCGACTTCATCTACATCATTGATATCCTCGTCTTCCAGCCCAGGTTGCAGTTCGTCCGCGGAGGAGACATCGTGGTCAGCAGAAATGAAACGATAAATAAAACTTTGATTTTATCTCATAAACTCTCACAAACACCTTTGATCTGGAACTTCTTTTCCACAGTGCGACAAGAAGGACATGAGGGAGCACTACATGACCACAGAGAGATTTAAGGTGAGAACTTTGGGCCAGGGCCACCTGGTGGATGGTAAAGGTACTGCAAGCGGGCCACAGGAAGTTAGAAAATACAATGAATAATTTAAAAAAAATTATGTTTTAATTGGGTTTACATTTTAATATTCCCTTTTTAAAAAACAAATCAAATCACTTAAAATAACAAACGTTATTCTCCCTTTGACCTTTTCTCAACCCGGAACTCTCTTTTTTCAAATAGCAGGAAAAACTAAAATGATGAGATCAAAAATAATAATAAAGAAACACAGCTGTCACTAAAGCTTCGGCTGGGATAGAAAAGATTTTCATATTTCTAAAACTGCTGCATTCATCTGAAGTTTAGGATCTGCTGTTGTATATAAAAACCATAACTCTCTGTGGAAGCCTGCATTCTCTCTAACGTCCAGCAGGGGGCGAATGTAAAGTCTGACCTCAGTAAACACAGTTTATAGTCTCAGTCTCTAGTTTTAAATATTAGTACATTAAAGTTGATCTTTATTTTGTGAATCATGGTCACATTACAGGGGAAAAGTGATAAAGCACATTTATGAGGTCTGGCTTCAAAAATCTAAGATGCCAATGGACAAGTCTTAAAAACAGGACCAGTGGGTTTATAAGATGTATAAATATAAACCGGTTTATAAAATCTGGCTTCTAGTGATGGCTGATGTATCTGGTAATGTGGATGCTAAAATATGTGTACGCTGCTGGAAAAAAGATGTTATAATCCTATAGATTCATGAATCCTAACAAAACAAACGAGTCTGCATCTTTGATATTTTTGCGTCTTTACATTGTGCACACAGTTTTTTAAACTCAGCACAACCTCAGCTGTCTCCGTACTTTATATTCAGGTTCTCTGAATATAAAGTACGGATTGATTCAGATCTCTAGAACTTCTTTAACCCTTTGGTTTCCCCCTGGTGAGTGTTTGCTGTGTGCTTTGCAGATGGACATCATCAGCCTGTTTCCTTTGGAGGTATTTTACTATTTCACTGGAGTCAACTCTCTGCTGAGGTTCCCTCGCCTGCTGAAGGTCAGAAGGTTTTTCTGCTTTGTTCACAGCTGATCTTTGTGGTCGGGATGAACAGCTGACCTCTGTTTTCCTCTCTCAGTACATGGTTTTCTCTGAGTTCAACGACAGAATGGAATCTGTGATGAAGAAAGCGTACATCTATAGGTGAGAAGGTCTCCAGCCTCACTCTCCACTGTTTGTCCTGGACATAACATCACTCAGGATCACTGTTCAGGTTGGAGGTGTGAAGGTGAAAATGTAAAGAAAATGTTTTAAAGACCTCAGCAGTGACCGGTGTCCACCTGTTCCTGTTCCTGTGTTTGATGTTTGAACCCATCCTGGCACAAAATACCAAGACGCACCCAAAATTTGTAGGTCTTCAGATCTTGTCCCGTATAATTTGAGGCGTTGTTGATGACATAATGAAATCGTCATCACAGCATCAAACACGCCCGGAGGCAGTAAGTAAACATAAGCCCTCAATTTCTCCACGTAACAGGCACGATGGTCACCCTGGAAGTGTTTCACTTCATTGCTGAGGGTGTAGTTTGTCCCGTTTACCTTCAGCAGGTTTATCAGTCGTTTAGGTCTCAGTCACACAGGCTTGCAGTCCATCCAGCAGCCTTTTGTCTTTACCGAAAGCATATTCCCTGACTGGCTGGTGAGTGGTTGCTGGCTGTTGCTGGATGTCATCAGTCCCAAAGAGTGCGATGCACCAAAACCGTCCATAGGATTGCTGCGGTCGTCTGTTATTTGATGGAAGACTCTGAATTGTCTGTAAACACTAACTGAATTCTTAGCTGCAGTGAAACTTGAAAAAGTGCAAGAAATGGAGAACGTTTGCCTCCAAGCCCATAATGCCAAGATGTGTACAATCAGACACATGCAGTCCTACTGTGAGCAATAACCAGGAAACACCAGGAACTATTCACAAACCAGTCAGGGAAGCACATTCTATATTTGTTACTAAGTTAAGTTACTTGAAAAAAGTAATCAGTAACTAATTACTGATTACTTCCCCCAAAAAGTAATCCCGTTACTTTACTGATTACTTATTTTCAAAAGTAATTAATTACTTAGTTACTTTTTAAAAACACGATTTACAACCTGAAGAGGTGATAAAGCGATAGATCTTTCAGCCCAATTCTACTTTTTCTGCATAATCCATCATACAAAATGTAATCAAATGGAAAAGTCTCTTTTTAAAACTTGTTTTATTAGTTTTAATCTTTTAACTTTATGCATCAAGCAAAAATTTAATTATATGCAACATTCTCTGACTGGAAGAAATTAGTTTAACATTTAAACCTATTTTCTGCACATTCCAGCTCATAAAATAAAATCTTTTTTGTGTTTACTTTCAAAGTAAGTAAGTAAAACACTGCAGAAAATAAATCAAATCAAAGACTCAGCGGTCCTGTTGCTCTATTTTCACCTGTAAAGCAGGAGTGGGGTAGGCGGAGGTTTACCCTGGTGCAGGTGAGCTGCAGCGGTCAGTTGAAGAATCCGGGGGGGGGTGATCGTGGCTCAAGAGTTGGGTGTTCGTCTTGTAATCGGAAGGTTGCTGGTTCGAGCCCCGGCTGACAGTCTCGGTCGTTGTGTCCTTGGGCAAGACACTTCACCTACCACCTACTGGTGTTGGCCAGAGGGGCCGATGGCGCGATATGGCAGCCTCGCCTCTGTCAGTCTGCCCCAGGGCAGCTGTGGCTACAACTGTAGCTGCCTCCACCAGTGTGTGAATGTGAGAGTGAATGAATAGTGGTATTGTAAAGCGCTTTGAGGCATCCCAATATAAATGCAATCCATTATTATTATTAATCCGCGAGTTTCTCTGTGAGTTTCCCATTACGTCGTAGCTACTCGGTGCTTGCTTGGAAGTTTGGGGGTTTTTTTCGCTGTAAAAAGAAGTTTTCTTCCCACACAGTGAGCAACGGACACTAATGTTTTTGTCACTTTTTATGGAATCAAACTCAAAGTAAGGTCAGTACTTCCACGCTTTAAACGCTGCACGCTCATACTCTCTCCTGCACTCGATATATGATCCACTGTTGATCTGCACACAGCTGTTGTCACGAACGTCGCACTCGCTTACGTCACTGTCATGAGACATTCTCGCAAAAAAAATCATGGTTTTAGTAACGCAGCAACGCAGCGCTCCTACGGGAAAGTAACGGTAATCTATTTACCGTTTTTGCAATAGTAATCCCTTACTTTACTCGTGACTTGAAAAAAGTAATCAGATTACTGCCCATCTCTGATTACCGAAGGTTCCCAGAAGGTTGCCAGTCTTGTCTCTAGCTCTATATGAATCTTCACACATCTAAACTGACAAGTGATGATGTCACAAACCTCGTTAAACTTCTTTTCTCCGATCAGGATAAATGTTTTTTTGACTCTGCCCTGTAAGAAATATTTACCTCAGAGATCATAGAAAATATGAAAATAGCAACATAAAAATGGTAAAATATTACATTTAACAGCATAAAAATATAAAATACACACCCAGAAAAACTATTTTATTCTTTTACTTTAGTTTAGTTTTCAGTGGCAGGGTTCAGGGACATGGTGCAGTTTTTTCAGCTGATAAGAATGGTCATCATTTTAGTTTTATTTTGATGGGAGAAGGTTTTGTCATTTAGGCACCAAAAAATGGCCAAAAGAGTTTTTACCCAGAGCAACAAAAACAGTGTACCATCTGCAAAAAGCCTAAATGCATTCGTAGTGGCCCCAGTTTGGATCCTTGAGGAACGCCCAGGTTAAATATAATTTATTTCAGTAGATCTCTTTCTTGTTGCTGTTCTTGAATTTTTGATGTTATTTTTGTTTCTGCCGCTGTATGTCAGGGTGATCCGAACCTCAATGTACCTGCTGTACTCCCTGCACATCAACGCCTGCCTCTTCTACTGGGGCTCCGATTATGAAGGACTGGGATCCACCAAGTGGGTCTACAATGGAAAAGGCAACGCGTAAGAATTCAGATTTATATTTTTGCAATAAGAAGGGTTCAATGTTAACGATGTGAGACTGATTCTGTCTGTTTCTGGATGTCAGAATGAGGAAGAAAGAGGAAATCTGAATATAGAAGAGCCATAACTGTTTGCTCTTCAACAGGGCAAACAGACTGTATGGCAGTTACGTCATCTGTAAAACTGGAGCAGTGTGATCGTGCTTCATTTTCACTATGTCTGATTTGGTTATAGTTGTAGCTCAGACATCAGTGGACAGATCTACTAACATCAGGGTCACCGACTTATTGTAACAAAACCTTTTATTCACTGTAATTGACAGGAAATTTCTGATGTGAATGTGTTATACTGTGTCTCTGATCCACAGGTGATGGTTAGTTTGGCCTCACAGCTGTGGCTGGGTTATTGATTGAATTTACCCATATAATTAAATTTTAACTATCACAGATTCGTCAGCTTTATGTTGCATTTTGCTGAAATCCTTGAAGGAATCAAAACCCAGTAGAAGTTTGAATTTTAAAATGTTCTAGGTTCTTCAAATCAGGTTAGAATATCTTAAAAGTGCATTTCCACTAAACTAAAGTTGAAGCTCTTCATGAATCGATGGACTGTTTTCATTCCTGCAGGTACATCCGCTGTTACTACTTTGCCGTGAAGACGCTGATCACCATTGGAGGACTGCCCGACCCAACCACTGTCTTTGAAATCTGCTTCCAACTCATTAATTACTTTGTTGGCGTCTTTGCTTTCTCCATCATGATCGGTCAGGTCGGTAAAACCACCATTTACAGCTCTGCTTCTTTTTGGCCATCCATGACCTAACGTGGTTCCGCCCCCTTTGGTTTTTGGTGCAATGTGTCAGATGAGGGATGTAGTTGGAGCGGCGACTGCCGGGGAGAACTACTACCGTGCCTGTATGGACAGCACGGTTAAGTACATGACCTCCTACAACATCCCTCGCGAGGTCCAGAACCGCATCAAGACCTGGTACGACTACACCTGGAAGAGCCAGGGCATGCTGGGTAAGAAATGTCTGAGAGAAGCTGTCTGAGACCTGGTCCCTGAACGCCTCGAGTTCAAAGTAACAGTGAGCATTGTGGTGTCCCGTGTGCAGATGAGCAGGAGCTTCTGATCCAGCTTCCCGATAAGATGAGGATGGACATCGCCGTGGACGTTAACTACGCCATCGTCAGTAAAGTCGCCCTGTTTCAGGTCAGAAACGGCGAATAAAAAATAAAAACATTTTTATACACATGAATGCATAAATGTGTGTGTGTGTGTGTGTGTGTGTGTGTGTGTGTGTGTGTGTGTGTCTCAGGGCTGTGACAGGCAGATGGTGTTTGACATGCTAATGAGGCTCAAGTCTGTCGTGTACCTGCCCGGAGACTTTGTTTGTAAAAAGGTAAGAACGCACCTGTCGAGCCGGCAGAGGTGTTACTGAGCTGATGGTGACACAGACTCTGTGTGTGTGTGTGTGTGTGTGTGTGTGTGTGTGTGTGTGTGTGTGTGTGTGTGTGTGTGTGTGTGTTTGTGTTTCAGGGGGAGATCGGCAGGGAGATGTACATCATCAAGCAGGGCGAGGTTCAGGTGGTGGGCGGTCCTGACCTGGAGACGGTGTTCGTCACCATCAGAGCCGGCTCGGTGTTTGGAGAGATCAGGTCAGAGCTGCTTCCCGTCATCCTGTTAAACAATTAAAAACCTGCACGTGGCGGCTGCAAATAAAGACGTTCAATCGTTCTCAGGATGTGCGGCTGGGCAGCACGCCAGACTGAAATATATTATAGATATATCATCATACTGTGATTATGTTTTGTTAAAATGATAAAAATAAGACAACTTTCATACCACAGAGGGAGAATGAAATTTACCCAACAGGGTGTTAAATGTTTCAAAAAAGTGAAATCATGTCAGTAGATTAGTTTTTCATGATCAATAATCATAATAAAGGATGTTTTGAAAAAACTCTCTGTGGTCTCTGATTGGTCAGTCTGCTGGCGGGAGGCGGAGGAAACCGGCGCACAGCCAACGTGAAGGCCCACGGATTTGCCAATTTGTTCATCCTGGATAAGAATGACCTGGCAGAGATCCTGGTGCATTACCCCGAGTCCGAAAAACTGCTGCGCAAGAAGGCCAAGTAAGACCGAGACCCTGTTAGAGCGGAACGCAGTTTAATTATTTTAATCCAAATGCGAGTCCTTTCACACCGAATTACGACATTTAAACACAACCAGCTCGTCTTCGAGTCAGCATCTTTACTCTCGCAGCAGCAAAGACTTCAGCTACAACCTTCTGGTTTATGGCTGCCATCGTAACCCCAAGAAACCTTCTTGGCATTTTTTAAAGCATATTGTCAGGGTTTATTGGGAAGTTAAGGTGGAGAACTATTACAGAACCTGCTAACCTGCAACACGTTGTCCAAACCACGGCCGTCGGGTGGAGAGACAACGAGGTTAGTGTTTGCGTCCCACCAGCTCTGTTTTATAAACAGCAGTAAAGACTCTCACACTGAGCTGGAAGGGTTAGGTCCTGTTGTCCTGTCACAGTAGGAACACTATTATTAATAAATACTGATTCACTGCATTCATGACCTTGCAGAGTCTGTAGAGACACACTTATGTTACCACAGTTTACAGATGAATACCTGAGGACAGATTTGTACTTTAACCAGCCGGACTCTGGTCACCATCCGGCTGGAGGCGGATCCAGCATGTCAGTAAAGCAGCCCCACTTGCTAATAACAACCATCAGTTAATAGGAGGCTGATTGTTTCTGCTGCTTCCTCAGCTCGCCTTCCTCTCGTTTGTCTGATCTCTCTGTCCGGGACAGGATTAGACTCACCTCTAATCAGCTTACGGCGCTCGCTCTAGTTTGTGTTTGAGAATCGGGTCAGCTCATTGAGGTGATCCACCTTCCTTTATCTGCTCAGTCAGGCCATGGCGCTGAAGCAGACCGGCCGGAGCCGCGGCAGCCGCCGGAGCTGCTGAATGTCAGATTGTGGAGGTTTGGAGATGTAGGAGCAAGGTTTTCAGTTTCTGAGCTTGTCTGGACTGCCGCCCTGTGTTTGTCTTTGTGCAGGAAGATGCTGACGAAGGACAAGAAGCCGGAGGAGAAGGAGGAGGGTAAAGGTGCAAAGACAGTCATCCCGCCACGACCGGACACACCAGAAATGTTCAAGGCCGCCCTGAAGGTGACGGAGCAGGCAGGCATCGAGGGAACCTTCGCCAAGCTGAAGAAAGTATACAGACCGTCTGAGGCGGGAGAGGCACAGGTAGGCCAGCATCACCACATCACCTCTGTGCAGCTGCAGGGAAGGAAGGATAGATAGATAAAGTGAGGAGACTGAAAGGTTCTTTTCAGTGCTTTATTCAGTGACTCCACCAGAGCAGCTTTGAATGATTCACAGTTTATAATAAGCCACCTTAATCTGATGCTGCACTGTTGTGGAGGCCCTCACGTTATCCCATGTCTGAAATGAGCTGTTTAACTCCTCCTCTTTAAACCAGCTTTATTCTGACTGGGTCTTCTTCATGGACAGAAGGTTTGATCAGCAGGTGGGAGGGGCTACTGCGTCCACTGCCATATTAGGAATATCAGTAATGTGTCAAAACTGAAATGAAACGATTCATGTCCTAATGCGTGCTGATTGGTAAGAAACAGATTTAGAACATCATCCCTTGATAGAAATGTTCATATAAAAGCTAATTTGCTCGTTTGTTTTCGGGAAACATTCACCTCAATCACTAAAACTGCTTGACCTTAACTTACTTGATAACGTTAAACGCTCTCAGAACCTGGATCAGCTTTTATTTTTGTGCCCACATAGAGTTTTCTCAAATTAGCAGACTCCATTTCTTAGGTAGAGGTAGCTAACGTTAGCTAATGTTAGCTCATGTCAGCTAATGTTAGCCATGGAGTTCTGTAGAGGAGCAAAGCACCTGGGAGACAGCACAAACTAGGAGGGAAGGAAGGAACAGTGGGGGGCGGTAAGGAATTTTAGAAAAAAAGTAGAAATGATGAAAGAAAGCAAGGAGGAGGTGAGGAAGGAAGTAACGGTGCAAGGAAGAAAGGAAATAATAAAGAAGTGAAGAAAGGAAAGGTGGAAAGAAAAGAAAGCAAGGAAAGAAGGGAGGAAGGAAAAGAGGAAGGAAGGATGTTTGTGAAGGAAAGAGGAAATAAAGGAAAGGAGCAGTTAGAAAGGAAGAAAGTGAGGAAGGATGGAAGGTAAAAAGAAGAAAAGAAGAGTGGGTAGGAAGAAAGAAAAGATGGAAGGAAGAAAGGAAGGGTGGAAGGACAGGAGAATGAAAGTTGGAAAGGAAAGAAGGAATAAAGAAAAGCATGAAGGAAGTAAAAAGAAAGACTGTAAAGGAAAGATGGAAAGGAAGGAAGCTAAAAGGGATCAAAAATTAATCGTGGGTTTTTCAGGATTTGGATTTTTCCTGTGTGTTTTGGAGACGCCCTTAGAGACCAGCAGCAAAGGAAAGTCATTTTGTCCTCCATCTTTCATCCTGTCCTTTCCTTCTTTGTTCTTCAGGCTCCTCCCTCCATTTCTCCAATCCCGCCCCCTTCTCCAATGCACCGCCGGTCTCCGGTACCCCTGAGTCCAGCTCCGGAAGACGGAGAGGAAACGGTGGCAGAAACAGCCGACAGCTCGGTCATCATCAGGATGACGCCGCGGCACAAAGGGGAGGAGGTTCTCACCGTGGAGATGAAGGCAGGAGAGAGAGGGGGGGAGGAGGAGAAGGAGGAGAAGGAGGAGACGAAGGAGAAGGAAGAGGAGCCGTCAAAGGAGTGAGCTGACAGGAAGCTGCTGCCCTCCACCTGCTCCAAGGAGGAAACAGGACACTCTCAGGTGTAGGACATGCTTCTTCTTCTGTGGTGGATTTTATTGTCACAGAAAAACACATTTCATCTAAACTGTCACATGACAGGAAGGAAGGAGAAGAATGATGTAAATGAAAGGAAGCAGGAAATAAAGCAAGGACGGAAAGAATACTTCCTTCTTTTCTTCCTTCCTCCCACCTTAATTCAGGTTTTTTCAGGTCTCAGAGCTTCAGAGAACTTTGATCTCACGGAGGTTACTGTCTGGCTGCAGTACCGTCTTTGGCCACACGAACTGACTTACATGTACCAGCCATTAGAACCCAGAGGGGCGCTGTTTCACCACGCAGGAGGAGTGTGTCTGTAACAGAAATGATTAAAGAAACTCATTTTCCCAGAATCCCCGGTTTCTGTCCTGCAGCTTCTTAACCACTGACTTTCTGGGGCCCTCCCTCAGCTGATTTTAGAGGCATGTGTTGGGAACTACAGGAAGCAGCGGGAAGAAGAAGAAGAAAGGCGTGAGCTGCGTCTTCTTCATGTAAAAACAGACTGAACATGTATTTGTGGCGTGTGAGAGATCTGACAGCCGCTGATTGATTTTCCACCGAGAGCTGCTCGATAACGCTGTCTGACATCAGCTGAGCTCTGAGGACATCCAATGATTTTAGCCGGCAGCTTCCAGGTCATTCAGGGTCACCAGGATGACGGTTCAGGGTTAGCGGGTCAGTTTGGACCTCTGAGTCATGAGGTCTTCATCAGCACGCACAAAAGTGCAGCATATATTTTAATGTCTGAACATGTTGCTTTTCCTATAACACAGTAAAAAATATCATAGTTAGAACAAATGGTTCACTGTTTGAACTCTGGAAGCTTGTTTCTATCATAGAAAAAAAGATTTTCTGCCATTTATGAACCAAAATTTGCCCAAAAAGTTTGACTAAGTAAGATAAAATTTGGGGATACTGAACCTGAAATTTTGAATTTATGATGTCAAAAATGTACTGAAACAAGCTTCTGTTCATAACAAAAACCGCACATGAAAAATCTAAAATAAGCAATTAAAAATGAAATCATGAGGCAAGCTTTAATACAATAAAGCCTACAGTCATTTTAGCTGTAGCTGCTGGAGGGCGCTGCTGAGCTTTATGATAGGATAAAGAGCCTGGGGGTAGAAGCTCCTGCCCACAGAGCTGCTGCAGTGTTTATACAGGACAGGAAAAGCTTCAGGAAGCGCAGGAAACTGTGTCGGCCGAGCCGAGAAAAAGGCGGGAAAACAGAAACAATGCAGCACAGGAAGCTTCGTGATTACTGCTGATTGTCGAGAGTAGAAGAAGAAACATGTGACAGTGCTGCTTTGGCTCAGAATTCAGGTTTTATTGTATTTGTACTGAAGCAACGACGTCACTGTAAGAATTAAAAACCAGTTTGTAAATAAAATGATTATAACGAGCGTCTGTGTTTCAGCTAAGATTGCTGCACATTTCATTTCTTCATATTTTGTAGGGAAACATGCAAACACACATGGAAATAAAGGCAAAATCAGAGTTTGCGCGACTCCGGTGAGCTTAAAGCGAATATTTGGTGTAGCACCTTTATTCTCAGGGCTTCTTGAAGGATGTTCAAAGCTCTTCTTTGGGTGTTTCTGCCTTTCCTTCTGTTCTCTGTCAGGATGATCCCACACTGCTTCAGTAACGCTGAGGTCCGACTCTGGGGAGGCCGACCCATGACCGATAGACCAGGTGTGCTTTTACGGCATTGTTATGCTGAAAATGAAGCTGCTGCCAATATGCACATAGTAATAAAACCAGACATAGCAATAAAATAAAAAATAATAATGAATCAGTTATCCACAGAGTTAAAAGCCAGGGAATAAAAATAGGTTTTTAACAAAGACTTAAAACTGGCACTGATGCAGCCTGTCTAATATGGAGAGGAAGGTTATTCCAAAGCATCGGCGCAGCAACAGAGAACGCTCGGTCTCCTCTAAGTTTCAGTCCTGACTTTGGGACCGAAAGCAGCAACTGCTCAGCTGACCGAAGGGAACGAGTGGGGACGTGGGGCTGTCAGACAAATAAACAGGTGCCAGACCATTTTAGAGATTTAAAAACCAATAAAAGGACTTTAAAACGGATCCTAAATTCAATAGGAAGCCAGTGTAAAGAGGCCAAAATCGGAGTGATGTGATCAAATTTCCTTCTGCCAGTTAAAAATCGTGCTGCAGCATTTTGCACTAATTGCAAGCGTGACAAACTGCCCTGCCCAACCCCTATTAAAAGAGAATTGCAATAATCTAAACGTGAGGTAATAAAGGCATGAATAACACTTTCCAAGTCACGCTTGGAAAGAAAGGGCTTAACCTTTGATAAACGTCTGAGTTGATAAAATGCTGATTGTACAGAAGTGCAGAATTTTAACTCCGAGATTTGTGATCAAACTCTTTAGTTGGGAAGTCAAAGCTGCAAGATCAACATCCGGAGTATGAGAAGAACGATTTGGGCCGAATAAAATTGCTTCTGTCTTCCGATCATTAAAATTTAAAACGTTTTTTGCCATTCATGCTTTGACATCAGTAAGGCAGTCAAGCAGAGGTCCAGTTGGGAGACTATCAGAATGACTAAAAGGTAAGTAGAGCTGGCAGTCATCTGCGTATAGATGGAATGGCACTTTATGCTTTCGGAAAATCGCGACAAGAGGCAAAAGGTACAACGAAAACAATAACGGCCCAAGAATAGATCGCTGTGGCACACCCCAAAGCAGAGGGGCCACAGAGGATGAAGCCGACCCCAACTTAACACAAAAGGTCCTACATAAGAGACTTTAACCACAAAAGTGCCAAACCAGAAATTCCCACACAGTGCTGCAAGCTGGAGATCAGCAAATCGTGATCCACTGTGTCAAATGCAGCGGTCACATCCAACAAGACCAGCACTGCATATTTACCACGGTCTGTTGCTATCAGGAAGTCATTCATAACTTTTACGAGGGCTGTCTCCGTGCTGTGGAATGGCTTAAAGCCGGACTGAAAGATTTCTGACAATTTAGAGTCATTCAAGTAGTCCATCAACTGAGTATAAACAATCCTTTCCAGAATCTTACTAAGAAAGGGAAGCTTAGAGATGGGTCTAAAATTTGACATGACTGAACTGTCTTAAGTAAAGGATGCATGACTGCATGCTTAAATTACCTAGGTACCTGACCAGACAAAAGACTAGTATTAATAATGTTCAGAATGTGTGGTCCGATGATAGGAAATACCTTTTTAAGAAAACGGGGAGGAACAACGTCATTTGGAGAGCCACACGGTTTAGCATTCAGCACAAGTTTCTCTGAATCAGATAAAACAATTGGTAGAAAAGCAGAGAACAGACTTGAGCAAGAACCATGCATGGCTGGGTCAGCAATAGGTAGAGTCGGAGGTCTCAAACTAGCAACCTTGTCCACAAAATAATTAAGAAACTTATTAGCCATCAGTGATGTGTTTCTGTGACAGGCGGCTCGTAACAAAGAGCCTGAAGCTCAAACAGGTTCTTTGCTAACTTGTCTGTTACGTGTCGACACAACACCAATTCATCCCTTCAGTTGGGAGCCTTTTTATGCTTGAATGATTCATAGATTGGGATTAAGAGGTTTAAGCAAACAAAAGCATTCCTCTGAGAATGGTCATCCCAAAGACTGGAAATGAACCTCGTGACACCAAGTCTGACTGCTTAATATCAGCATGGACTTTGCTTCCAAGTGTCGGTCCTTTAAAGCTCGCACTCTGTCACTCAACCATCCGGATGTGTTCCATCACTTCCATGACCACAGGTGTAGAAATGCAGATAGCTTCTACAAACCTGAAGGCACTGAGACCAAAGTCATCAGGTAAGTGTTCACTGAGCTGAGGTGAGGCTCCTTGTCTCATAGACGTCCTCCTCTCACTCCTGACCAGCCACAGCAGATGATTACCAGGTTTCTTCCTGTTAAAGGGGAGTTTTTGCTTCCCACTGTGGCCATGTGCTTGCTCATAGAGGGGTTGCGTGATTGTTGAGGTTTTCTCTGTGTTATTGTAGCCCCCTGCTGGCTGTTGCAAACAATGCAGGTCTAGGTCGTCACTCAGAGGCTGTGTGTCTCTTATAAACACTGCATGGATGCAAACTGTTGTTTTAGAAAACAGGAAGGTATTTGGGGGGTTTCGGTTTGTGATCTCGAGTCGATTAACGATCTCTGCGTTTCCTTGTTTTCAGCACTGATGGAAAAACTATGAAACCCTTCAGTTTACCTTTAAAGAGGCTGCTGTCTTTAACTGCTTCACTGTTTGAGGCCTTGATGTGTTTCACGTGTTTGTGTGAGGTAAGAGGTGCTGCCTTCAGGGTCCATGGGTAAACATAAACTCTCTTAACTGAAACTAAACTAAAAACTAAAACCAGATGTGAAAAAAATACTTTCTTAGTAGAAATAGAATATAAACTATACTTGCAAAGTAAAATGGGCGATCGTGGCTCAAGAGTTGGCAGTTCGTCTTGTAATTGGAAGGTTGCCGGTTCTGACAGTCTCAGTCGTTGTGTCCTTGGGCGAGACACTTCACCTACTGCCTACTGGTGGTGGTCAGAGGGCCCGGTGGCGCCAGTATCCGGCAGCCTCGCCTCTGTCAGTGCACCCCAGGGTGGCTGTGGCTACAATGTAGCTGCCATCACCTGTGTGTGGATGTGTGGATGACTGAATGTAGTGTAAAGTACTTTGGAGTCCTTAGGGAATAAGTAAAGCGCTATACAAATACAGGCCATTTACCAAAATCTAACATGTCAGTTTTAGTTTCTGTTAGTTTGATCAAACGTGAAGAAGCTGAAACTCAAAAATGAAACTGAAACAAACAAACCTGCACGTCCTCAAACCAAAGTGAACAAATGAACAATACAAACATAAAAAGCTTCCTTTAAACGTGGGTGTTGTGTGAAGTCTTTGGCTTCTTTAGACAGAAAACGCTGAGTTAGTTCAAAGGTTTAATTGTGCTTTGATTAAAATAAGACGATTTTAGATTTCAGACTTCTTGCTGGATCGCGGCAACTATTTCTAAGTGATTTTTGAAGCTTCCTGATGGATATCAGTGAGGAGACGAGGACAGGAAGTGGAAATGACTCTCAGCCCAAACACATGCGCTTCACATGTTCAGCTCTGACTGAGTAATGGTTTCATAACCTCAGAGAATATGGAATTTTTCTCACAGCAGAGACCTGCGGGTCATCCTCGCACGTCCTGATTGGCTGCAGTGTTTGAGACTCAGCCCTATAACAGACCCACAGGCCTCCAGCCTCCACGTCGCCGTCTTTTTCCACGAAGCCTGAGGTGGAAAATCACCAAAAGTCTGAAGCCACACAGACGTCTGTGGGATATGATGAAACTTCCACCACCAGTAAAATGAAATGCAGCAGCAGCAGAACAGACTGGGAGGCTTCCAGTTGCTGGATGAAACTGGTGGGAGGTGCATTGGAGAGCATTTTCATGTGTTCATCAGTTTTCCTGTGAATCTTGAAACCTGCAGCTCAGCAACAGATGTGCCTGCTGACAGATGCTGAAAGATTTTTACACAAAGCAGCGACTGAAATAGCCGCTGACAACATTTTAAAGGTTAGTCTGATAAAACAGAATATTCAGGAGGAGGCGTCACGCTGCTGTTTGCATCTTCTCCCTGTGCCTGTTTGGGCTGTTAGATAAACTGCTGCTGGATCCAGAGAACACGTGGGTCAGTTTGCTGCTCGCTCTGCCTCATGGATAACTGTGCGCTCACCTTGGTAATGACAGGTTTCTGCTGTGGCGACAGTCTGAGGACCAGCTGCTTGTTTCGGTGCACACACGATGCATTTCTTTCTCCGAGGCTTAAAGATGAAGCTCTGCGTGACCTCAGGTCCTTTCCGTTTACTTGCATGGACAGGAAGCGACACATCCAGATGTTCAGAATGAACGTTCTCCTGTTCTCCTTCATATTGATTTGGGGATTTCTGCATGAAGGTAAACCTGGCCTCCTCATAAACCCCATGGCAGCACTGAGCCAGAGGAGCAGCACTATGCAGCGCACCGTTGCAGGGCAGGTTCCTGCATCTTTTTTCAAATGGTTAACATAGTGCCAGTTCAGTTCAGTTTCATTTACACATCATCAAATCACAACAACAATCACCTCAAGGTGCTTTATATTGTAAGGTTAAGATGCTAATAATACAGAGAAGACCCCCAAACTCAAACATCCTCCTATGAGCAAGCAGGAAAAGCCCGATTTAAACGAGAATCCTAAATCTTTAAATCTGCTTCCTTCACCAAGATGAAGGATGAAGATCACTGTGTCACTTTTTTTCAAGTGAAGAAGTTAGAAACACTTTCTAAATTTGACTTTTTTGCATTTAGAATTATATATAAAATTCGATTTATCCTCAGCAGCAGAGGTGACTCCTGGTCTTCCCTTCCTGGGGCGGTCCTCATGTGAACCAGTTTCCTCGTAGTGCTTGATGGTTTTTGGGGACACATTCAAAGTTTTCTGGACTGACTGACCTTCAGTTCTTAAAGTAATGATGGGCTGTCGTTTCTCTTTACTTAGCTGATTGGTTCTTGCCATAATATGAATTCTAACAGTTGTCAAGTAGGGCTGTGAGCTGTGAACCAACCTGACTTCTGCACAACACAACTGATGGTCCCAACCAGATTAAGAAATTCCACAAATGAACCCTGACAGGCTCACCTGTGAAGTGAAACCATTCAGGTGACTACATCATGAAGCTCACTGAGAGAAGGCAGCGAGGTTTGCAGCGCTGCCAACAAAGCAAAGGGCGGCTACAGGAAACTAAAATCTAAAACATATTTAGAGTTAGTTGTCATTTTTTTCAGTTTGTGTTTACATTTTAGAGAGAAGTAAAAATAAAGAAAAACCATTCAATGAGAAGGTGTGTCCAAACATTGTGCTGGTGTGTACATTTACAGTGATGCATTCAGGAGGGTGGCACTGAGGTCCAAAGTCCGGATTAAGTCACACCCCCACACCTGTTATTTCTTCCTTTCTTCAAGCTTCCCTTAATGTGCCGCTCACCTGCATCTGCAAATACTGCATAAATAGATGCATTTATATAAAGTCTGAAGTCTTATTGTTGTGGTTTTATCTCACAAAGTGAAAACATGTCTCGCGCTCTCTTTGCAGGTTTTATGTAAAAATATGTCACATTTGCCCAAAAACACCAAGATGAGAGCTTCTGTTATGTAAACAGTTTCAGCTGCAGTGGGTCAACGTGACACACTGGCCACTTTGTACTGTCTGTAAAGATGTCTGTATCAGTCATATTACTGACATGTTGTCACCTGTTTGACTCTTTGCAGTGATACATACTGACACATGTGCGGGTCATGCTGATGTTTTAGAAAACAAAAAAGAATAATCATGAAATAAAGAAAAATCTAAATTTTAAAGAGCTCATCTGAGCTGATGACGTGTGTGTGCCAGATCTTAGCCTGATGTTTTTCACTGACAGTCTCACAGTCAGACCCGCCCTCCGTCTATAAAAGTGCCATTTTTTCCACTCCGCCCATGCGCGCTCAAACACACACGCAACCACAGAGTCACCGCATATCCCACAGTCCGTGAAGGCAGCAGCACCAAGCAAGCAGTCCGGAGTTTCCAGCGGCGCAGGGCAGGAGGCGCACACGGATTCGGGGCCTCGGAGATCCGCAGGTTTCACTTTGAATCCGCGTCTGGTTGCTGGAGAGTCTGCCCGAGTCTGCAGAAGACTTCACTGCGAGGAAGGAGCGGGAGAAGAGGAGGAGAAGGAGGGAGAGGAGGCGCTGCTCGGGACCGGGAGGTAAGGAGAAGTCTGCTTCCTCTAAACTTTTCCTTCCGTCGGGCTGTCAGCTGTTCAGAGTCTGGGTTCTGGGTGCTGTCCTTCACATGACCCGGGTCTGACCCGGCTCGGCCCGCCTGTTTCTGCCTCTTTTCATCCGGCCGTCCAGCAGCTTCCACCGCTTCAAAGCTCTTTTCTTTCTCAGCGGTTTTTACGCGGACAAAAGCCCCGCGGCCTCACCTGGCCAGCTCTCCACGTGTTAGTTTCCATGGTGATGATGACGACAGGCCCGCCGGCTGTCAATACCGCTCCATCAGTTCATGCCCTGATCGATGGCAGGGGTTCAGTTTGACCTGCAGCACAGAGGTCCGAAACCTGCGTTTACGCAATCCCGCTGATCAGAGCTCAGCTTCACCATCAGCAGACGACCAAGTTTCTGTCAGCAGCAGCTTCTTTACCTCACAGGAGCAGAAAGCAGCAGCTCTCTGCTTTACTGCTGGGAAAACACGTTTTCAGCTCATCGGAGTTTCAGTAAAAAGTCAGAAAAGTGAAATATTTGCACGCACGTGTTCTCGGACACTTTGTCCACATCACAGAAAACTTCTGCTTCGCGTCCGGTTTGTTTTTAGAGTTTATTCTCAGAGTGGCAGCAGATGCATGCTCGTGGAAATGACACAGACGGTGTCCACCTCATCGACTAATCGATTAATCGTCTGCCCTGCTGTTAGCTTTGATCAGCAGATCGCAGGTTTAGTCTGTGAGTGTACAAACGCTGAAGAGGGAGAGATGCAGGAGAACAAATATCTGGATTTTCTCCTTCAAAGATCTTAAACTTATTTTCAAACTTGATCTAAACGATCATCGGAGCAGAAAAATAAAAATGAATATTTGGTTCGGTTTGTCGTTGCTGTGGTTTCGTGTCCTTGAGCAGCAGCTGTGCAGAGCGGAGGAGGAACAGCGAGGAGTTTATTTACTGAAAGTTGCATTTAAACAGCAGCAGGAGAAACAGTCACATTTAAGGCAGTTTACAGACGGAGGGAATAAATTTGCCTTCTTTTATCTGATATCCATCAATAACTGGAGCAAGAATGAGCAAAATGGTCATAAGTCAGAACAACTTTAATTCATTTTTAAATATAGTGACGCGTTTAAAGAACTTCTGAGGAGAACAGTAGACCTACAACCTCACGTTTAGGACCATCAGGTCCGCCTGGGGTGGGATGGTGATCTATTTACATTTATTTCTGGAGAGCAGGAGTCTTCTGACTTCTGTTAAAAATGATCGATTATCGTTTTTGCTGAGACGCATCAATGAGAAATGTTCTGGATCTTCATCATTGATGTTCACAGTTAAGTCTTAGAAAGCAGAACCAATAAAGGTGTCACGTTTTCACATCTGAGCACCTGTAAACGCCGAGTCAGCTGACTGTTACCACTCTGTGGTCGTTGCTGTTGTTGCTTTGGTTGCCGTGGTTGCAGGAGTTGCTTCAGCGTGTTGGTCTTGCTTCCTGGTCTTTTGCGGGTTTCTTTCAGCTGAATAAACTGTTTAAACCTGAAGTCAAACATTCGCCGTCGCGGCGCTTTGAATCGGGCCGAGAGCTCGGCTCAGGAAAGATGCTGGAAACTTTTCAGCTGAGAGGAAGGTGTGTGTGTGTGTGTGTGTGTGTGTGTGTGTGTGTGTGTGTGTGTGTGTGTGTGTGTGGTCTGAAGCGAGCTGCACGAGAAGCTGCTGAAGTTTTTCCTCTGGAGTCAGACGCTTCCTGTTCCTGCAGCAGTGATGGAGGAGGTTGGCCTGCAGGGTGTGTCTGCACACGCTGACCACCGCAGCACAAAACCTTCTATAAATACAGTCTCCTCTCCGAAGAAGCCTCGTCACACTTCACTGGCGTGGACAGACTCCTTCTTTAACCCTTAAACTTCCAGGTTTCCAGAGTTCGGAGCTTCTTTCTCTCTCTGGAGCTTTCCGGTTTCTCCTGTGATAACTGAGAAAATGTCCTTTAACATGAGAGCAGGAGAAGCAGGAACCCCACACAGTGTCACCACAGGAGCCCGACTATGACCGGTCTCTTTTAATTTCACCAACAGCTCCAAATATTTCACGTAAAAGCAGGAAAAGGAACAAATTAAACCGTTTTGTTGTCGGGCGTCTTTCAGCACACGTTCTTCAGAAAACTGTGTTTTTCTGTTCTTAGTGTTCGATTCCCCGTCACGTCTGACGTGACGTGTTTTTAGTCTGCGGCGTACACACAGCACCGCTTTTATCCAGCCGGCTACGACCGAAGCGTGGCCTACAAAAGGTCGATTGTGAAAGCTTCGCCAGGTGTGCTGCGTCACTGTGCTGCCACAATTCAGACAAGAGTGACCACAAAGCTTTGTTGGGTTTTGTAGCTTCCAGGTAACAGGGAGTTGCACCTTGTTTACTGCACCGTTCCCAGGACGGCCTCTGCAGGCTCACATGTGTTTACGCCGACTTCCTGCATCAGCCTAACTTCCACGTTTCAGAGCGACCGTCTCTGCGTGGATCCTTTTACGGCGCCCGTCAGAGCCAAAAAAAAGAGCTCGTCATTTTCCTTCTTAAATCTGTTTTTATGTTTTACTTTGTTGCCTGAACTCGCCCGGCCTCACAGCTTGTGTGTCTTTCATATTCAGGCTGCTTACAGGACGAAATGATTGGGCGTGCATCAGAAGTTGGTGACGGTGAGCTCTGCCCGTGCAGCTACCCATCAAAACATCTGGAAACGATTCTAATGGTCATCAAAGCACAACTTTATTGATATACACAGAGGTGTCAAAACTCGTCATTGAGGGCACAGAGGAGTTGGTCAGATGTCGTCTTTTTGGGGTAGCAGGATAAAGGCGGGAGCTGCAGATGTGTCAGTGAACATGTTGGCAGGTCAGCAGTGATTTTACACTTCAGACTCTGAACTCAGCAAACAGCCGGTTAACCTTTAATGAGCCGAGCGGCTGAAGCTGGTTCCTGTAAAGCTGAGCAGCTGGAGTCAGAGCTAGTGTGATGCTCAGTTAAACCGGATACCAGCGAACGCCTCGTCTCAGCAGCTGTTAGCACATCTGCTTTATCAGGAAGATGACTTAAATGAAAGCTCACGTTTGCTCCTGTTTGGTGTCTTTCTATTGGTTTCTGCCGTCGCTGCTTCGGTTTGGTTCTAAATCTGATTTCTGACAGCAGAGATCACAGAGGAGTCGTGAAGGCAGCACGAGCTCTTCTGTTGTGTGAGGAAATTTAGTTTACTGCCGTTTGACTTGTTCGTGGACTCGATTTACTCGTCAGATGTGACGCTGCTGTGAGACGCCCGCGGGCCTGCAGGGAGGGTGTGGTGCTTAATGTGTAACGTCTTTTCAAGTATGGTGATGACGACGATGATGATGATAGTTATTATGTCATCTTGACTTCACGCTGAGAGACTGAACCCAGCATGAGAGGGGGAGTGTGTGCACTCACACACTCCCCCTCTTGTTTGTGTGTCTTAGTGGGGACTTGAATAAATTTGAGACATTTTGAGGACTTTTTGTTGAGCAAGACGGAGTCCAGATTCAAAAATGTAGTAGTTGTTTGTTTTTTTTTTTCTTGTCATTTCTAACTTTATGTGACTCCATCACTCTGTATGCATTGGGGTGTCTTGCTCTGCACTATGACCAAAATCTCATATCCCGATATAACACTTCTTATCCCGATAACGATATATATCGCACAAATTTTACATTTTTGGTAAATTCTGTGGATCTCGGGCAGCTCGACCTGTGTGAAGTGTTTTCAGCTGTGCGTCGTGTACCTGGAGTCGAGTGTTTTGTCTGATGCCTAAAGCAATACGTTTTTAGACAGAAGTTGTAACCGCCGTCATTTTCTTTGTATTTATTACATGGCGTGCGTCGGGGCAACGCCCGTTTTAACGTTTGAGTCTGAGGTTTATTTGGAGCACCTGACAGCTCGTTTTTGCTTTCATCCGTAAACTCTCTACAAACTCTTTCACGTGATTCTTGCGTCGGTGGTTGAAGAGGTTTGCCGTGTTTGAGTCTGTGGTGGGGGCCGGTTTGCGGCGTAATTTACGGAGTACAGTTTTCTGGTCCGTGTCAGACATTTCATAACCAACCCATGTCCGTGCTACAGAGGCAGCCCCTCGTTTAGGAATAAGGTCCTCGATTTGCTTGGACTGGTCCTTCTGTTTGGAGCTCCCTGGTTCTGCCTCGTCGTCACTGGCTATGCTGGGATTCTCTGTGCGTGCATCCACGTGGTGACTGTAAGCGCCATTTATAGTCACGTCATGTTTGTTTGTTTGATGCATATTCTGAAATTTGATGATTGAGAATAATGTATTTTTCTGTCATTTCAGTTTATTTTGAAAAGTCTCAACAGGATCTTGAGCTTTATTGTGAAGGGTTTATATGGAAAATAAACAAGCGGACTCCGGAGCCACACGATAGTCTTACTGTCATTGTTGCTAACGACAACGCGTAAAAACAGTTGCTTGTCTGTCTGTAATGTGGTTATTTAAATCTTAGAGCGAAGTTTAAGAAATGACCAAGCTGCTACAGTGACCATCAAAACCATGAAGCAATATTCTGTAAACAGTTTATTTTCTGACACCACGAAACAAACGGTCGCGTATAACATGAAACGATAGACGTTTTCATATCGTCGTATCGAACAGCGCTATGTCCTGCCTGTGAATGCTTCAACATGCAGACTGGAGGGATCATCCACCAGCCTTCTGATTGGTCAATGATCTGTTTGACATCCTGAGCCAGAGCCACTCTCCTACTGCTGGTTTGCAAAGTGCACACTGTCAGATTCAGCGACTTGAGTTTTTCTACTGCAAAGTTTAAACAGTTTATTTTGAAAAACTGAGAATCTGAAAGACATTTGTGCTTTCTTTCAGTCTTTGAGTTTGTATTTGTTTGTTATTCACCGTTGAAAATGTTGCTAACGTCTCGTTTAGTAAATGAAGTCACTCTGCAGGACTTGTTTTTGGATGCCGGGTCCCCCTAAGCAGATCAGCCACGAGGCCTGAGAATTATGTCAGCGGCAGTGCTCACAAAGATGTGTATACAGATGTGACTGTGTTATGTAAGGCGTGTGATTAAAACCAGACGGCTGTAGCCGGGCTGAGTCCAGCAGGCGGAGCAGCTGAGTCAGATCTCCCATGATGCCTTGGGGCATCTCTGCTGTACGTGTGATTGGGTCTGGGGACTTCATTTCCTGCTCAGTGGGATTCCAATAAAACAGAAAGCGAGTGGCTTCATGTCGGCCCTGCAGAGCTGCTGAAGCCAGCACGGGTTTATTGACTGAAAACAATGACAGGAAACACACACACACACACACACACACACACACACACACACACACACACACACACACTAGTTTAACAGTGATATTTGATCCAGATGTTATTTTTTTATTTAAGTGTGACGATTTGTTTTGCTGGTGTTTGGACTTTAAAGCGCAGCAGGTGGTTTGTGGGAGATTTGAGTCGTTTTTGTTTTTTCACTTCAGATTAAATACTCCAGCTAAAAGTTTCAGGCCTGGTGAGATGAAACTGAACCATCGCAGTAAGAAACGGTCGCTGTAGATCAAAGACAGAGCTGGGCATCGTCTGGATTTCTATAATCGATTCGATTTCTGACACAGTCAGAAATATTCTAATTTGTGCCGTCGGGTGAACGATCCGCGCTCTGTGTTTACGTCTTTCTGCTCTCATTTACTGTTTTAGCTGTTTGGCAGCTGTTGAAATAGTTCTGTGAGCTTAAACTGAGATTCTGGCGTTTCTGGCAAAATTCATTTATATTTAGAAATCGATTCAGGATTTAATTTATCGATATCGCGTTATTCAAGCTAAAATAGAGTTGTTGTTTTTAAACCCAGCCCTAGTTAAAGCGGTCTCAGAGCCGTTTCTCTTATTTAGCCTAAAAGGGATGGCCAAATCAGAAACCCCTCTGTCGGGGGTCTGCATGCTCCTGCCTGTCTTGAATGACTTCTAGCCTGTCATATCCGGCTTTATCTTCCTCTGATAATCAAAATAAAAATCAGGAACGGGGGCTCCGGTGAGAAAGGAGCCGACGCCACGTATCCTGGTCCTGTTCCCGGCCTACCTTCATCCATCCTCAGAAATCAGAAAGCTCGCTGCTGAGTGTCAAACGCCTGACGAGTCTCACAGAGGCGAGAGCTGCCGGCTGTCGCTTCAGCTGTGATTCTGTTACGAACCGTTTGTGCCGCGAGTCTGAACGTCGTTCCAAAGTCTCGTCTCTCTGTGAGGACGTGGGCTGTTGGATTCATTGTTTCATATTAAATATTTCAGTGGTTCTGCCCGTGTGAGAGGAGGGTCTGTGGTGAGCTTAACCTTTTTGTGCTGTTTGATTTTTGTCCTCTGGAGAAGAAAACATGACTGAGATGAAGTCATTGTTAAAAACGGGTTCTGATCCAGAAACAGTAGTTCAGTGACCGGTTAAAACTTTTAGACGCTCTGACAGGGCAGCACACCTCGTTTTAAGGATGTTGTGGGGACTCGGTGTCAAATAAAATGTGTTTGATCAGCCTGATCCGTGCACGTCGTTGTGCAGCGCGTGTGCAGCAGCGTTCAGTTCAAATACAGACAGATTCTCAGCTGCAGGACGATCCTGGCGTTTAATCAGGAGACCTCGCGCCGAGCTGACCGCTGTCTCACATGCCGATAAGAGCCTCCAGCTTACCCAGAATGCACTTCATCAAGTTCATCAGAAAACAAATGAAACATCTGGGACACCAACACTGTTAATTCAGACTGATGGATCCTTCACACTGATGATGAAGATGAGATTGTGACAAGAACAAACCAACGACAGTCTGAAAATGTTCAGAGTGTGAAGGTGAAGCTTTACTAAAATGTGCTGAAGTTACTGCAGAACAAAAATCACCCGACGTCCTTTACTGTCATAAAAGTCTGCTGCTCTGCGTCTCTGAGGGTTGAAGTGTTTGAAGCAGGAAACATGGAGTTTAGTCTGAGGTTTGGAGCTGAGGAGAAACTCCTCCTCCTCCTCCTCCTCCTCGCTGAGTTGTTTCCTTCTCTGTTAGCTCTTTCCTTCCCTCTCCTGTTTTCCTTTTTTCAGCTGGTTGATGTCACGGCTCCGTTACTCAGACTCTGTGTGTTTCCACCCGGCTGATCTCTCTGTAATTTCCTCCTGAAATAGCTCAGAGCAGAAGAGGGCGTAAACCACCAAGCCCAGCCGCCCCCTCCCCCCTCTAAGTGCTGCTGCAGTGGTGAAAAGAGCAAAAAGGTGGGATGAAGACGGAGGGTGGAGGGAGACAGGAAGTGCAGTTCATGTGCTGGTTTCTCTGGTTTTCCTGAAACGTGTCTGATTCCTGACACATGAATAAATCATAAATGAGAGCGCACGCGCTCGGTGACAACAACACAACCGTTACCAGCTCCGGGTCTCCATCCTGAACCGAGGCTCATCCCGGTAACTTCGGGGTTAACCCCTCTTACCGTCGTGATCACCGCCGCTGCAGACCAACCTGTACGTTGTGTTTAAGGTCGCTTTGGTCCTGCTTTTGTTGCTTTAAAGCTTTAATAAGATTTAAAAAGGAGCAAAGCTGAGCGTCCTGCACACGTCTAAGGTTAATTTGAGACGATATGTAACTGCTCAGCATTCAGATCCTCCCTCTGCTTAATGACAGAGCTGTGATGGCGGGAAGGCCGTTATCTTCAGAGTCAGGTTTTTTTGGTTTTCCATCTTTTCTTTAAATAAACTGTTTATATCGTCTTTTTCTTCTTCACGCAGCTCTGTCCTCTCTCTGCAGCAGCTGTGCAGGGTGTTTATTCTCTTCATAGTTTCTAATCCTGAGACTTCGTCAGTGAATCTGTTTGTGGAAAGTCCGCCTCTCAGAGCTGAACTGATATTTCTGGGTCAGACTTCTCCGGCCGATAAGCCCGATAAGGAAAAATATCCTGGATGTGTTGAACTGGTTTCAGAATGAAGCCCATAAACCATTTATTAAAAAACTTTGCTGAAGGATTGATGTGATTGGTTCAGCTGTGTTTGTTAGGATTACTCTGAGACTTCTGGACAGATGTGCTTCAAAGTTGTCACACAAATGTCTTCCTTTAAATACTAACTGGGAGGTTTCATCTGATGTCTTCAAGAAAATATCAAACTAAACGTCACAAAAAACAAACAAACGTTATTATTTTAAGCTGAGTTTAGAAAGTCTGTGACGGGCAGATGAGCCTCCAAAGGAAAAAGCTCCTTAAATAAAAACAGCAGGTTTCCAGTAATCTGCAGCAGGTCTGAGCCTCTTACAGTCGCCGACACACCTGAGACATGAACGCATGCCTGCACTGCCCCCTACAGGACCAACACAGTAACTACATGTGTGAATCCTTTCACTCTGACCTCGCTGTTATCTGTAAAACATTCCTGTGATTCACTTGATATAAACATTACGTCTGAGCTTGATGTGGAGGGAGGGTGTGAGAATGAAACACCGGATTATTTATCCACGTTTATCTAATCAGCTGATCATGTTGCAACAGTTTGGTGTGTAAACATTTTCCATTTCCATCGTGTGTGTGTGTGTGTGTGTGTGTGTGTGTGTGTGTGTGTGTGTGTGTGTGTGAATAAAGGAGAGTCCGATCTGATAACTGACACTCCTCCGTGTTGGGGTCATTAACTCGCCACAGCCCGCTTTCTCTGGAAGACTTTATACCTCTGATTTGATCAGTTATTGTTTGATGGCGCGTTCAGGTCACCTGAAGAACAGGAAGTGGTTTCAGAGGAGCGCTGGAGGCGCGAGGCCGGGATCTCCTTCTGTAGTTTTCTCCTGTTTCTGTGACACGTCGTTTTCTCCCTCAGGCTCTGACTGAAGTTTAGAGAAAACGGCTAAAGGAAAATCCGCTCATCTCTAACACAGTTTGAGCACAATTAAATCACAATAAATATACATAAAAGCAGTCAGCCTGGTTTAAAGCCAGAGAATAAAAACTGGCTTTCAAACAGGTGTTACAAGTGTCGGCTGATGGATCGGCGGTTAGTTCTGATTTACTGCGGCGGGTATGAGATTTTGGTCATATCCAAAATCTCATATCCCGATATAAGAATTCTATCGTCCCAATAACGATATAAATCACAAAAACTTAACATTTTCTGTAAATTCTGTGAATCTCGGGCAGCTCGACTTGCGGGAAGTGTTTCCAGCTGGGCGTCGTGTAGCTGGAGTCGAGTGTTTTAACCGATGCATTAAAATATACATTTTTAGACATAAGTTGAAACGGCGCCGTTTTCTTTGAGTATTTATTACACGGCGTGCTGCGGGGAAAAGCCTGTTCTAACGTTCGAGTCTAAGGTTTATTTTTTAGCACCTGGCGGCTCTTTTCTACTTCTCATCTGTAAATAATCTGAATCACGTGAAAGAGTATGCAGTTTATTTTGAAAAGTCTCAAAAGGATCTTGAGCTTTATTGTGAAAGGTTTATGTGGAAAATAAATAAGCGGACATGCGATGGTAAAACCATCGTTGTTGGTAACGACAACGCATAAAAACAGGCGCTGGTCCGTCCGTAGTGTGGTTATATTAAAGAGAAAGAGAGAACTTTAAGAAATGAATATAGCCACTACAGTGACATCAAAACCATGAACAAACAGTTTATTTTGCGACACCACGAAACAAACGATAGCGTAAAATGAAACGATAGATGTTTTTATATGGTCATCAGATATATATGGTTATATCGAACAGCCCTAGTCTACTGTACAGTATAAAGCACCTTGAGGCGACTGTTGTTGTGATTTGGCGCTGTATAAATAAAATTGTTCAGAGGTTTTGTAAGTCTGAGATTTAAAAACTACAAACATACAAGAAAGAAAATCTGCTGATTTTCTAACTAACGGCAGAATGTTGTTTTGGAGCCGCTGTGAGTTTAAAATAAAACTACGGGTTACAAGAAGAAAGTCGTGAAAGTAACGAAGCCAATAAAAATGTGTTAAATCTGAGTGGGTTTCATCTAAATTTACAATTAAATGTCAGGATGGCATTTAAGAGTGCATGTTTTCCCAGGCTGCCTCATTAGCACAGAGCCCTGAAATCCAGGGTTTGAGTCAAGCCCTCGTTCTTTGTTTACCATCAGCTGTAGAATAAACTGCGTGTCTGCGGAGCACGTTTGGACAGTTAGAAATTAAAACTAAAGTCCTCCTTGGCTCATTGAACTTCTGCAGGAACTCTTAAAACTCTCTGAGATCTCGATGACCCCTGGGTCTTCCTCGTGAGGTTTTTTTTTTTTAACGTGTGACCCTGAGTTTGGACCGCAGCCCCGCCCTCCCCTCATTAGCGCCCTGAAAGGGGTCGGTGGACCGGAAACGCCCCCCTTTTGTTCTTGCAGGAACGTTTCCAGAAAAGGTCCCGGCTCTGTTTACAGTGAGCTGCAGGATGGATCGCTGCTATATGCAGTGAGGTCTGCAACCAATCAGAGGCGAGCATCAGGATTGGCTGGCTGTGATTCAGACCGTCAGCTCCCACTGGGTCAAAGTCCCAGCATGCCCGGCTCTGCCACATATATGGCACATATTTGGGAGAGGTGGTCGAGGTCCCCACGACATGAAAGAACGAGGTCACTCTGACCCTAAAACCCTTCACTTTACCAAAATAAAAGCCTTTGTGCCTCATCTACTTTCCCAATCAGCAGGTCGTTGTTCCCACAATAAAAGCCTTTTATGATTTTCCAATCTGCACATTCAGAATGAGACGGTGATGTCAATCAGATTGTCCCTGTCACTAAAATAAAAGCCTGTTCTGATCTAAAATTATACTTGGACATCGGGGTTTTTTTTTTTTCAAAATTAAACTTTTCTGGACTATTCTACCAACTAGAACATCACTGCTGTCAAAATAAAAGTCTTCTGTCATCTAAAATTATAGTTGGGACAGCACTTTCCAAAATAAATTCTTTTCCTCACTCTAAAAATCAGCCTTTACTGATCTTTATGACCAGTGTGCTGCAGTTATGTTTACTGTTCTCTACTTTATTTCTACTCTCTCTTTATTGAATAAAAGTGCTCCAGTAAAGTGAAAGTTAGAGATGTGATCAGTTTAAGCAATGACTGCAAACGGATCAGTGATCAAAGAACTGGAAGTAATCCCGACTGTTATTAAACGTGAAAACCGGCACGTAGCTTATCCTGAAGATATTAACATAAATCCATCGTTTAGTGTCGTGCTGTTACGTCACCGCCGATCCTCTGCAGTTTTATCCTGCAGCAATAACAACAGATGGTCCCGGGACGGCAGAGAGAGAGGAGGGAGAGGAGGCCCCTCGAGCTCTTTCTCTGATCCACTCAGTCTGATGGAGGTGAAGACGCGACCTGCCACAGTGCTAATCTGTTCCATTCACAGAGCAAGCAGTTTGCTGCACCTGCTGCTCATCCACAAACTCTGTGAGGAGAAGTTCTTGGACTCCACGCAGGAGCTGGATTCGTGCTTTTCTTGCAGGTCTGCACAACAAACTTTGTTTTTTCTTGCAGTGGAGCTCAAGGTCAGAATATCACTGCAGGGAAAACTCTGCTGAAACTTTGCATCTTGCTCTGCGTCCATGTTGCACTTCGAATCACTTTTCTCTTATCTGGGGGTTTTTGTTTTTGGTGCACGGCTCTGCAGCCTCGCTTCAGAGCAGGAGGCGTTTGCACAGTCTTGAGTTTCACTGAGAAACTGAAGCTGGCGGCTGCAGGCTCTGGTTACCTGTCTTGATAACCGTTGGCGTGACAGCAGAGAGGAGGACGGGACAAGGTTCAGAAGTTTTTATCGTCTGTGGATGTTGGCGGGGCGGGGTTCGGGACAGAGGTGAACAAACACAGCAGGATTTAAACAGCTGATCCTTTTTAGAGGAAACATTCAGAGCGAGGATCGTCAACCTCAGCGGGACCCAAACGAGACGCCTGTGAGCTCCCACCTGGGCTGGAACAACCCTGTGATGAAACCAAACACCCACCCGAAGCACCCTAGAGTCTGAGGGGTGGGGGGAGGGGGTCATGTATGTCCTGTGCACCCTGGCGGTTCTGACGCTCCACAACCTGATTAAGAACCGGAACAAACCGGAGCAAAGCCAGTCCACCGAGGCTGCGGGACTGGAAGGTCGTCGGAAGGATGGGGGCGCCGGCGACGGGTGCTGGGGGACGTCCGGGCCCCGGGATCGAGTGGATGGATCAATGAACCGCAGAGCTGAGGGGAGGAGGAGGCGAGGGGACATACGCAACCTCCCTAACGGCAGGAGGCATGTCCAGGTGAGGAGGAGGTCGGGTTCAGGCAGCGTGAGGTTTCAATTCTTGAAAATATTAAAACATAAAAACTTTAAAACAAGTTTGGGAAACGGGGGACTCACTCCTAATTTTAGAAGGAAATACAAACTTTTAGTTACTTTTAGTTACATTTTCGGTGAGTGTGAGTCTGCACTTATTAAGGATTGACCCCCTGATTTGATCTGAAGCGCGCTCGATCAGTAAAGCTCGGAGTGTAAAGCTGAACCCTTGTTTACCAAACGGGTGACGTGCAGCCTGAGAGACTTCACAAAAATGAGCATCAGGATCTTTGCAAAGGTCTTTAAAGTATTTTTATTTGACTGATTATTGTTTTTAGACTGATTTGTTTACATGTAGAAATATTTTTACTTCATTTCAGTATCGTTGGCCTCACTTCAGCTGGACCATCAGGTGCACTGGACCATTTGTAGCCTGAAGCTTTTACACCTTTAATTTGGTCAAATTACTTATACAATAGATTATAACACTGCGTTTAAACAAGTAAATCTTTTTTAAATTATGATTTTGTTTCCATGAAAACGTGATCAGTCTATTTTTAAATCAAAGAAGTAAATGTTGTTAAAACTGTAACCGTGATGATCACAGCAGCAGTTATGAGAGCTCGGTGTGTTTTTTGTCCTCGACGTTTCGGTGTTTGTGAAATCTGCTTTGGTGATTTATTATTATTATTATTTTTTTTTTAATTTGTATTTTATTAGTGAACAAGCTGCTCTTATTTTGAAAAGTCAGCCACTGCTAACCAGTTAGAGGTTAAACATTTGAAATCCACTGAGGAGAACATGATGCACAGGATGCTTGAATCTAACGCGACTTCATTTGTGAGTGCCGGTGTTGTGCCAAAAAAAGGTCGTCTACCAAAAACTGACTGCTTGTATTTAAACTGCTATAAATAACTGGTTGGACTATAATATGTGAAACATATGTCAAATGTATCCCTCATGAATGATATCAAGTCATTTTGAGCCACAAACAACATTCCTGTAACAAAGTAGAAGCTGGATCAGTTTTTGGCAGTCACTTATATATATGCTTTATTTATCCAGTTAAAAAATATCTTGTTGTTATTAAAAATTTGTTTTTTTAAGAGTAATCTGCCCAAGAGGACAGCTGACAGTGCAACAAATATACCAACAGTTATGTAAACATATTTTAAGTGGACAAGAAGGACTGGATTAGTTACAATGTAAGTAACACAGTTATAAAGAGAAACGGGTCATTTTTAAATGTTATATTCAACCCCTTTGTGAACCTGTTCACTGAAGTCTATTTACAAACACATGTTAAGATATTACACATAAAAAACACACAAACATTGGAAATCACTGTTTGACACAACACCGGCTCGGAGGCCCTGCAGGCACCAAAATGGAACGAGTCCTTTCTTTGAAGCGTCAGGTCTCGCTCATCTTTGCATTTCCTGATTAATCCTGCAAACAGTAAAACAGACATGGCTCAAACCCCACAGAGGGATTATACAACACTTACACTAACACTGCTAAAGTACGAGTTAGACTCCCGGCCGACTGTTTGGTGAGGACTTCAGTTTTCGTAATGAGCGACTCGTTGCACACGTACACAAACTGAAGGCGCTGACACACATTCACAGACGGGACTGTGATTGGCTTAAAAATCACCTGTCTGATACGAGAGGTCAGCTCAGCAGGGTTTACGCGGTCAGTGACTCAGACTTGGTGGAGCTCTGATACAAACGCAGATAACACTTGATTGTGGAAAAAGCCATTAAATGATAGCAGGGCAAACTTTTACTGCGGAGTTTATTTTGTGATGGACCGATGTGACGCATGTTTGGGTCTCATTGTCAGATTTGTGGTGTTGTGCGGTTTCTGTGAAGTTTGCTGCTATAAAAACTATAAGTGCACTTGTTTTACACTCAGGTCAGCTGGTGTGAAATATTTCACAGGTGATCAACCTGTGAGTTCACATTTATGTGTCGGCTGTCAGAAACGGCGCCACCTGCTGGTCGTGTAAACTGATTGCACTTGTGTAGACGGAGGTGAATGATGAGCTCGGGATGAACAGATGTGGAGTCTGAGCTGGAGGACGGACTGTAAGGATGATCTCAGGTCTCACTTCAGCTTCTTTGTCCCACCCTCGGGAGGCGCTAGAGAACATGGAGCAAATATGTGACTTGAACTGCCTGTGAACATGCGAACTGTGTGCGTTTATTTTAGTCCCCCTGCTTTACTGTAAGTAATAATTAACCCCAGGAGGCATATTTGTATAGTCTGAATGCAGGGACAGGCGGGCACAGTGTTGTTCAGATATGGTCACTTTTTAAATGTTTTCCCTGTAACTCTCTAACACTCTGAACATGATGAAAACCTGCATCAACAGTAGCCGCTGGGACCCATCAGAGGCTTCATGCTTCCAGTTAAATCTGATGTTTGTTTGTTTGTCACAGGACATTTGATCGCATGATATAAATGTCTGAAATCCTCTGCCTCCTTATAGAGAGACGGCATTCAGGGTCGAGCGCGTTGGTCACATCAGTTATGTAACCAAATATTCATCAGCATCCTCTGATGGTATAATCTGTGAGCTCCCGTCCTGCAGGACAGGACAAGCTTCGTTTTCCCAGAAGTTTGTATAACATATTCTGCAAAGTTCCCCAAAGATTATACTTTATGAAAGGCACAAACAGGATGTGTAATGTGTTAGTGGAATAAAAAAAGTAAAGATTTTACAGTTTAAGATGCGAATGACTTAAACAAAAACAAAAAAACAACCTAATTTGATATCAGTTAGACAAACGTCATCAAATACATTTAATAAAAGAAACTTAAAAGCATGATTTTTTTTTTTTTTTTCCTTTCTTAATTTTGATTGGGTCCTTGAGCTGAAACCCTCACCTTCCCCTCACGTAAAGCCAACCTTGTGCATTGTGGAGTCCTCGCATCTTAACTGTAAACTTCACGTCCCCACAATCTGAGTAATACGAGTACACACAGTGCTGAATATTTGAGGTGGGGGAGGAGCAGCCGCTCTCGCTTCAGTGGAGGCTCAAATATTCATCCGCTGCTGGGATGGAGCGAGGAGGAGGAGGGGCTACAGGAGGTGTGATGCTGCTGTGCTGTTGCTAAGGAAACGGAGGGAGGAAGCTGTGTGTGTGTGTGTGTGTGTGTGTGTGTGTGTGTGTGTGTGTGTGTGTGTGGTTAGGGGGGTTGGTGGGTGTCTTTGACTCTGATCCTGCTGCTGTGTGTCGGCGCGAAGCTGCAGCAGTCTGGGCGATGCGGCGATGATGATGTGGACGGAGAGGCCGCAGGGAGGTAAGAGCCGGGCGGATGGTGCAGAGAGGGAGGTGGGGAGGGATGGAGGCGCTGCAGGAGGAGGCGGACATGTTGAGCAGACATGGAGGTCTGGCTGTAACCTGATGCAGAGCAGACGCTCGTGTTTCATGACCTGAATACGAGCCGTCGGTGGCACAAAGCTTCATCCTCATTCATCTGGTTCCTCTCCTCCTCCTCGCTTTCACGCCGTTTTATCTCGCCACAAACCTCTTCCTGTCCATGGAGAGTTTACCAAGGGACCCGTAGATTGTCCTAATTGAAGCGCACGTCTGCTTTCACGCATTGTGTCCTTGCAGCATGTGTAGGCGGAGCCACTGCCAGGTATTTTTAGCCTCTTCATAATGACTTCAGCAGTTTGTAAAAATAAGTGGGTCAAAAACGTGAAGCGTCTGTGGGACGGAGCAGGTGCGAGCGTCCTGATGATGATGTCACTCATTTATCTGCCTGTTGTCTGAAGCTTTATTTAATCCCGTTTAGACACCTGTGAGCTGAAACAGCAGCTAAGGTTGTGCAGGGAGTCTGCCTCTGCTTGCAGAGAACATCCAGATGTTTCCTGCTGTTGTTCAGCTTGCTGCCTGGAACAGATAAACGCTCTTATTTTGTTTGTTCTGCTCTTTTCTGAGAGCTCACAGATGCAGATGAACAGGGACTCAAAGGGCTGCGTTTAGATGCCAAAACAAAGCAGGTTGGATACAGATGTCTTTATCATGCCATCCTCTTTGTGAGACATGAAAAATAATTTCAGGGCATCAAAGATGTTGTTGTTGTTTTCAGTTGTAGGAAATGGTAAGATTATTTGAGAGGTTATAGTCTGAACTTTGACCCTGCAGTTTTGCTCTGTGGGGCAGACTGGCTCTAAAGATGAGTGTGTGCAGCCAACGGAGAACAAGCTGACCAGACGTCCCCATCAGCAGCGTAAAATTCCCCACACAGCTAACCACAGTGAACACAGGTTAACATGGTGTTGTTAAATGTCGGGTTCCCTTTTAGCTGCTTCAGCTTCAGGTTTGAAAAAATGAAAGATGTACTTCCTGTGTAGAATGTGTGTTTGTGGGGTAGCGATGATGATGATGAATGATAATGAGATCTGAGTCTGAGTACAGGGAGAGAAACGTAAAGATTTGACCCAGTTTGGAGGAGGCGGCTCTTAAAGTCTCTCCAGGAGGTAAACTGAGCAGGATGCTCACTTTGTTACTGTGACACTGAAGAGAAGCCGAGGATGCCATCCTTCTCCTTCATGCTTATTTCTTTCTAAGGATGTAAACGTTTGCAGCATAAGAGGATAGAAAGTAATTCAGAGGTTACAGTTGACAGAAACTGTATCTGCACGGTGAAATCTGAGGGTTAAATTACAGGTTTATCATTTTTTGTCTCCGTTATGACAGGATCAGTGTAAAAGCTGAGAAACGTGAAGATTTTCTTTCTGCTTTTGTCCAGTTTAATTACAAACTTTTTTAAAATCACGTCTGAATCTTAGATTAAGGATTTTTATTTCCCGTCTAATTCGGTTCACTGTGAATTTGTTTTTTTAGAGCCAAAAGTGAACGTGAGGTATCAGCCGATGAGGGAACGTTCACATTTTAAGAAGGTGCCTTGGTTAACATAACCATAAAGTGGCATTAGCCTAAGGTTATATTAGCACATTGTGGTTAAAGTAAGGTTAAAAGTGTGTGTGTGTGTGTGTGTGTGTGTGTGTGTGTGTGTGTGTGTGCGCGTGTGCGTGCGTGTGCGTGTGTGTGTGCTCATTGTGATAACTGGCAGTGTGAGAGGTGAACGTGAGCTCTGCTGTGTGCAGGGAAAAATGTGTCAGCAGCTGTCAGCATTAATAAAGCTTTGATATACTGTGTGTGTGTGTGTGTGTGTGTGTGTGTGTGTGTGTGTGTGTGTGTGTGTGTGTGCGTGTGTGCGCGCGCACACGCGCTAATCTGCACTTTCACCATACATTGCATGAGTCAGCAGCTCCAGCCGTGTAATTCCTTCCTAACTTGTAGGTTTGAAATATCAGCTCCACACACCAGGCAGCTGGAACATCTGTCTGTACGTGCTCTGCTGCTCTCTGTGAGCGGGAAAGCGTCGGCCTGGCTGCTGTCAGGAAACGGAGCTGTGGCCGGCTCTGGATTGGTCAGCCGCACGCCGGGATGAGTAAAACGCTCTCGGCCTAAGTGCTCGTTTATCGACCGCGTTTCCGCTCCGAGCGTCTCCTGCTGGCCTTTGTCCTGCAGTTTAACTTCATGTGTCCGAACATATGCTCCTGCCCAGATGGTTTCCATGTTCTTTTTGTTTTGTGTCTTTTCTATTCTTGGCGTTGATTTCTGGTTCGTGATCGCCTCTCTCTCCTCTGTCTTCACTTGGCTCGATTTACCTTCGAAAGGATCCTGTGATCATCAGCCTCTGTTTTCTCTGGACTTTCAGGCCTCTTCGTGCTGCTGAGCCTCTCTGTGACGATCAGCTGTGGTCCTGCTAACGTTCACGTCTCCTTTGGTTGCATGTTGTGGGTTCAGAGAACCATTACCAAATCTAAATGCCACAGTCCAAATCCCCTTCATACGGTTTACCTGCTCAAATGATGAAGAAATAACAAAAGCAATGAAGCCCACCTGTGCAGGTTTTTGGGATCCTGCCCAGCTTTCTTTTGTGTAATGCCCTCAAATTAAAGCGGATAATCTGCACTGCGAGCCCACGTATCTGTAACTTAAATATATTTTTAGCAGTTTTACTCTGATGACCTTCCAGAGATGGGATTTGTGTCTGGCTGGAATCGATCCAGCGGCCTTTTGCTTTCCAAGAAGGTGTGCTAGCCGCTGCCAAAATATTATTTTTTAATATTGTACATAATTGTAATAAAGATCTGTTAGTGATACCAGGTGCATCTAACCTTCCCCATGGTAGAATTAATCCATCACAGTGACCTTGGGCTATGAACGGATTACTGAGCAGGGTCAGAGGACCTGTGGACTACAGCAAGGGGTCCTGTAGAGTCTGTGCTGGAGACGGCAGGTAGTTTGTAGTTTAAGTGGACTTGAGTCCATTGAGTGGATGAAGTTTCTCCTGATAATGTTCGTCATCTCTTCATTCCTTGTAAGCAGACAATGTCGTCCACTCGATACTGAATCCAGCTGGATCCACATTAGTTTGTTTTCTTTAAACTTTTCCTTTCGATGCATTTGTGGTGAAAAAGAATGAAAAAGCTCGGCTATAACGTTCATGTAGAACTTTATGTTTAACTGCAGGATTCTCAATCAGGTAATAATCACAGAACCGGTTTGTGAGGTGGAGGCAAACCTGTGGTGTAAAATTTCTCCTGGAAGTTTAACGTAAACGAGCTGAGGTGTGATTGGTGCTAACGACGTGTGAGTCGCGGTCACTCGAGGGTTAACGAGGCCATCTGCTCTCAGGATTAACAGATTACGCTCACGCTTGGCTCATCCTGACCAGAGAGACTCCCGATCAGCTGTTCTGGGATCAGCTGCTGGTAATCCTGCAGGTGATGTGGCGGTGAGGCTGTAGGTGGGTTAACTGACCGCCGTGCAGCAGGAAGCTCTGACCACCTGTCTCACATGTCCCACCTGAGACTGCGGCCGGTCGCTGGTGCAGAGTGAATGGGTGACTGGGACCAGCTGTGCGGAGTGGCAGCATGCTGGGCTGGGTGGGAATGCTGATCAACAAGAGCTGGCTGGACCGACAGCGCTACATCCAGCCTTCAGAGAGAAGAGCTCGCTGTGGACCGGAGGCTGTTAGAGAGGGAGGCTGTCGGCTGATTGGTGGAGTGCTGCAGGTGAGACGGGACGGGACACCGACGGGCTGTGATGTCGAGGTCTGAACTGAGAATGCTAATGTAAGCAACTTAGCTTAAGCCTCAGGATGTTACCTAAACGAGTCAGCCAGGTGTGTGTTCGTCGTGTGTCGGCATCGCTGATATTTCCAGGAAGGATTCACTCAAAGACGTTTCCTGCTCGGCTCTGTGGAAGTTGCCAGGTGTGTTTCTGCTTTAGTGGTCATGACCCACTACACGTGCTCATTAGTCTTTTCTGGTGTTCATCCTGTACTGACGTCCGGATCGGCTGCTATCCGGCAAAGATGAAGTAAACTGACGTCACAGCTGCTGTTGTTAGCCACCTTTTCTGCTCGTCGTGCAGATTCTCGATTCTTGTCGCTGCAGCTGGATCGACGACACGAGTGCACGGCTGTCGGATTTTACTGCAATTCAGTGATCATTAAAGAAGTTCGGAGATTCACAGATCAGTGTTTCAACAGTTTGAAAAGATGAGACTTTGTGGAAAACTCCCTGCAATTTCTGTACTTCCTGTTTCTGATGAATCCTCATCCTATATCAGCACTGATATAGATTTTGTCTGAGTGGCGACACCTACTGTTCAGGAGAATACTGCAGCTGTAACAGCAAGCATAAATGGAGGTGGCTGTGCGATGGCGGCAGGTTTAGTCAGACCTTCAGTATTGGGTTAGTTTGGTTACTTTGGAGTTTTCCACAACTTTTCAGTGGTTGGTGCCACTTGTGAACCCAAATACGCCACGAGTCACGCCACGCTGGTGAAGACTCAGGTGGGTGGTGATTGGTGACACAATGAGAGTCTCCACCTGTTGTTACAACCAGGTACTACAGCCAACCGGCAACTGCCGTCTGTTTGGCTCTCACACATAAACAGACGATTAAAGTCCGCCTACCTGCTGCCGTTTCTTGAAACGTCTGGTTTTAATCCCAAAAAGTTGATTCTGTTCATCTGGACGTAGCGTTTCAGAAACGTTTCGTCACTCATCCAAGCGACTTCTTCAGATTCAGTTTCACAGTTTTGAGATATTCCTTGCCTGCATGGTTGCTCCTGCATCAAGACGTCTGGTTTTAACGTGTGTAATATTAAATAATATTTGCAAAGTTGTTTCACATAAACGTTCGTATCTACTAAAGCAGGAACGATGGAGCGTTTGATGGAGAGGCTCTGATGGTGAAGTGGCAACTAAAGCGCTTAACATGTGGAAACGATGTGTGAGAAACGTTATGTGAAAGTGTTTGGCTCATAACCTGTTGGGTCAAACAAAAGGGGGTGGGGCTTATCTCAACCAGCCACCAGAGGGCGCTGTAGTGTAATCCATCCATCAAGAATAAACTTCAGCAGCAGAAGCTGCTCTTTTTATCTTCACATCTTCTTGTTTTTAACCTTTCTGTTTGTCCCTCTGTGCTTCCAGCCGGTCCAGCGGTCCAGCGCTCTGGTCAACCCGGCGGTCATGTTCGGCACACGAAAGACCTGGGACCTCGGCCACGCCCCCTGCCTGCAGGATCTCTGGAAGAAAGACCTCTCATTGGATGGTGAGTCAGCCGCCTACCTCGGGAAAGAAACAGCAGCGTGGCTGCATATTTTCTGTGTGTGTGGAGGAGAGGTGAGTCATACCTGTGTGTATGATTGAAGCTCGGCGGTCAGAGGGATCCTGGGACTGTCAGTGGGGGGGACAGGTGAGCTGAAACCGTCACGTTTGCTTTATTGACTGCTGCTCGCTGTGTTTTTCTCAGCTGCTCGTTTCTCAGCGCGAGTCCCCGGAGAGCTGGATCAGGTTAACAAACACTGCAGCTATTGTTTCTCCTGTTCACTCGTCAGACTTTCATTCTGCCCCCTCAGCCACAGCCGTGTGTTTAAAGAGGCTCAGGGCTCCAGGTTTGTTTGAACGAGGGTTTAGGCGATTACAGGAAAGGGCAAACCTGCAGTTATTTTCATAATGTTGGTAAAACTTGTGTCTGAAACTTCAAGTTTCAGTTTATTGTGAGTGAAACCGGGTGAGCAGGTGGAAAAAGCTGAGGTAAGCTGCTTCACATTCCTGCTGCATAAAAACTTAAATGTCCTCTGGATTAAAATTAATATCAGCTTAAAACTTTTCATTCTACCTGCTCGCAAGTTTCATCACGTCCTTGGCACTGCTGCAAGAAAGTTTGGTGAATGACTTTTGAGTCATTATTGAACTGCTTAAAATAAAAGTGTGTGTGTGTGTGTACATTTCCTGCACTCTTCTGAATTGTTATGCACCATTTTGATTTGTATCCCTGCTGAGTCGACACATCCAGGCGCTTCATTCGTCTGTCGCCTCCTCTTTGTGATTTGCTGACTTGAGTGTAATGAGTTGATCATTTGCTCTGATATCGGGGCGATTTTCAGTCCTTTGTTCGGGGAATCTCAAATGAAGAAATATTCTGCACACAGCATACGTCACATATTTAAGACGTGCACATCTGAGCTCATTGAGACTTTAGAAGCCACTTCTTAGAGTTTTCTGTTTCATGGTTTGTGCAGTGCTTTCACTTTTAAAACTTTGAGAATCTTCATAAATTACTTTGGTGTCTGGGTTCTCCCTTAGAGATGTTACTCCTGCAGTTCAGTTGGTTGTTCTGAATGGGATGCTTCACGAGTGCCTCCTAGATGAGGTGTTTAACTGGCAGGAGACCTCAGGGCAGATCTATATCTTGGCTGGTCTGGGAACGCTTCAGTGTCCCTGCTGGAAAGCTGGAGGAGGTGGTGGTGGCTGAGGGGAGGCAGGTCTGGGCATCTCCACCCCTGAAAGCGTAAAAATGGATGGATGGATTTCTGTTGTTGTTTTTTTAAGGCTGGCTATGAAGACAGGGGAGGTATCATGTAAAGCACATCATACTTTTTTGGGGAGGGAGGCATTTTTACTTTAATGAGTCAGTAACTTCACCTTTTGTCATCTATTGAAAGATAAACCTGCAGTTTTTTCTCTCTCTGAAAGTCCCAAGGAAAGGAATCTCCTGGTGATGAAACTCTCTCCCCGGAGTTTCATTTGGACTGTGGGTTCCTCCTGTGGTGGAAATGCAGGTTGTCTGTTGCCAAACAACAAAGGCTTTAAACAAAGTGGTGACGAGCCGCCGTCTGTGAAATTCAGGGTGGATACTGACGTGGATTTGGTTACTGTGCAATGTCCTCTTCAAGGTCTCCATTAAAACTCTTTTGATTATTTAGCCAGAACAAAACTGGTCAGTGGGATCTTCTTTGCTGAAACGCTTTATAGAGGCTGAGGGATATTGAGGTGAAGGCAGTGACGCTGCAGTATTTCCCTGTCAAACTGGGTCATACTCAAAATCGCAACCAAGTGATGAAATATGAAAGTGTAACTGGAGGCCGGAGGAATGCGGACTGTCAGACATGTAATTTTCTAACACGTCAGCAGCGTGTTGGACCTGTGAGCTGAGGTTTCAGCATTTTTTTTTTCTTCCATGTGTAAACATTTACTGTGATGCAGGAAAAGCAAACGTGCAGTACTTCTGTGTAATCCTGTTTTCTAATCCGTCATTATTTGGTTTAAAGCAGGTTTTCTGCTCAGTTTGAGTCCACGATGCAGCTCTGAATGTTAAACTTGGACAAGAAAACACAAAAACAATGTCTGAAGGTCGGCGAACAGCTGACTTACAGAAGATAAGAATTAAACGGTTTTATGGGCCCTTTGTTCACCTGGAGCAAAAGCACAAATAAGAAAAACAATTCAAACAAAATCAGGGAAAAGAGACGAATAGCTCGAGACTTTAGTTTCTGTTGTTTTCTATTGTAATATTGGGCGTCACACTGACCATCAGTGCCCAATATTGCAATAAAGGAATACACAGTTTCAAATCAAATCAAATCACTTTTATTGTCACATCACATGTGCAGGCACACTGGCACAGCACATGCGAGTGAAATTCTTGTGTGCGAGCCCCACAAGCAACAGAGATGTGCAAACACAACAACACAAACGAGCAAAATACAAGAATGGCCAACCTGAAACTAATAAATATATGTACAATATATAATAGTGTATGCATTTCTGGATGTGTATACTAAATATTTTCGTGTGTGTGTGTGTGTGTGTGTGTGTGTGTGTGTGTGTGTGTGTGTGTGTGTGTGTGTATACACATTTTTACAAATTAAATAGTAAAAAAAAAAAAATAATAATAATAATAATAATAAAATATATAAAATATACAGAGTTGAATATGTGCAAAACAAGTGGCATTTATATACAGTGTGGAGTGCATAATGTTTCACAGCACACTTGTTTTCATGTCTGCCAGCTGGAGTCATGTGAGTGATGAGTGCCATTATATTGTCAGATGGAGGCGGTTTGAACATAGCTTTGCTTTGCAGTGAGCTCGGTTTTACTTCCTCACAAACGACGTTTGGTTAACACACCACGGGCGTATTGTACGAGGTGTTGCAGAATAAGCAGAAATCTTCTGTGTCTTTCATTAAATAAGCGGCACATAACTTAGTTGTTTAACTCAACCGTCTAGATGTGTGAAATTCTCATCCCTGAGGAGCGGCCAAGTCAAGGTGTGACTAAGGGTTCTCACAAAGATGGAAAAACGGGTTTGTGTGTATGTTTGTGTACCTGTTTAAACATATTTGTGGGGACCAACAGTCCTGTCCTCACAAGTTTTAAGGCATTTTTGAGGCTCAAAATGTGGTTTTACTTTCAGGGTTACACTAGGTTATGGTTAGGTTACGGCTGAGGGTTAGCGTTAGTGTTAGGCATTTGTTTTTGAGGGTTAGGAAAGCATTCTCCCCATTAGATGTCCTCACTAAGATATGAAAACGTGTGTGTGTGTGTGTGTGTGTGTGTGTGTGTGTGTGTGCGCACAGAGAGCGGATTGTTCTCAGGTTGATAAGATTTGAGGCCTCACACACTTAAAGAAACTTGTGGCGACGTGTACACACACACACCCCTCTGTGAGCAGGTTAATGTGTCAGTGGCTGTTATCAGTAGTTATCTGGTTGGACTGGTTTCCATGGAGCTGCAGGTTTACTCAGGAGGAGAACGGGAGCTGAGAGAGAGGAGCTCAGCTTGTTTCTCGCTGTGACCTCAATAATCACTGATCACTTACAATCTGCTTATAGATTACCTTACACCCACTCAGAAGGTGCTTTCTTCTGAGCTTATCAAGGTGGGCCCATAGTTTAATTTCACAATGAGGTTTTAACACGTGAACTTTAACAATCGAGCCATTGTTAGATTTTTCCACGTTCAGTCGGAGGATCCGTGTCTTCTTCTTTTGGAAGATGCACTTTTAATTTTAACTTTAAAAACATTACTAAATGGAAATGATGCTGAGTAACACGTGACGTCGTATAACTAAGCTGTGTCTCCCGTGTCTCCGCAGCGAGCTCAGTGGACTTCCTGATGAGTGATGGTGAAGACGACGGCTCCTTCCTTTCTCTGCCAAGCACCGCCTTCTCGCAGCGCCCCTCTCTGACCGCCGAGCTCAGTGAAACGAGCGCAACCAGCCAGCAGCTGATTATCCAGGTAAACGACCAGCACAGACAATCGACTAATCAGGAGACTTAAAACGACCGTAAAAGCATGAACTGAGGCTCGACTGAGCGCGCTCACTTCATGCTGCACGGCGGCATGTCTGCAGCGACGGCGCTGACTCGCAGCTGACATCAGCAGAAAGTGACAATGTTCAGCTGACCGAGCCTCTGTCTGTTTACGCCTCGGGGACGCTTCCTGCCGTCCTGCTCGTCACATCTGTGACACGACTGCTGACGCTCTCTGAGTGTTGTTGCTCCGTCAGGTGACGTTGGCGACACGCAAACGTTTGCAACAGACTGACGAATGAGGGCTGGAGGCCCAGACTATAAAAGATGTTCACTTTTATTCTTTGTCTTCCACCTGTCAGATTTCTGGTTTCCCTCGTTTATTGTCCGTCCATCATTCCCTCCGTTTTTGTTTTTCATGCCGTCTTCATCTGCAGAGGGTCACCTGGTCGTGCTGGTGGACTCCTGCCAACGTAAAAACCTTCACTGTCCTTGTTGCTCGCTGTAGATTCTTCTTCTTTTGTATTTTTCTGTAGCGTTTCCCTTTTTGTCTCTGACAGGCAGAGGTCGTAGTGACCGTGTAGACGTTGTTGTGAGCTTCTAGAATCAGTTGCACAGCCTGGATAATTGTTGCCGCTGATTGATTTGTGCTTCTCGTGTGTTTTCAGACCCTACAGGACAAAGTTTGCGAGTTTCAGGCTCGACTTCACTCTGAAGAAGTAGCCCGCCACCTGCTGGTCCAGCAGCTGCAGCAAAGTGTCAAAGAGAAGACGGGTGGAGGCGTTAAGACGCTACAGGAGGAGCAGACGTCAGAGACGCCCAACGGTCAGTGTTTGTAGAAAGACGATTCCATTCGATGCGACTGATCTTTCATTTTATTCCAAGATGGCAGGCCCTGCAGTCCTCTGCAGTGACGTAAACGCGTCTGTGTGTTTGTAGGTGTGAGGGTGGTGCAGCCCAGTGACCCTGCGGATCGTCTCAGCTGTCCAGAGGAAGAGCAGCTCGTTACTCGGCTGCGCACACAGGTACGTCTGCAGGAAACCCGCCGATCAAACAAGGCAGGCCTGACACTTCCCACAATGCTTTAGGGGGACACAAACATACGATATCAGCTAGCTTGTAGTCGTGAGTAACACGACGGTCTGCAGCTCTGATATTTGTTTAGAAGCTCCTGTTTGCAGGATTTGGTGGTGTTACAGACAGCTGTTAGTGAATCTGCTGCAATACTGAACACATGAACATGAATATTCAGGCGAAGGATCTTTAAGTTCTAATAGTTTATTCTGATCAGCGATGAGATTATTCTCAGGACAGTAAATCCAAAGCTGTGTGTTTCTGTGTGTTCAGACTCTGAACACTCGAAGGTGTGTAACTGAATATTTCTTTGTGTTTTCTTTGCTGTCGGGCTGACATCTGCACGTTGGCGTCAAACGTAAAGCGAGTCAGAAACGTTGACAGATTTGTTACATCAACAAAATGAAGCTGCCGGTCCGATCTGCAGCTTCATGCTCAGCGACACGTCACGGTGCAAACGCAAAGATCCCAACTATCGAATCAGTGTGGTGACATTCAGCAGAAAGCTGATCCGAATGCGATCTGCAGCTGAGCCGGCGCGTTTTGAAATGGACATGTTTAACTGAGACGTGCAAGATATAAAAACAGGGTTAAAAGTTTGTTTTTTACCTTTTTAATGATGTTCTTTGGCATCTGCAGGTGGAGGAGCTGGAGGAGAAGCTGTTGGATCAGACCCAGGAGGTGGAGAGACTTCGCTCTGAACTGGTGAGACCCTGCTGGACCATGTTGGACCATGTTCCTCAAAAACGCATGCGTCTTTGTTCTGTGTGGGGACACTTGCATGCTATAGTCGTAGGACCCACATCTTAAACTAACCTGACTCAAAACCTGAAGCTCGTCTGAAGGCTGTTCCAAAACGAGGGCTGGATGCAGTTTCCCTGTTGCTCCTGTTTGACAAAAACGACTCATTTTCAGTAAAATGTCCCAGTTTTGCAACAAAAGTGTTTGACTTTATGCAACAACATCCTGACTTTGGAAAAAATGTTCCTGCTTTGCAGAACAAATGTCCTCATTGTCCAGCCAGGAAAAGTGAGACAGCACTCGGTCATGTGGTCATGATGTTATCGATTAATGGGAAATTTCCCCTCCTGATTTATTTATTTATTTATTTATTTTAAAACTCTCCAACATTCAGGAGAATGTTTACTTCATACGTCTCAGTAAATGGAAGTGGAGCTTAATGAGAGAAACACTTTCCTAATAAAACAACTCAATAAGTGGTCAGCTTTAGAAGAAGGTCGGGTTTCACGTACAGGAAAAATGTTTTTCACTTGTTTCAAATCACTTTTATTGATTGCCAGGTTAATGCGTCCCTCCTGAGGACTCTGCAGTGCTGCAGACATGCAAACATCAAACAAACGTCCTACTACACAGCACCAGTTTCATTTTGCCCAAAAACAGTGGCCACAAACACACAACTTTATTTTTCACATTTTTACACCATTTCAAATTTTGCCAGGAGGCTGGGCTGGCCTTTGTGAGGACCCTAATGTGCAGCTGTGTTAAATGTTGGTACACTCTGACAGACATTAAGGTGTTTGTGTGTCTTTGTGTCCTTTAGGGGGCGACAGACCTGGAGAAGCAGCTGGAGCTGCTGGTGGTGGAGAATGAGCGTCTGAAGCAGGAGCTGAAGTCATGCAGGAGCTCAAAGCTTCAGAAGCTCGATGCTGCCGCAGAGACCTGCAGCCACTGCCCCCACAGCCAGGTAACGTGCATGTGCGCGGGCTCGCTCAGCAGCCTGCTCCAGGTGTGCTGACGAGTTTAAACTCCTCTCTGTGTGCTGCAGGATGCGGAGGCCCTGCAGAGGGAGGTGTCCCGCTGGGAGACCCAGGCCCGGCAGAGGGAGCGGCGGCTAGCTGAGCTGGAGAGAGAGCTGCTGGAGAAAAGCTCCAGGACGGAGGCCCTCCAACGGCAGCTGGACGACTCCACCCGGCAGCTGGACGACAGCCGCAGGCAGCTGGAGGAGTCGAGGCGGAGGCAGGGGGAGGCTGAGCAGAAACTCACCCTCCGGCTGCAGGAGTGCAAGGAGGAGCTCGCCAGACAGGCAGCGACGCCCCCCAGAGTCAAAGTGAGGATGCTGGTCAGGTTGAAGGAGATTAGATTCATGCCTTCAGTTTTTCAGGAGTTCCATTAGATCTGAAGTAGCTGAGTAACTCTACCATGAGAATGCAGCATCGTCTTGGGTGGAAACTAAATCTAATCGGCTCTAATTGTTTGGTGTTCCTCAGTATGTGACGCAGACGGTGGAGGTGGAGTCGGCGGACTCTCAGAAAGCTGTGGCCGAGTTGCAGGTGAAGAACAACGCCCTGCAGGAGCAGCTTTCCGCGCAGAGGCAGCTGCTGCGAGAGCTCGAGACGCAGCTGCACGAGTCGCAGAGGACCTGCGCTCAGCTCAGGACGCAGGTAAGTTCACCTGCAGCCGCACGTCAGCTCGTCCGGTTACCGTAGAGGCTCCAGAAGTGCTGCATGACCCAACCTGCAGAAGCCAGCTTTGCCTTTTCCTCGTCTTCCTCTTTAATGTCACCGGCAGCTCTATGAACGTGAAAGAGGAGACGAGCTGGAGAGGAGCTACGAGCAGAAGTCGTTTTTGTTCAGTGCTTTTCTAACTACGCATAGATGATGTTGGGTCAGAATAAATCATTTTGATGTGAACCAGACGTTTTCTTCACCTGTGGTGTGGTGAGGCAGGTGATGAGGTTCTCCTATGAGCAGACCTCAGATCAGCCAGTTTCCAGGTTAACCCCTACGCTTCACCTTTTCCTCTCCGCATGCATCCGGTTGCAGCTCCTTGCAGATCGAGGCCGTCTGTGCGGCCTCCTGTCCAAGGCCGGCGGCCGGCGCAACAGCGAGGTGGTTCGCAGGTTATCGAAGGTTGGCCACCCAGTCCTTTTCCCCGCCTACCCCGTGACATCATTAATGTTCAGAGAACAGAGGTCACAGCGAGCGACCGCCCCTGACCGAGAGCGCCGGCACTGAAGCTGCCAGATAAACCAGACACGTCAGCCACTGACGCCATCGTTTGTTACGATGCAAAGACACGATACACAAGTTTTATTAAAACATGATTACATGAGGGCAAAACGGCTGTGCAACGATGTGATGGCAGAAATAAAGATCTTGTTTAATTGGATAAAAATTTAAATATGAAGACAGTGTGTGTGTGTGTGTGTGTGTGTGTGTGTGTGTGTGTGTGTGTGTGTGTGTGTGTGTGTGTGTGTGTGTGTGTGGCAGCTTATGAGAGTTTCTCAAATCTGTGGTTTGAACTGGTTTAACTGGGACGCTTCAGAGCCTCAGACCCTGTGTGATCACCCAGTGTGTGATTTTTAAACCATCCCAGTAACTGTCCCAGTGCTCCCTGGTTATTGCAGGCTGTGTTCACATTAAAATACAAAGCTTTTATTTTGGTTGTTCTAGTTTAGCATAAAGAAAGCGTTAGCCCAGCTCCAGGTATCAGCCAACCTGGCGAGCAGCTGCTGGATGAACCATTAGTCATCAGTGTGAAGAAGCCTTCCCGTATGTTCCTGTTCCACCTGTGTGATACACCTGTGTGTTCTCCTGTGACACTAGCTTTTGTGTTAGCTGTTCGCTTTGACAGTGTGTTAAAAAAAAAAATTTACTAACTGCTGCTTAGCTAACCGATGTTAGCTGATGTTTGCTGGTGATCCTGAAGGTTTTTTTCTCCTCGCTGCATTTGAAGCGTCACTAAAGTCTGAGATGTTTCCGTGGTCTTGTTAGCTTTGTGATCAGCTGTGTCTGGTACAGCTGATGTAATGTTATTCTGAATATAACTTTAATTAAACATGAAAACAGTCTGCTAATGGAAGTTATCCTCTAAGAAATTCCATGTTTGAAATGTAAAATTAAATTCTGAGTTCTTGTGAATCCAATAATTTTAGCTGTAAATGTGAAATTATATTTAAAATTTGAGTTTCCAAGTAACATCTGTAAGTCATTTTAGTCCAATCCTAATTAAAGATGCCTACAGTTTATTTTTCACTAGCAAAAACATTCATTTCTTATTAGTGAAACTGTAGATCTGTAATTAATGTATTTATATTTTGAAATAACTAAATGTAATTTGGCCTTTTTGTAATTTATGTTGATATTATCTGCAGCAGTATCAACATTTCACATAATGTTTAACGTTATGGAAACAAGTCAAACTTGAATCGGGGATATTTAAAAGTTTTCCGTGAGGCTCGTCGTACAGATGAACGCAAAGGCAGAAACTCGATGATGTGCTCGGGTGTGTATTCTGACACTGGCCTCCACCTGTGTGCATCCGCCCTCCAGATCCTGGTCTATGAAGGAGAGATGGAGCGAGCTCAGGGTCAGCTGGAGGCGGAGATGCAGAACCTGGAGGAGGAGAAGAACCGTGTCATCGAGGAGGCGTTCATCCGAGCCGAGAGCGAGATGAAGGCCGTCCACGAGAACCTCGCAGGTCAGACGCAGTTTCCTGTTGGTCTGAACCGCAGACTGTGTATATGGACTCTGTGACCATTCCCATGTTGTGTGTATCCATCACAGAGACGCAGGTATCCTGTGTTCTTGGTAACATCCAAATAAAATCACTCGGACATCTTGGAGAGTCTGTTAGCACAGTAACCTCACTGCAGCCATATTGGTCACCTGAAGACATTAAAAATGCTCCAACAGCACAAACATGGTCCAGTTCAGGGACTCTGGTTAGTTGAGGTGAAGTCAGCAGAAAGCTACACAGGCCACACCCCTAATAATGCAAATTTTAATGCAGGCGACTTACCAGGCATTATAAAGGAGGAAATCATCTGCAGAGACCGAACAGTTTGTGTATCCGGCTGTAAACACGTTTATTTCTGCTGCAAAGTTTTAACTTGGGAGTCTATAGGGACCGACTCACTGCTGCCTCTGCTGGATGTTGGAGGAACTGCAGGTCTTGATGCTTCCTCGTTAGCTTCATTTGTTGTTGTTGTTGTTTACAGGTGTGCGTATGAACCTGCTGAGCCTGCAGCCGGCCCTCAGGACTCTCACCTCGGACTACAACTGTCTGAAGAGGCAGGTACAGGACTTCCCCTTCATGCTGGACAAAGCAATCACGGAGGCCAAGCAGGAGGTGAGTCAGAGCCCCGCCCTCATGGTTACGCTCAGAGATGGGTCGAGTCAAGACGCCCTTTAAATGGGAAAAAAAAAACTATAAGTGTTAATTCATACAAATGATTTTGCAGTCATTTTATAAATAGTGTGTGTGTGTGTGTGTGTGTGTGTGTGTGTGTGTGTGTGTGTGTGTGTGTGTGTGTGTCTCAGATCTGCCAGGTGATCAGTGAGGTGAGCAGCACCAACCAGGAGCTGCTGCGTAAATACAAGCGAGAGATGAACCTGAGGAAGAAATGCCACAACGAGCTGGTTCGACTCAAAGGTCTGAAACAAGCTTCGTGTTTTCTGTCCGAACGTTTCATAGCTCCCGCTCTCACCTGCTCGCTCACACACCTGATCACAGATTTTAATACTTTAGTAAAACAAAAATCTTCTATTAAAGAGCTTTAAAGAATCACATATTAGTCTGCAACATGGAGCATATTGCTGCATTTTATTTTGAAGGAGGTGAGAACCTGCTTTTCCTTGTTTCCTGTCATGTCTTACTGACGAGCTCATACCAAAAACTTAAGCATCAGGCTACTCAAAACATCAAACACAGGTACAGAGGGGCAGCCAATCAGAATAAAGTTGGCATAAAGAGGGCGGAGCTCTAAATCGGCTTGTTTCAGATGGAGAATGAACTCCGCGGAGGATAAAGGATTATTTTGAGCCATGATTCATGCAAAGCTGCTCTGGTAGAGACCGATAATCTCACCTGTGCAGATGCAGGAAATGATCTCGTCTGTTTGGTCAGAACAAAATGTTCTAAATTCACCGTGCTGCTGTGTTTGGTCTCCAAGGTAACATCCGTGTGTTCTGTCGTGTCCGGCCGGTCAGTCAGGAGGAGCAGGACTCCGCCGATGCCAAAACCATGCTGAGCTTCGACTCGGACGACGACGCCATCCTCTACCTCTCTAACAAGGGCAAGGTCATGACCTTTGAGCTGGATAAAGTCTTCCCCCCTCACGCCACGCAGGAAGAGGTGAGCGTCCTCGGAACGTTTAGATTGTTGAACTTCAAAATAATGAAGCCCGAAACGACCTCCAGGTCAGAGGCTCGTCTTGTGAGCAGATACCCCATCGGTCATGATTTTTGTGGTCATTGTGAATAAAGGTGTGCGTCTCATCTGCTGGTTCTCTCTGATTGGCTCATCAGGTGTTTCAGGAGGTTCAGGCTCTGATCACTTCCTGTATTGACGGCTATAACGTCTGCATCTTCGCCTACGGGCAGACCGGCTCCGGGAAAACCTACACCATGGAGGTAGGACATTTATCCGCTCAGAAAAGCTCAGTTTTTGCTCCAATAACAAGACACAAATTCAAATGTAAGTAAAATTTAATCGAGATGTCGCTGAATACACCTGTAAACTCCGCCTCCTCTGCCTGTGGACCTTCAGGGTGTCACTGATAACCCCGGCATTAACCAGCGTGCTCTGCGGCTGCTGTTCTCCGAGGTATCGGAAAAAGCTCCAGACTGGGACTATAAGATCACCGTCAGCATGGTGGAAATCTACAACGAGACGCTGCGGTGAGGAGAGAGCTGTCCCGTCTGAGGGCCTCTGACCCTGTAGACTGATGATGGCTTCATTTACATGTAAACTACAGTGTTTGTGTTTACAGCGATGAGGAAACATGAGGATGTGTTTCAGGGTTTGAAGTGTGGAGGTCTGTTATCACAGGTTTTACTCCCGCCTCCTCGTATGGGAGCAGCTGCAGAGCAGTTATGTAAAGCTGGACCACTCCATCTGTCCAGCTGTTGTGTAACAAAACATCTGTGCAAAGAGTCAGAGCTCAACATCTGGCGAAAGGTTTTCTTGGCAGAAACATTCAGAGCTCTGAAGGTCAGATTAAACTCAGATTATCAGACTGAACAACACGAAACAGAAAAACGCAGAAATGGGAGAAAGGCTTCACGAGCTGCAGTTGGTGAAAGGTTAAAGATTTGTTTCATGCTGCAAATTACGGATCTCTTCAGACCCCTGAGGGCCCCTGAGTTCTGTTTTAATCAGCCTTCGTTGTTGCACTCAAGCCCTGAGTCGAAACCTGCAGGCACTCAAACGCCTCTGTTGCCTTCAGGGACCTGCTCGGGGAGAATCCGTCTGACAAGCTCGACATAAAGATGAATCCCGACGGCAGCGGCCAACTCTACGTCCCCAGACTGACCGAGATCACGGTGCAGAGTCCTGAGGACATCAACAAGGTGAGGACTTCCTGCTTGTCCTTTAGTGTAACATGCCTGATGATCATTTGTCTTCCTGTGATGATGGATGACGGCTTGTGTTTTAAATGTAAAAAAACAAACAAACAAAAACAACAATCAACTTTTGTGGATTTTTTTTTTTTACTGTTTGCAAATATGTGGATCTAAAATTCATCTTGCACAGGAATGATGTGTTTAGCTCCCAGCGGCTCATGGTTACTCTGTTTACCTGTCTGCAGGTGTTTGAGTTGGGTCACGTCAACAGAGCGACAGCCTGCACCAACCTGAACGAGCACAGCTCGCGGTCACACGCTCTGCTCATCATCACGGTGTCTGGATTCAACACAGCCACTGGCAACCGCACGCTAGGTACACACACACACACACACACACACACACACACACACACACACACACACACACACGCGTTTGTTAGGGTGTCTGTGTGAGGACTTGTGTTAATGCACAGTATTACCAGGACACCAAACCATAAACAGCCCTTAAAAGGTACCAGAGTGTGGATCAGATCAGCTGCCTCCTCTTTCTAAAAAGAAAAGCCTGACTTACCAAATATTTTGTCTTTTATAAAAAAATCATTTCCACATAAACTTTACTCTTCCTGTCCCAAAAATGTCTTATTTCAAAGATTATCTTTACAACATAGCTGTATTCCCCAAAACTTTCAATAAGGGGTCCAGATTTCATCAGTTTGCCCTCTGAAGAAACATCCTGGTTCGATTCAATGACTTTCCATGTGGTACTCACTCTGCTGTGCTCCGGTTTAGGGAAGCTGAACCTCGTGGACCTGGCGGGCTCGGAGCGGATCGGTAAGTCGGGGGCGGAGGGCAGTCGGCTCAGAGAAGCTCAGTGCATCAACAAATCCCTGTCGGCGCTTGGCGATGTCATCAACGCGCTGCGGAGCAAACACTCCCACGTCCCGTTCAGAAACTCGCGCCTCACGTACCTGCTGCAGGACTCGCTGAGTGGAGACAGCAAAACCCTGATGATGGTGCAGGTGAGTCCAGGAGCTGGCCAATAAAAGCAGCAACCTGAACAACCCCACAGGGCTTTGATGAAGGTGACGACTTCCTGTTTATCATCATCAGGTCTCTCCGTTGCCCAGCAACATGAGCGAGTCGGTCTGCTCGCTAAAGTTCGCTCAGAGGGTTCGCAGCGTCGAGCTGAGCTCCTCGTCCTCCAGGAAACACGAGAACTCGTCCACGTCATCCTCGCCCACCCACGACAGCATTGAGGTAAAGACGTATTTCTTCTTCTTTGGTTTATTCACGATCAGCTGTTGAATAAGGGCGGGGTTAACGGTGTGATGTAGGGTAGAAATAATTGGTTTTATGAGACAATTAACAAAAGTTACCTTTGACCTCTCTCTAGCTGGACTCCCCCCCGGTGACCCCGGTCCCTCTCCCCATCTCTCGGGCCAGCAGCGCCGGCTCCACCCTCTCCTCCGCCTCCAGAACTCCCAGCAGCTCCCGCAGGAGGTCCCAGTCGCAGCTCTCCACAGGTACACTGCGCTCAGAGGTCACATGATTAATTGGGATTGTTGCTAATAAATTATTTCAGCTGTAAGCTCAGTGTTGTAGTTTTAGCAGCAGCTCGGCTCTGTGAGGACGGCTGCTTCCCGTCTGAACTGAACCCTGCTTCTTCCTGAAGTGCCCCAGAGCGGCTTTGCATGATTCAGAGTTTAAAATAATCCTTATTTGTCTTACACTGAGCCTTGGTGCAGCTCATCCCCTTCTGCCTGAAGAAGGCTGTTTAGCCCCTCCCCTTTTGAGCTTTTGACTTTCTACTGATTGGCTCTATTTTTTTATTTTTTTTACTGATGGTTTGAAAAACCATCTGTCTGAGATGACCATATGAGGATATCTTCTTTATGACATCACACAGTGCCAAGAGTTACAACAAAACATTTTTTTTTTTTTTTTTTTTTTTTTTTTTTAACACTGAGCAACCTTCATGCCATTTTTCTGCAGTGCATTGTGGGAAATGTAGGGCGCTGGTGCCTGAGCAGGGGAACAGCGGCAGCGTAAATAATAATAATGATGATAACTCCTGAACATCGCAGGTCTGAGCTGTAAGAGTGGAGGAGGAATTTTCCAGGAACGCCCGCTGTCAGTCTGTCCTCCTCCTTCTTCTTCTGTGTCCTCATTCTGTGGTCTGATTGGTTGGTTTGCAGACAGACAGGTAGACAGAGCCAGCCCATTGGTGGGGGACGGTGGGCAGGTAGGTGGGGGTGTATTCTGATTGGTGGACAGCTTGGCATGGAAGCTCTCAGCATGGCATGGTGCCCCCTCCCCCTGTCTCCTCCACCATCCATCTAATGCTCCTCACCTCTAACCACAGAGTGTGTGTGTGTGTGTGTGTGTGTGTGTGTGTGTGTGTGTGTGTGTGTGTGTGTGTGTGTGTGTGTGTGTGTGTGTGTGTGTGTGTGTGTGTGTCGCCTGTTCGGCTGCTGGAGTCTTGTATTATCACTCATCAGCTTCTTTTGGAATTCAAGTCACCAGAAATTTACACGTTTGAGGTTTCATCTCATCCCAGGACAGAGAGGTGCAGGACGAGTTGGATAAATTAAAGATGAGAAATGATTCTTACATTAACATCTGGGAATAATAAAGAAGGTAAACGATGAAGGCACTGAGTGCAAAAGCAGCTTAAACCTGCATCCTTTCTGATGACCTGCAGGGGGCGACTCCTCAGTTTGAAAAAGAAGTGCTTTGAAAATATGATTTGTATCCCAGGTAAATACTTTCCTGGTGAGTTTATGGCCTCGGTTGCTCCTTTCAGGTCTTATCAGGTGTTTAATTTTTAAAATAAAGTTGTCTTTAGTGTCCAGAAGGACGGACGATAAAACCCCACGTGACGATCTCCAGTTTCAGTCAGGTCTGGTTACAAAAAGCCATTATGGAGACGTAAAAGCACTCAGAGGCTTCGGAAGCAGCTGGAAGGTTTTTTATTTTATTTTTATAAAGCATTTAGTCCTTAATGGAGCGAGGCCAGCAGTGTGATCCCGTCTCTAATCCTCCTCCTCTCTGTGCTGCTCTCAGATGAAACTGATAAAAACACCTGCAGCTTTTTTTATTTACTCATATTTCTGAATCTGCAGCAGCTAAAACCAAACGAGCCGCCTCTCTCTGTTACGGTCTCGTGACGTCCGACTGTTGGTGGGTGTTTGAGTGCGCTGGTGTCCGGATAAATCCCGTCCCTCCCCCTCGCTGCTCTGTGGCCTGGCTGAGCGTCCTCGCTGATGAGCAGAGGATTGTGGGATTGCTTCCTTCCTTCCATGTCTGCACTGATAAATCTGAAAACACTGTTTGTGTCAGTTTGATAGGAACACTTCTGGTTGTTGCTCGTTCACACTGCAGTCAGGCTCAGTCTGAGGTTTCAGCCTCGGTAGATCGACTGACTCCTGCTGGTTTTTCTGGGACCACGTTTGACAGAAATGCTCGGTGAGAGATCGTATTGATTACCAGAAGCTAATTGAACAAATGTGACATGAAGACTTGGCCTCAGAGTCGATCTTCAGGTAACGTTAGCAAAGGTGCTGCTGTTTCCTGTATTAGCAGCGACCCGATGACTGTGGAGTAAAATCCTCCATGTTTCTGTGTTTTTGGTTAGAACAGGAAGTGTTATCATGAGGTTCTTGAACCATGACTGTAAAAAGCATGAAATTGGCCAGATTTAACTCTTTAACTTTAATTGTACGTTTCATGTAGAAGTTGGAGGAAGCCAGTGTGCTGAGCAAAGATCACGTCTGTCGGTGTTCAAACGCAGACGTGATCTTTGCTCAGGACACACAACTTATCTTTAAAAACACACCTGAATGATTCTTTGACTTGAAGATTTCTGTGGTGTAGATGGAGACTCTGCTCTGAGCACCAGTAATAATTCTCATCTAAAAAGTTTCCAGACTAAATTCCTGGTAAAAACTGGGAGGTGGTTTAAAAAAATGTCAGCGGTACACAAGAGAAATATTTAAAGCCAGTTTGTTTTCTTCTGAGCAGAGGTTAGTAAGGGCAGCACAGGTGTCTGTTTTATTTGTGGTCCGTGCAGAGGCGTTAGAGGAGAGTCTGCAGGAGCTGTCGGGATGCTTTGTAAACTGCTGACGAAGTCGCTTCACAGTGTAAGAACTTTGTGATCAGCTCTAGAAAGAGCGAAATGAAGAGAAACAACATGTTTTCACATTTATTGTCAGTAGTGTGGACATGGTGAGTTAAAGGGTCACATGACTGCTGGCTGACGCTCTCGTTTCTCTGCAGGACGACTGAAGCTGACGGCCTGACGGACGCCGCGCCGTCGCTGCAGGGTGTCAGCCAGCACCCTGAGGCCTCTGCTGCTCTTCCTGGATTTATTTCCTTCTTAGCCAACGACAGGAGCGGCAAAAGCGATCAAAGACCGATGGAAACTTTACAGGACAGGACGGTCTTAAATCTGGACAGACTGTTATGAGACGATGGCCAAACGTCTGGACTGCTGTGACGTCTGATATGAGCTGACAGGACTCGCGCTCCTCCGTCGGGACTCAAAAAAATCCTTATTAACCCTGAAATCAGTATCTGCTCTCCAATCAGTATTTCTCATTGTTTCTTTGTTGCACTTTAAACTTTTAGATCATTTTCTAACCCGAACGTGGCTGATGATGTGCATAGATGCATAATGTGTTTGTATATTTATGTTTGACATGCTTTAATTTTTTTCTTTTGGAGAATACGGGCACATGAATTTTTCCGCTTTTGTTTTTTTTGTGATCCAAATTTAATTTTTTTTGTCTCCATCTGTTTTTAATCTTTTTTTCTCTGCACCGTGTTCGATGGAGGATTTTCAGGCTGAAACCTTAAAGTGTACTTTTTTTCTTCATAAAGTTTAGATAAATTTTAAGGTTTTTTTTCATGTGTGTTGTGTTCCCATCTGTAGTTTCTGGAGGCTTTCCTCCTTTATCCAATCAGGGTACTCCACTGATCCCAAGCTGTCCAATAGGACGTGAGCAATACGAGGAAATCTGTACGTCGCGTCTCAGTCTTCTGCTCCGGTGGACGTTCCTTTTATTTCAAACTTCCTTCAGCTTGAAGAACAAAAAGACTCGAATCGTATCTAAACTCATTTCTTCTCTGTGTGCTTCTGCTGTCGTCTCTTCACCTGTTTGGAGAAAACAAAAACCTCCAGGAAGTCACTGGTGACCTTTGACCTGAGACAGAACACGTGTAGCTGTTGACTTGGTGCGAAGTGGACTGTTAGCTGTAGCTGTAGTAAACAGGAATGCTTAGAAACGCGATGAGCTGCTGTGTGTTGACCTGATGATCAAACTCTGCTTGCTGTTTTTGTTTTGTAATTACTTTTTAATAAACGCTCCAGAACAAACGCACACGTCGGCATCGTGTGGACACAAATATTTAAAAGAGCAGTAAAAAGGAGTGTTTGACACACCATCACTGTAGATTTGAAAATGACATGACCAAGAGGTGAGTTGAGTTAATCTAAAGGGCGTTAATAAAATGACTGAATTAACCACTTTTTTCCCCTAGCACCACTTTCAGACTCAAATAACTGGACAAACTGAGCTGAGTTTGTGATTAAACCTCATTTCCTGTCTATGCTTCCAAAGTTCCCACACAGCTTAAATCACATTTAAGGATCGCATCAGTCAGGAAGGCTTTAGACAAAAGGTGAATGATCATTTCTACCTGCAGTAATTGGCTCCGACTTGATGTCACCTGTTGACACCTGCTCAGTTCCTCAGGCTGGCGGAATAGGAGAAGGTGGGCTGCAAAGCGGCTTGCAGGTGCAGAGATTTGTTTAGGATGTGTAGATTTGCCAGGGCCGTCACAGAGTTTGGCTCGACTGGATTAATTAACTTTGAGGTGCTTCAGGATGTTTCAGCTCTCACCCAAAAGACTTTACTCCTAACCGCTAACGGGGAGTCCCACGTATTTGACCCCTACTGGGGTTGTCCCCTTGGAGCTGGTCCTGGGAGTTTTCATATGACTCATTGTAGACACGTGGTTAAGGTGCGAGTCTGGTTGGTTTGAGGAATCTGGTAGCTGATAGCTGGCACTTGGAAATAATTTCAGGTGGACACGGAGAGACCCAGGCGTTTAATCTCTAGTGTCAGCTGCTCTATCTATAGAGACGCCATCGTTCAGCGTCTAGATTTGAAAAAGTTTTTTAGATGTGAGACGGGAAAACCCTGAATGATCGGGAACCTACAGACTTGTTTTAATAATTCAATTCAATTTTATTTATAAAGCATCAAATCACAGCAGTCCTCTCATTGGAAGAGAGCCAGAGAGAACTGAACTCAACCATGCTAACCTTCCCTCCTTTGCTTTAGCTGGCACTGGGTCTATCACCAACCCTCAGTTTGTGTTCAGGAAGTGAAAAGCATGATCAGCTGATTTGGGGTCAGCTGATCGACTCGACTGTTGAATATTCTGGGTCTTGGGTTGCTTTCACAGAACGTTTTTGGTTGTCCAGTCAATGATGCTGGAAATCTGTTTGTCCCAGTAATAAACACCGGTGACTCCGCCCACACGTCACACTCGGCTGTGTGCAGTTTTCAAACCTGTGCCAAGCTGTTATCTGTATTTCAGTCACATATTTTACTATTTTAAATAAATTGTAGTCGTTTACAGAAGCAAAAGAATAAAAACTGCCCAAACACTCATGACCTGACCGTACACTCAAGAAAAGATCTTCAAATATGAGTCAAAGTGGTCTTATGTTGTAGAAATAATGCTCGATCATGTCTTTCCACAAGCTTCCTGTGCAAATGTCTAATTCTTTACAGACTTAAATCTGTGAGCAGATCACCCGACATGACTTTCACACGCTTGGCTCTAAACTGATGTAGAAATGCATGTTGCATTTGAGGTCTGCAGGAAATCTGAGAGACAGCTTCTGGTGCATTCATGAGTCACTCTGAAGAGTACAGTAACTAACTTCATTTTGTCTTTATTTAAATAAACAGAGCTGTACATGAACACAGTGGAGAAAGTGAACAGTAGAAAAGTGAAAAGTCCGAGCCTTTCATGAATCGCTCGTGTGGTGCAAACCTGTGAGCACTTTTTAAACATCCAAACCTCTGAAGGCACATTCCCGTCAGCGCCTCCATACGAGACCGAGACTCCTCCCCGATTCGAGTACCGACCCGCTCGTTTAGCAGCGGCGGTTTAATTTCTCGACTTCCTCTGAGTGTCACTTAACGTCTTCAACATTAAAACATTTCTTCTTCTGTGACGGAGGCCTCAGGAGAGAGTCGTGACAAAAGAAGGACACACAAAGTGCGGGGTCTTGGGAGTCAGCTGATCCACGGCGCCGCCCTCAGGGCGAGTCGTCGAGCGGCGACATGAGCAGCTGCAGCTCTTTGAAGGTGCTGCCGTGACGACCGACCTGCGTCGCCTTGTTCTTCACGATGTTGCTCAGGTTCTTCAGCTGCTCGCAGCACACTCGGCACTTCTGGTGTCTGGAAGCACAAAAACATCAGAGGCTCAAACGCAGAGGACAAAGACGTTGGCGAGTCTGTCCGATTAAAATGGTTTTCCTTCAGTGATTGAACAAACCGCCACTGATGATGTGTTGCTATGAATTATGGGACATCTTTGCTCCAGTGTCTCATCTGATTTACATCATCTCTGCACAAACCTTTATAAGAGAAACTGACTGTCGCTGGTTACAGTTCAATTCATTTTATTATGAAGGTTCCTGTCGTCTGAGTACTACACCAAAGGTGGTTTAATGTTTCCTTTTTTACCTCCCTTGGAGGAGGAGACACTGAAGCATCCTTCATTCACAACAAATGCAGTGAGGCGCAGAATGAGTGCTGCCCCACCGCACTAACATGCTGCTCTCTCTGAAGCTCATCTCAGGAATAACGTCCGTTAACCTCAGCAGCCTGTGTTGCTGCTGGCGAGGACGCAGGCCCTCGCCAACAGCACAAAGGTGACACCTGCTGGACAAACAAACCTACTACAGTCACTAAAATACAGCTGTGGCTCCTGCAGATGCAGAGTGCAAAGAGGAGACCTGGAAGGGAAAAGCAGCCGGCTGAGGAGCGATTACAGCAGGAATCAAGTCTCTGGGTTCGAACACGTGTCAGACATCTTTAAAAACGTCCCACACAGAACGAGAGGTGGAGTCAGCCGAGGTTTGGGGCATTTCCTCCTCAGAGTAATCTGAGTAATCAGCAGATTGATTGACGGTGCTGCTAAATCAGTCAAGCAGCTGTTGGACAGATGTGAGACTCACCGCTCCTCTCGTGTGATGTCGACCCCGACGGACGGCGTGGCCTTTAGAGTGTCCGAGATCAGCGTCCAGAAGTGCTTCATGACGAGTTTCAGAGACGTGCAGCCGGTCTGTATGTAGCTGAGGAAACGCACAGAGAAGGAAGCTGATTGGATGATGGAATTACACGACATACCGACACACTGACGGCATCGGGGCAGGTTCAGGTTCAGGACGGGAGGAAGCGGAGATCTGCTCCACCTCCTGACAATCAAAGTACTCCGGGTGACCTCAGGTTACCAAACAGGAAGTGATCTTTCTTTTTACGTAAAATCCGAATTAGAGTTTTAAATTCACTTTGAGAAGACGAAATCATCTCTGATGCAACCCGAGCTGCCTCCCGGCAGTTCGTCTGAAGCATCATCAGAACTCATTTCTCTCATTGTAATGGTGACACTTGATGAAAACGCCCACAAAGATGCTGACGTTGTTTTAAAACGTACCCTCTGCCGCTGAACGCTCGCGCGCCATCTCTGGACAACAGAAACTTTACCTCTGAGCCGCTCACCTCTCGTACTTGCTCTGCAGCAGTTTGTCGAGCTGAGGAAGGACGACCATGCACACGTCCAGCTTCCACAGAGATCTGGAACAGCAGCGCAACATCTGGTTTTATACGTTCATAAAGGTCAGCAACCCGCAAACAACTGCAGGTCAAACTCTTCAAAATGAAACTTAGAAGACAGATGCAATCAAATAAACAATAAAAACTTTTCAGTGATTGGAAACAGAACAGACTGAAAATAATAATAATAATAAAGCTGCGTAGAACGATTCGTCTGTCATCAATCGTCAGCTTCTGTCACTGTTTTTAGATTTTTTGGGTTAAACTAACAAAGAAAGGTTTTGTTTTTGAACTCCAGTGTAAATAAAGGTTTGTACTTGTATAAAATCAGAATTGTGTGTGTGTGTGTGTGTGTGTGTGTGTGTGTGTGTGTGTGTGTGTGTGTGTGTCTCCACGCGTGTGTGTGACATCTTTGTCAGGACAGGAAATTGGCATGCTACTATAATTGTGGGGACAAAATGGCCTATTGTTGCAGAATAAGCAGATTTCTTTGTGTCTTTAATTAAACAAGCGGCGCACAACTTTAGGCTCTAAAGCATAGGTGTCAAACTCTGGCCCGTGGGCCAAATTTGGCCCACAGACTAATTACATTTGGCCCGCGAAGCCATACCAAATTACTATCAGAGCTGGCCTACTGGTATTATACAGCTAATATATATATTGTTTAGTATTAAGCTTTGCTTGTTCCATATTCAGTTTTTCAGCAAAACTTGTTTGAGTCCATAAGAAAAGATTCATTCTTATATCTGGAGGAAGATTTTTTTTTTTCAATAAATATTAACGTTAGCCCGCGACCTTGTTCCAGTTTTGAATTTTGGCCCACTGTGTATCTGAGTTTGACACCCCTGCTCTACAGTAATTAGTCATTTAACTTGACTGGATAGATGTGTGAAACTCTCCTCCCTGAGGAGCAGCCAAGCCAAGGTGTGACTTAGGGTTCTCACAAAGATGTAGAAACGGGTTTGTGTGTGTGAGTGTGTACCTGTTTAGACAGCTTTGTAGGACCGAAACTTGAAATGTTACTATACTTGTGGGGACCAACAGTCACCTGTGAGGACAAAGTGCCTGTCCCCACGAGCTTGAATGCATTATTGAGGCTCAAATCCTCAGGGTTACGAGTAGGCGTTCATTTTTCATGGTTTGGGTAAGCGGCTCTCTAAAGCATGATGTCAATGAGATGTCCTCACTAAGATATGAAAACGAGTGTGTGTGTGTGAGACTCACGGCTGGGGGTTGATGATGTTCAGGATGTCCACGACTATGGACGGATCACTCATGGAGACGGCGGTGTCAAGAGCGATCTGCACACAAACAAAGAGCAGTTTGAAAATATTTTGATTGACACAAACGAACTGAAAACAAAACAATAAAAGAAGGAGCTGCATGAATGAGCTGCCCGGCTGTATCCGGGCAGAAGACCGCCAAACGGTCATGACCTTCTCACACACGTGCGAGCTGCTGGTACCGGTGTGTCAGCCTCACCTTGATGCCGTCTCGGGTCCACACCCCTCGGACCGTCTGCAGGTTCTTCAGTCGGCTGCTCAGCATCACACACATGGTCTCGTGACCCTTCTTCATCTGGGTCAGGGCCTCCTCGTCACTCAGGGCTCCAGATCTGTGGTTGGGTGAAGACTGACCGACCACACACGTTCAGCTTTATTCTCATCATCAAAGCTGTCGCGAGAATCTAAAAACACTGACGCGTGCACTCACGGGCAGGAAGTCGGCCACGTTCAGCCCGATGGGCTCGTTCCGGGCGCTCGAGATGATTTTGAGCTGCGGTTTGGATTTGGCCGCGGTGACGGGGGGCTGGGTGGGAGCGGGGTGGCTGGAGGACACTGTGCCCGCAGCTGGAGGGGACGGACGCTTCACAGCGGAAATGACCGTAGGCTCCACCCTCACCACGGGAGTGGAGGCAGCCAGCGGAGGACCCTTTAAAACAACAGACACGAGCAGTCACAGCCTTTATTCTCTGATCTCAGCTGTTTTTATGGGCATTTGATTTTTGGAAAAACTGTTAATAATGACAGAAACAAGAAATTATTACAAAATAATTTCTCACACATCATTTTAGTTGTTAATTTAGACTCATAAAACCTCTCATATAACCGCACTCAGACCAAAGTCACACAGCTGTTAAAGGTTTTAGATGGTTTTGAATTAAACTGATTTTCTGAAGACAAAGAAAAATCTTTAACTAAAGAAAGAGAAAACCGAGCGGCTGGAGGACTACTTTGTTGTAAACAGCAGGTATTTGAGCTCTGATAGGTTCGTTGCATTTATAGTCCGCTGTCCTAAGGCGTCCATGTTTCCACACAGACACACGGCTGCTGCGTTCACTGACCTGCTGTTTATCAGGAAAATTAGACTTGATGTCCTTCAGCTGCCGGCTGATCGCCAAAATGGACTCTGAGCAGAAGAAGAAATCATCAGGAAACGACCCAGTAACCACAAAACAGGAGCTGAAACACCTCTGTCGTGTGTTTTTGTGTCGTGTGTTTTTCACTGTCGAACACGTGATTTATTGTTCGTGTTTCATCTATAAACTGAAACGTCGGAGGCGCGTCGTCTCCTGATGTCTCACAGAAACGTGAAGCTGTGCTGGACTCACCGTCCTCTGGAGGAGCGGGAAAAGGCTCCGACATCTTAGGAGGAGTGCGAGCTGGAAGAGAGGAGAACGAGGAGCTCAGACTGCAAAATAAATGTGACGACATGAAAACAAAAGAAGAAATGACGAGAGTGTCTTTGTCCTCATTAGGATGAATATTTTAAAAAGGCACAAAGAACCAATCAGATCCTCCCATCCTGTTTGGCTCTTACAGCGAGTAATGTTTACTCCTCTCACTTTTCAAATATGGCCTGCTTCTCAAAATCAGCCAGAGCAGAACTGATGGCGATGCTGCAGGTGGATCAACAGGTGAGGAAATAGAAGCTTTCGGGGAAACTAAACACAGATTTTGTTGGTGCAGTGTTGATTAAAGATGAACTCAGCGTCCTTTTCAATAGCAATATTTCACAGATCTCGTTGTATGTACGTATAACTGTATTCGTTATTCAACATCTGAGCTGCGATGCTCCGGGTCCACCTACAGATGGCGCTCTTTGGCTGGAAGATGGCCTTGTAGTCCTCGGCGTTGTGGATCTCAGCAGACGACAGCTTCTCGTCCGCCTCGTCCTCGCTAGGGCTCCGCCTCTCCCCTTCGGGGCTCCGCCTGTCAGACTCTGAACGGTGCTTCAACCTGATGACATCACAAACATTTGTTTGTTTGTTTTTAGAAGAAAAACTGCAAATTTTTTACTTTATTTACTTTTATTAAAGAATCTGGAAGCGAAACTTTTCCACTGAAGTCAAATAAGATTTTATATATATATATATATATATATATATATTATATATATATATATATATATATATATATATATATATATATATATATATATATATATATATATATTTATTATTATATATATATATATATATATATATATTTATTATATATATATATTTATTATATATATATATATATTATATATTTATTATATATATATGACATGTGATCTGAGTGTTTGATGAATGAAACCAGTGGCTCAAGTATAAAACTTTAAATCCAGGAGTCAGTACTTGCAGTATCTGGAGTATTTTCTCCTGTCTCTCAGTGTGCCGTACCTCTGCGATCTGCAGGTGGTCGTGGGTCTCTCGTAGTTCTTTCGCAGTGCCGCTCCTTTGGGGTCCTTCTTCGGCTCTGTGAGCGGCTGGTCGTCCTGGATGATCCCCTGGATCACGGCGCCACCGCTCTTCTTTACCCTCTTCAGATCGACCACGTAGGACGACACACTCGACAGGTGATGAGACACGCCGATCTGACATGTGGAGAAGGTGGAAGATTAAGATTACCTAAAACTTCTGCACAGTACTGTTACTGAGCGGTGGGCGGAGCTACACACCAGCTGCTGGTTGCAGATGGCGAGGTCAGACACCTTTCCCCAGCTCACCGGCACCGCGTCAAAGCAGCGGTCCGGTTCCCAGCCGAAGACCCGCAGCGAGTCCGTGGCGCCGCTGTACAGGCAGGAGCCATCTGGGCTAAAACATATACACCTGAAACCACAGGGACAGGGGTCAGAGGTCACATTCCAGTTACACCCTGCTGCAACGGGGAAAAACTCACCTGACCGGAGTCGTGTCGCCCTCCAACGAGCCGATCATCGTAAACTTCTCCAGATCCCACAGCTTGATGGTCCTGCAAGCACATGCAGAGTTCATACAGCTGCAGCTCATTAGAGACACCTGTAGGTGTTTTATAGTGTCAGGTGAAGACGCTACAACACGGCTGAGGAACAGGAAGAGACCTCCAACAGATCCACGGTCAGCAGTGACAAGTCAGTAAATGAGGAGAAAGAGAAAAGAGGAACGAAACACGAACAAAAGAGGGAGTGGAGGGCAAAGTGCACCTCTCAGTGCATCATGGGAAGTCCCCAGGAACCTGAGGGATGGTTAGGGTCGCCTAACCCAGCTCTAACTACAAGCTAAGCTAAAGACATTTTTATAATTAATTGAAGAAAGTATGTGTTTGAGTCACTTCTTATTCTCATAAATGAGAGTAAGATTTATTCCATCAATAAACTGTTTGAGATAAAAATGACCCTGCTCCCTGTTCTGTCACTAAAACAGGCCAAAACCTACAAAATGTCTCATTTCTTTGAAGTGACACATTCAAAGCTTTAACGGCTCCATCACGATCACATGACAATCGGAAAATCAGGCCACAAACTACAGCTTTGCTTGCTGGTGTAACTTATAAACTGTCTCTAACACCAGGTCGATGTCCTCAAATTAAACATAATAATCAATTTAAGTGATTCATGTTGGAATACTTATTTATACTTCATATGCAAAAATAAAGAAATGATTAAATACTGAGTGCATTTGCTGGTTGTGTTGGAGAAAGGATGAGTTATTATTTCCATTTTATTATATTTATATTTCCTGTTTACTTTTAGTTATAAATGTATGATTTAGTGGCACATGCAGAGGACATGTAGAAGACACAGGACATGTATGTGAAAAAAAGTAAAAGAATTTCAGACTAAAAGAAATGTTACATTTAAAAAAATGCCACAAACAATCAAACTCAGCACCAAAATAAAATCTTGGCGGCACAGAGAGAGGACAACCTCGCGCAGCCTCTGAGCTTCATGAAACAGAAAAACTAAACGAGCCACAAAGTGTCACAAACACTGATTCCACTCATGAGTCGCTCCTTCAGCTCCGAGCTGCTGCGTCTCGGGCGCTCGGCCTGCGGCGACGTACCTGTCGGAGCTTCCGGAGGCCAGCAGGTACTCGTTGGGGTGGAACTGGACGATGTTGACGGCGGCGGTGTGAGATTTGAATTCCGTGATGGTTTTCCCCTGAGCCAGGTCCCACAGCTGATGGAGACAAGAGGACAGGGCTGAGGTCATCGAACAGGAAGAGAGCAGAGCTCACCTCCTTCAGCCAATCAGAATGAGCGATTTTATTACAGGATGCTGCCGGTTTGATGCTTTCACAGCATTTACAGAATAAACACATCATGTTCACACTTTTAAATTCCCAAGATGCTCTCAAACACCCGAACATCCGACCGCTGCAAATGAAATGAAACTTAATTCTAAACATCGATGAAATGTTAGCCTAACGAGTCGTTACACATCACCAGCTTATTACTTTATTTAAATAAATGTAACTGAACCTGGGTCAAGAAGTGTCCTGAAAACTATTTTAATAGAAAAGATGGATCTTAAAAATCCTAAAACACTGAAGTGATTCAACAGACGGACCTTTTAAAACCATTTTAAAATGTAGAAGAATCTAAAAATGTTGCGATTCAATCGCTCGTTTTATTTTATGGGAACACGTGACTACCAAACATGAACCAGGACCAGCTGGAACATTTTAACGTCTTCCAGCCTTTCTGCACAGTTTCCTGCTGCTGATGTTCTGCTTCACAGTTTACATTCACAGCATCGTGTAACTCCTGCAGGTTATAGTTACTCTGAAGGTTTCTCAGCATCTACTGTTACAGAGTCAGAGTTACCACAACATGTAAGTACCGGGAAAAACAATCCTTAAAATATATTTTTTACATTAAAGGTGAGACGTCAGATCAGGTCGTACCTTGACGGTGCAGTCGTCGCTCGCTGAAGCTAACCACTTCCCATCAGGACTGAAGGCCAAACTCCTCACAGCCTGAGTGTGACCCTGCAACACCAACACTGGTCAGATTTTTGCTATCGAGACTCATGTGAAGCTTTTATTTTGAAGGAAAGTAGAAGCTCTGAGCCTGGTTCTGGAGTTTTTCCTTCCCACTGTCGCCAAAGTGCTCATAGGAGGTCATATGATTGTTGGTTTTTCTCTGTATGTAGATCTTAAAGTATAAAGCGCATTGAGGTGACTGATGTTGTGATTTGGCGCTGCATAAACAAAATTAAATTGAAGTCTCTCAGTTCTTTTAAATGCAATAATCCGTTTACTGTAAGACTCCATAAAAGCTCCGACTGACACAGTTTAATCCGAATCATTCTGAGCGTCCTCGGCTTTGGCGCACAGTGACCACGTGTCTGTGTGTGTTTGTTTTGTATGTGATGGTACAACTGTGGAAAACAAGCATCAGAATGTAGAGCGGGGCTTAAACATCTGAAAAACATCAAAAATCTGTCAGAAACCTGAAAACAATCAGGATTTAGCTTTTCACACGGTGCTGTTTCCAGGTCAGATGAGGTCAACTCATTTGCATAAAAGATCAGATTCCACTGAAGCAAATGTCCACATCACACTTTGTTAGGTCACCACAGGTGTGTTTACCAAATCCACCTGCAGCCACTGTCCACCTGTTAGAAACGTGCACCTGGATTCGAGCAGGATATTAGGAGCCGGCCTGTCATCCTGAGCACATACTTACCTTATATCTGAACACGTATCCTTTCCTCCGCAAGTCCCACAGCTGACAGCAGAAAAGAAGAGACATTTCATTAGAGCGGATTAAGACTTCAAGGATGTTCTCACACAGGAAAGCACGCCTACCTTAATGTTTGTGTCCATGGAGCTGGAGGCCAGGAAGTCTCCAAAGGGATGGAAGCCCAGGCTGGTGATGTTGGCTTTGTGTCCCATCAGAGTCCTTAAAACTGAGCACAGGAAGCAGCAGGGTCACCTCTTTGCATCTCTTTCTAACTAAGACCCAGCTTAGGTGCATTAAAACGCCTCCGCATGATGGGACGGACGATTATTCTGACTGCGGGGTACAACGTCCTCCGTTACAGCCTGAGACTGAACACTGAGGAAGCTGTATCAATTTTCAAAATAAGAGTAGATGGAAAAATACTACTAATAATAACATATACTCAATCAGACTGATGTACTATATTACAGAGGCTGACATCATGTGGTATGACGGATGTCCTGTGTCCTCGAGGCAGCAGAGGTGGAAGAGCTCATAGCTCAAACTTTGCACTCAGAAATTTAGAAAAAACTCACCACACTAATAAAAAAAAAGCAAGTTGATTTTAACATGTTTCAGCTCTTTGTGTGTCATATTTCTAATCGACTGGTTCGCTCACTTCACTTCTCTTTGTCAGTGTGAACCTTACGCTGTCCACCGCTGATCTAAAGCACCTGTGCAGATAAATTACGCACACAGACAGTTTAGAGGCGGTGAAGCTTTGACTAAAAAGCCTCGTAGCCACAGAACAGACAGAGTCTTACTCTTGGCAGCCTCCAGGTCCCAGACTCGTATTGAACCTGACTGCGACCCGGCGGCGACCTGCTCCTCCGACACGTTGAAATGGATAGACTCCACTGGGTTCTTGTGACCAGTCAGACTCTGAGAGGAAACAGTCAGAACAGACATCATCACCTAAAACTGCACCTCGCTCCTTTCTCAAAAACTCAAAACACAGACTGTATATCAAAATGTTAGTGTTAGTGAAGCTGCTGAGGGACACCACGTCACCTGTCAATCACAAAATAAGCCCACCTTCATCTCCTGCTTTATCGTCCCCTGAACACTAATGGAAACCATCATTTCCAAAATGAGCTTCATCTTTTATTCAATAAGACCTGAAAACAGCGACTGAGACCATAAAGCCGTCAGGAAACTGTTTACTGAGCTCAGAGATCAGGTGAGGAGGCGGCTCGTTTTCTCACAGACTTCTATTCACAGTCAGAGGAGTCGCCCCCTGCTGGACATCCATGAAAATCGCAGGTTTAAGCTTCACTTTTCAGAATTCAAATCTACACCCATCCTTTATACAGGGAGTGCAGAATTTCAATGATTTATTTTTACCAGTGAAACCAATATAACATCTCCACATTCACAAATATACATTTCTGACATTCAAAAACAAAACAAAAACAAATCAGCGACCAATATAGCCACCTTTCTTTGCAAGGACACTCAAAAGCCTGCCATCCATGGATTCTGTCAGTGTTTTGATCTGTTCACCATCAACATTGCGTGCAGCAGCAACCACAGCCTCCCAGACACTGTTCAGAGAGGTGTACTGTTTTCCCTCCTTGTAAATCTCACATTTGATGATGGACCACAGGTTCTCAATGGGGTTCAGATCAGGTGAACAAGGAGGCCATGTCATTAGTTTTTCTTCTTTTATACCCTTTCTTGCCAGCCACGCTGTGGAGTACTTGGACGCGTGTGATGGAGCATTGTCCTGCATGAAAATCATGTTTTTCTTGAAGGATGCAGACTTCTTCCTGTACCACTGCTTGAAGAAGGTGTCTTCCAGAAACTGGCAGTAGGACTGGGAGTTGAGCTTGACTCCATCCTCAACCCGAAAAGGCCCCACAAGCTCATCTTTGATGATACCAGCCCAAACCAGTACTCCACCTCCACCTTGCTGGCGTCTGAGTCGGACTGGAGCTCTCGGCCCTTTACCAATCCAGCCACGGGCCCATCCATCTGGCCCATCAAGACTCACTCTCATTTCATCAGTCCATAAAACCTTAGAAAAACCAGTCTTGAGATATTTCTTGGCCCAGTCTTGACGTTTCAGCTTGTGTGTCTTGTTCAGTGGTGGTCGTCTTTCAGCCTTTCTTACCTTGGACATGTCTCTGAGTATTGCACACCTTGTGCTTTTGGGCACTCCAGTGATGTTGCAGCTCTGAAATATGGCCAAACTGGTGGCAAGTGGCATCTTGGCAGCTGCACGCTTGACTTTTCTCAGTTCATGGGCAGTTATTTTGCGCCTTGGTTTTTCCACACGCTTCTTGCGACCCTGTTGACTATTTTGAATGAAACGCTTGATTGTTCGATGATCACGCTTCAGAAGCTTTGCAGTTTTGTGACTGCTGCATCCCTCTGCAAGATATCTCACTATTTTTGACTTTTCTGAGCCTGTCAAGTCCTTCTTTTGACCCATTTTGCCAAAGGAAAGGACTTTGCCTAATAATTATGCACACCTGATATAGGGTGTTGATGTCATCAGACCACACCCCTTCTCATTACAGAGATGCACATCACCTAATATGCTTAATTGGTAGTAGGCTTTCGAGCCTATACAGCTTGGAGTAAGACAACATGCATGAAGAGGATGATGTGGACAAAATACTCATTTGCCTAATAATTCTGCACTCCCTGTATACAGTCTGCGCTCTGCCATGATGTGGTGCACTACACACAACGTAAGAGGTCAGGCAGGTTAGTTTAGTTGGAGGAAGATGGCGAGCAGTGGAGGGGAAACATGAGTCTGTTTAATTCCCATGGAGCGAACTCTGTTTTCATCATTTAACAATCAGAAATGAATCAATAATAAAGATAAAAGCGTGAGGTGGTGACAGGAGAGAGGCAGGTGTGGGCATCATGACCTGCAGACTGCAGAAGAGCAGTAGGTAAAGGATGGGTTCCTTTGAATCTGCTCATGTTTCAGGCCTAAAAAACCTCGACGGAAACCTTAAAAATTAGAAACCCATCGCATTTTGCATTGCGGGGGACTCACCATGATGCAGTTGGCCTTGCTGACGGCCCAGATGTTGACCCTGCAGTCCTCTCCTCCTGTGGCCAGCAGGCGGCCCGAGCTTTTCCCCAGAGCCAGACAGGAAATGGAGCTGGATTGAGCCTCGAACTCCTCTGTACGGCAACAAAGGAGGAACAAATTCAGGTCGGGCTGGGCTGCTGGACAGGAAGGGTGTGATGATCGTTTGAGTAACTTTAATACTCACGAAGGCGCCATGCGATCTTGGTTGTGCTGGAGGCAGCCATACTGGTCATACTGGGAGACTGGCTGCTGTGTTTGACGACCCCGGCTGAGGTTAATTCATGAGACGGACATCAGCTCCTGGTTTAAAATGGAGCACTGTAACAAAAAATAATTTCCCCCAGGGATCAATAAAGTATTCTGATTCTGATTCTGATTTAGTGTTTGCACTGAGCGTCAAACACCTGCAGGAACACAACACAGTGATAAATAAGTGATAGAAGAGATAAGACATATAAAACCGTCTCAGTCTCGCCTCTCTGACGCTGAGCTCTCATTTCTACTCCCAGTGAAGATACCATCGTCTTCAGCTCGGCCTCCAAACCACACAGGTGTCACTACCACCCTGTAAACCCTCCCTTTCATGCTGGCTGCCGTCCTTCTGTCACAAATCACCCCTGAAACTCCACCAAGCCTGCACACTTCTTCATGTCTCTTGTGTGCTGTCCCTTGTTTTGGATGGTTGACCCCAAGTATTTAAACTCATCTATTATTGGAAAACACTGTATACAAGCCAGAAGCCAGATGATATAAGTTAGTTAAACTGCAGGAATGTCTTAAAGATATAAAAACCTTGATGACCGTTAATTTCCTACAAATATAGTATCTAAGCAGATTCTTACTCTGGATGGCATTACCTTGGCCTCCAGTAACGCTGTGAGGAACCTTGGAGTCATTTTTGACCAGGACATGTCCTTCAACGCACATATTAAACAAATATGTAAGACTGCTTTCTTCCATTTGTGCAACATCTCTAAAATTAGAAATATCCTGTCTCAGAGTGACGCTGAAAAACTAGTTCATGCATTTATTACTTCCAGGCTGGACGACTGTAATTCATTATTATCAGGATGTCCTAAAAACTCCCTGAAAAGCCTTCAGCTAATCCAAAATGCTGCAGCAAGAGTCCTGACAGGGACTAGAAAGAGAGAGCAGATTTCTCCTGCTATAGTCTCAGGCTGCTGAAGGATTCCCATGATGCACTGAGTGTTTTCTTTTCCTCCCCTCACTCCCATACCGGCCCCTCCCCGAGCGTGGTTCTTCTCGAGGTTACTTCCTGTGACAATAAGTTTTTCCTCACCACTGTCACCAAGTGCTTGTTCATTTTACCTTTATTTATACAAATAGTCCTGAGACTCAATGCCTCATTTACAAGAGAGACCTGTTTCAAACAGGCATAATAAAATAACACCAATAAAATATTGAATATTTTACCAAGTGTCTACACAGTCAAACTAAAAACAAGATTCCCAGTGATGATTTCACAAAACCATTTATGCGTCTTTTAAAGTCTACGAGCAAAATCAGCTGAGAGCCTGAAATCCTTCTGTCATGTAATCCATGAGGACGGGACAGAAAAGGAGAATACCTTCTCTCTGAGGTCTGAACAGTGAGTGCAAAGAAGTCCTGAGACCGCAGATTGTGACTAAACTATTTGTCAGATTACAGGTAATCTGACAAATAGGAGACGAGTAAACCAGAAATGAATTTAGAGACAAAATGCTATCAATGAACCATCCTGCATGAGGCTAATGAGGACTAATCAACCAGTGAATATAAAGTACAGTGGTGTGCTAAAGGTTTTGAGCCGGTGATAAATCTTAATGCCGTGATAAACAAAGTCCAACGATCCATTTCTAAGAAAAACAAAACTCCAGCTTCAGCCTAGCTTCAACAGGAACTCGATGTTTGTAAGACTCCACAGCTTCATTGTTAATACATGTACCTTGAGAAGATACAAGAGAGGGAAGTTAGGATTAGGGTTAACCGAACCCTCTGAGAAGAACACAACCGTGGTTTTTTTTATAGATGCATTTCAAAGACAGCCTTAGCAGAAACAGCTGTGACTGTGTACGATCAAAAGCTAACTGCAAATGTTCGAAAACCATGTCGATACCAGGGTACCAGATTATTACCACAATTAATCATCTGCGTAAAAATAGGCAGTTGCACTTAGATTTTGTCCCACAGCACTGACATAAATAGTAAATAACGCAGGTCCCAAGACAGAAACCTGTGGCACTCCATCAGTCACATTTAAAAAACTGGAAGAGAGACCATTAAACTGCACACACTGCTTATGGTGAGAAAGGTGCTTAGCTTGGTCTGGACGGCCCTTTTCCAATAACCTCTGACATAAAACCCCACGATCAACAGTGCCGGAGGCTTTCGATCAATAAAAAGAGGGGTGCAGTATTTCTTTGCTTCCAGGGCCTCGTAGATATCATTGAGAACTTTAAATTTTAAACCTTTAAGTTACAGTACTGGAGAGATAAAATATCATTTTCATTCTGATAGCTCTAAGGTTGATTATTCCTCAGCCATTAAAGAATCTCAGCTAAAATACAGAGTTTGCAGATTGGTTCATATTATTACCATCCAAGAATCATCACCTTTCAGGAGGGCAGTACAAAGGCACACTGGGATCTCTGCTGAAGTGTTCAGTTGTATGGAAAGATTAAAAATATAAGACGCTGGCTCATCTATGATGCTTGCAAGCAGACGCAAGAAAAACGGAGACAGACTGTCTGGACCGGTGACTTTTTAATGTTAATGCTCTTCAAAGCTGTCAGAGAGAGAATTTATAGTCTGCCAACGCGTCCCAGGGACTTTGAGACTGTCAGTGGTTAAGATCAGAAAGTGATCACATTTGGATTTCCTAATAGAAGCAGCGAAGCTATTACGCAGCTGCCAAACCTTAGCCATTGGCATCAGTGTCGGACTTTCTTGAAGCTGCTCAGGGCTGCTTCCTGTCCCGCCCTTTCACTCTGACCTGGCTAAAAGCAGCATGTTTGTCCACAAGGCAGATAAAACTCTCAGAGTAATATTTACAAGCTAAGTTAACACCGTCCATCAATGTAAAACTGACCCAATGTAAATTCATGAAGTCGTGACAAAAGGCTTGCTCATGTAAAAGCTTTAAATTTCTGTTTGTGATGATGCTCAGAGCATGAAACTGTTCCTCGCAGCACCAACCACGCAGCGATCAGTCAAGTCGCTGGTAAAAACTGCTGTGGAGAAATGATGTGGCACATTAATCAAAGATGATTTATCTGGGGAATAAGGTGTGTGGGGCTTTAGTCATTTGTGTTAGATTAAAAACAGTGTGCCTTAAAATAATCAGACACAGGAGAAAACCGATCCCAATTAAAATCACCTACCAGAATGATTTCATTATAATAGCTGAGCCAAAGAGGAGAACGTGCCAGGGTCAAAGTCAACAGCAGTTAAAGACCTAGCTTTATAAAAAAACTGTCACACTTCTGCCTTTCTGAGGCTGCTTGAGCGATAAATTTTAAATCCATAAATTCCCACATCTCACGTCTCAGAAACAATTATTCATTTGGCACTACCTCCGGTGCTTGCATGTTAACCTTTCCACTCGTCTCTCTCATTGTGTGAATGAGAGTGAGACGAGTGGCACGTTATCCTCTTCGGTTCAGCTATTTTCCTCCTACTGACTTTCATTCCTCTTGTGTTCAGAGCATACCTCGACCTGCTCCCACTGCAGCTCACGGTGTCATCTGCAAACATCACGATCCACAGAGACTCCTGCCTGGCCTCGTCTATCAGCCTGTCCCCATCACCACAGCAAACAAGAAGGGGCTCAGAGGAGATCCCTGATGTAATCCCACCCCCATCTTGAACCCATCTGTCATTCCTACCACACACCTCACCACTGTCTCTCTCCGTCCTCATACATGTCCTGCACCACCCTCACATCCTTCTCTGCTACTCCCGACTTCCTCATGCAGTACCACAGTTCATCTCGTGATCCATAAAGACACGGTGCAGATACATCATCAACAACCTCAAAGCAACCGCACAATTCAAACTCCTTGAATTTTTTTCTTAAATAACATAATTCTTCACCTGCAAACACAAGATTTCACAAATGAACAAACAGAATAAATCTTGTTTGGTGTTATCAGGTGATGTCGGTTGGTGTCTGATATTCATTTCCTGCTATAACAAAAGTCTCCCAAATATGGGATAAATAAGATATTTCTCATCCTCATCAGCACCTTCATCTACATCCAAACTGTTAGATAATATCTATTTTTCTAACACAAAAATAATACTTAAAATCTGCAAGAACCTTCATGTGTTACTGTCTGCAGACTGAAGCGAACATTTCTGTTTATGGAAACTGGCGCATTTTTCTCAGATCATAACGTGTATGAAAACACCGGTAAACTAACTGAGCAGTGCTGTTGTGGTCAGGAGTGTTTGCTCTGCTCTCCTGGAGCTTCAGCTAACTTCAGGTAATCTCATTAAGGTTCTTCATTAAGCTCATTAAACCACAGACGAGCTCATGTTCAGACTAACACAGCAGAGGAGGTCCGTCTGCTCCCCACTTTAACCCGTTAACTCTGACTCTGTGGCGGGTGTTCCAGATCAACTGGCGTTTAGATCAACTGGCGTTTAGATCAACTGGCGTTGGTCGAACAGATGTGTGGCAGTCTTGCGTTTCAGGAGCTCCTACCGACAAACCAGCAAAAAAACGCCAAATGTGTCATCTGTGACACTTGTGAGGTTGTCTCAAACACACTCCGTCAGTCTTGATGCTGTTGAACAACAAAATGTTTAAAAATGTGGCGAGTTTACCTGGTGATATCCTCATGCGCGACGCGATCAACTGGCGTTTAGATCAACTGGCGTTTAGATCGCGAAAACAGCAAACAAGTATGTTGTTCACAGGACACAAAGAGTAAACGATCGTTTACTCTTTGTGTCCTGTGAACAACATCGGCGTGGTGTTACTTGTTTGCTGTTTTCGCGATCTAAACGCCAGTTGATCTAAACGCCAGTTGATCTAAACGCCAGTTGATCTAAACGCCAGTTGATCTGGAACACCGGTGCTGACCTAACCACCCGCCGTACCGAGCTCCGGGCTAACGTTAGCCGAACACTGAGGCCGGGCATCGGCGTCAGGAGCAGCGGCTCCCCGGCGGAACTTGGACCGAGCAGACGCAGTCTGGCGTTGGGCAGCTTACCTCGGTCTGTCGGTCACCGACGGACGGCTTAAAGTTGATCCGGTGAGGCGGCGACAGCAACTTGTCGACGGTCCGTTTACTGCTCGGCTGCAGCTTAGCAACTGAATCACACACCTCACTTCCGGTGACGTCATTACCCTTTTCCCCCAAACAACTTTATTAACAAATACGCTTCGAAGTCATGACTGTAGAAAACGATCACTAGGTTGAACTTTTCAGTAGCGCCGTTAACTTAGCGGTATTTATCTTAAATTTCCATTTCTCCAGATTTGACATGTTTCTCTTTGTTTTTATTTTTGTTACGTTTGCCAAACTTTTCCCTTTTTCTCAAATCTTTTCTGGTAAATTTAGATTTTTTTCCTTATAATTTCTCCTAAATGCATCTTTTATTTTCTTGTGATTAAGTATTTTCCCCCTCACATATCTGTCCCTTTTCTAAATTTGGTTTTTAGTTTCTCATAAACCTGGTTACCCGCCCCCTCTAAATTTGCCTCTAATGATTTAAGCTGCACTGAAAGAAAAGCAGCTTTGTAAGAAAATGAAAGCTATCTAAAATGACATTGTGTATTTACAAAACTAAAATAAAACAAAATTAATTAGGAAATTAATTCATTAGTTCAGGGCTGGATTGGGACAAAAAATCGGTCCGGGCATTTTGACTAGTGACCGGCCCACCAGGTATTACAGGAAAAGCCATAAAGCCTTTGAATGAAAACAAACGCTGTTGTGACAGTGATGTACAGTCTTGTTGGTATATGTAGGATTTCTATACATTGTACATCAGATGAAAACTTTGGTTGTAAGATTCAGATAATTATTTATTAAAAGCGAGACATTTTAAATGAGAATAAGAAAGAAAAGTATTTCTTTGTGCCCCCCTCTCCCTGTTAATGCCCTACCTGCCCCCCTGGCAAAACTTTGCTAGACCCGCCCCTGCACAGTTACCAGCTGTCAGCTACATAAAAAAGGATCCTGGTGTTATTTGTCTCTCAGAAACAGTTGATAACTTCAACTCATTCATGTCACCTAAAAGGTAAACCTGTTTCTCCATCACCTGTTCAGCTCTGATGATCCAGTAAGGACATCTCCTGGTTTCATGTTTCCCTCTCACATAACCAAACCGACATCATGACCAGCAGTTTTAGAGCTGTGGCTCCAGCAAACATCAGCTGATACTAGAAATTAATATTAAATAAATTCTAACAACAGCTGATCCAGCTTAAACGTGCTGCTGTTGTTTAGCGCGACATCTGCTGGTTTCCTGTTTCTGGCGCAAAGTGGGCGATCAACAAACGAGAGAGAAAAGCCGATCAGTTGATCATTGATCAGTTTCATGATTGAATGAGCGAAGAAGAGGCAGCTAACAGCGTAAAGACGCAGAATAAATCCAGCTTTGTGTCTTTTTCATTATAGCTGAAGTCCGGGACAAACTGCGTCTCTTCTCAGCTCAACACGAAACGCGTAATATTTTCTCTGATGATTCCGTTTTTACAGGACGGTTGGCAACTCTACTAACTAACCTTATGAATAAAGTAAAGTTCACTATCAGTAACATCATAGCACCCACCCAGCTGTATAGGAACTCTGTCAGTACAAGTTATTGTAACTGACTGTAAAAAGTCAGCAACATGAAAATAAACTCCACCTAAACTTGGTTCATATCTGACCCAGATAGACTGCAGGTCATAACTTCTTACCTGAAGTTCAGTTCACCTGACACTCGGACCGGCGGCCGCCTCGGGGCTCTCCTCCTCCTCCTGCCTCCCCTTTCCCTCATCCACCTGCTGGCCTCAGTGGGAGCTCCGCCATAGCCACCACCAAACAACTTCTTACACATCTGCCAGCATCTGGCCAATCCACCACCTTTCATTGTTTATACTGTTACAAACAAACAAAAAACCATCGGCCCATAAAAACGAAAAATCACCAAATGCCCGGTATGCCCATGGCCAGTCTATGCATTAGTTGTAATAACGTAATTCGTTTAAATTAATTTAGGCTATTTTTAGCCTCACTAGGCTTTGGTGCAGAGGTTCACTGAGAGGTTAACGAGTGTGTGTAATTTTTCTATTACAGTATCATATATACTTACTGTACTGTAATGTACTTAGAATATTATTATCATATTATTATACAGGTAAATCAGTATCCTAGTAATTATTCATATTGGTGTTGGTGATATTTGCAAAAACATTTAAACAGTCATAAATTAATTGTTGCCCTGTAATCTGTGAAAAAAGTGTTAGACATCTCTCTCATGAATAATTCATTCACTTTCCACAAAAAAAAAAGAAATCCTATCTCAAGGCAGAAGCTGCCTTGATAATAGCTGAGTTATCAGTTTTTAGCAACAGAAATGTCTTTTTCCAGAGAGACGTGGCCAACAAATGTAACGTCACAGTTATAGAAACATGATTTAAGTGACCAAAAAGGACAAAATAGATATAATAACTCAATAAATCAGAGTCACAAATATATTCTATGTATTTCATATATACCTATTATAGTATACAGTCAAAACAAAACAAAAACAAAGAAACTTCGGAAATGACTTTTTGGCACAACACCGGCAGGTGGCAGTATTTCACCTTTAAGCTTTTTTGACACGCGTCAGAAGGAGAAGAAGAAGAACCGGGACGTGTTCGTCAGCACTGGATGTTCCGGTTGTTTACAACCAGGAAATCTGTCAGTTTGTGAACCGGGACTCCGTGAACCTGCAGCGGTAAACATGGCGGCGGTGGACGTGGAGGATGAGAGCATCCTGGCGTCCATCTTTAAGGACAGCTTCCCGGACAGCTGGAGGGACAACCCGGACTTCGCGGCCTACCTGTCGGAGCTCAGCTCCTTCGGGGTGGAGAAGCTGGGTCGGGAGCCGGAGAGGCTGGCGGAGGAGCGGGCTCAGATCCTGCAGCAGACCCGGGAGCTGGCCTTCTCCAACTACCAGACCTTCATCCGCACCGCCGACTGCACCGAGCACATCTACCGGGACTTCGGGCGGGTGGAGAGCAGCGTGTCCCGGCTGCTGGACAAGCTGCCCCGCTTCGGAGAGAATTGCAGGTCGGTGGCTCCCTGTGGAGGGGATGTCAGCAGGAGGAAACTGGGGTCTATAAAAGTGTCATCATTTACTGTTAGGTTAATAAAAACTTTAGATATTTTTTAAAAAGCACACAGGATGAACTGATCAAGGAGAGAGATGCAGATTATTATTATTGTAGCTCACTGTAGGATCACAAAGTGAATAACTTAGTTATTTTCTTAGGAATATGCCACAGAAGGTGAATTGACTGGGAATAAAACAGCAGCAGATTAATTTCCCTTGAGCTGGCTCGTCAGCCTCCTTTCAGAATAAAAAACAGGCAGCCAGACTTTAGCCACAACCAGAACAAAACTACAGACTGGGAACATTAATGAAAGATAATAAAAGGTTCTTAGAGCTATAAAGTGTTACACATAGTTGTGTTTTTGCTGTTGTGCTGTCTCTCTGAGCTTTGGGGGCTCATTTTGTTTTCAGGCACTTCATGAAAGAGGCGGAGGAGATCGGAGCAAGCCGCCGGATGAACAGCCTCACTCTGAACCGCCACACGGAGATCCTGGAGATTCTGGAGATTCCTCAGCTCATGGACACCTGCGTCCGCAACGGCTACTACGAAGAGGCTCTGGAGCTGGCGGCATACGTGAAGAGGCTGGAGAAGAAACACTCGTCGCTGCCCGTCATCCAGGTGAGTCCAGACCAGGCTGACCAAAAAGCGGGTGTGTTTGGGGTTTTTTTACTGCCTGAATTAAACTCTAAATGTTATTTAGGAAAATGAACTGTTAGGGCTAAATAAACGTTACTTTTCTTTGATTTTCTGTCGTGTGATGTTGGAGAAAAAATGTTCAAATAAACAATTACACGTGTGAAGAGAATTAAAGAGCTCAGGCTCCAGACCGCTCTGAATACTCAGTTTTCTTTTGTTACGTGCACAGCTAACAAGCTCTGGGTGTTGCCCCTCAGCAGGCTTCCAGGTGTTGGCCAGCTGGAATAAAGCAGGCTTTCAGAGAAGGTGAAAAAGCTAAAATGTGACTGCGGGAGGTTGTTGATGGGGCTCAGGTTCAGGTACAGGCTGGAAATCGCTAGTTTAAACTCTAAATTGACAAAAACTGGAGAAAAACAGTTGAGAAACTTTCTCTTTGCTGAGATATAAAACAGAAAAGGTCACTGTGGAGAACATCTAATGTTTCGGCTCCTCTAACCTTTGACCTTCTCCATCTTTAGGGTATCGTGCGTGAAGTGCGTCAGTCGGCTCAGCTGATGCTCAACCAGCTGTTGCAGCAGCTCCGCAGCAACTCCCAGCTTCCCGTGTGCCTCCGCGTCATCGGTTACCTGCGGCGTATGGACGTGTTCACGGAGGCGGAGCTGCGGGTGAAGTTCCTGCAGGCTCGCAGCACTTGGCTGCACTCCATCCTCGCCGCCATCCCTGAAAACGATGCTTACTTTCACATCACCAAGACCATCGAGGCCTGCAGGGTGCACATGTTTGACATCATCACCCAGTACAGAGCCATCTTCTCTGACGAGGACCCGCTAGTGCCCCCCGCCGGTGGGCTCATGGCTGTGAACGAGGGCGCCATCTTCCACGGCTGGGTGGTGCACAAGGTGGCAGAGTTCCTGGAGACCTTAGAGAGGGACCTGCAGCGGGGTGTGGGCAGCCGCCTGGACTCCCTGCTGGGTCAGTGCATGTACTTCGGTTTGTCCTTCAGCAGGGTGGGGGCGGACTTCCGCGGGCAGCTGGCGCCCATGTTCCAGCGGGTGGCGGTGGACACGTTCCGCGGAGCCGTGAAGGAGGCGGTGGAAAAGTTCCAGGAGGACATGAACCTGTACACCCTCATCGCCCTGCCCTCAGTGCTGGCAGGGACCATCCCCGTCGTAGCCCCCGCCCCGCAGCCCGGCACCCTGCAGCCCCCAATGTCCCTGCTGGACTTCCAGCCGCTCGCCTGCTTTCTCAACAACATCCTGACCACCTTCAACGACCTCCGCCTCTGCTGCCCCATCGGAGTGGTGGAGAATGTCACCAAATGCCTGGAGGAAGCCCTGAAGATGGTGAGCAGCTGGATCTTTGGTGTAATCTGGGTTAAAGTCAGACTGATGCTGGATTAACAGCTGCTGACGGTGTCGTTTTTTGTCAGGTGACCCGTCAGATTCTGGTGTTTCACCGGGCGGAGGAGACGGCCTTCAGCAGCCGGGAGAAGGAGCTGTTTATTCAGTTCTGCTGTGCGTACGCTGAAGACCTGCTGCCCTTCCTGAACCGCTGCCTGCAGGTCCTGTTTCCACCGGCTCAGCTCGCTCTCATCCTGGGTGAGGACTCGCAGCAACGTCTGAGTTTGTTTCTTCGTTTAAAACGGACGCGGTGATGCTGAAGACGTTTAACGACGGGCCTGGAAGTGAAGCCGTTATTCCAATAATGCGGTCTCAGTTTAAACTGTTGTCCTTGCGTTGTTGTTCTTGTTGGTCACCTTCGGTCTCGGGCTGGAAACCGCATGAACGTACATGGTAGACTGTACATAAAAGATGGGCGTAGCCACTGGGACATTTGTGAAACCATGGTCTGAATTTGGAGTAATGACCGCTTCAGCCTGTAGGGGGCACTAATAAAACCACAAAATCACCACACAAGCTTTTTTTGTGTAGTAAAGTTAAACTTTTGGTCCAATCAGTCAATGAGAAGAAAACTTCACAAAATTAGTTTAAAAGAGAAAAAAATCTTTAACCTCTTTTTCTTTTTTTGCCCTGGACTCTCTTCTCAAAGTTATTCTTTGTAATGGCTAAAATAGCTTAAGAAGTGCTGAGCAGCAGAGTTTGGTCTGAATCAAATCTGTTGTCTCTCCGCAGGTGTTCCTCCCACCCAGCTGCACAAGTACGGCCATCTGGGCTCCATCGACCTCGCCACAGTCCTCGAGCCTCTGGACTTCCTGCTTCCTCAGAAGGAGCCGCCGGTGCCAGAGGTCGACATTACGGCAGAATTGAGCAGCCTGACGTTTGACATGGAGCCCAAAGAACCGGCGCCGACCCCATCCGATGTCAGAGACTCCAAACCCGGAGCTGAACTGACAAAGACAGAGTTTAAAGAGCCGAAGCAGGACGAGGAGTGAAGGCGAGGAAACGCTGGCTCTAAACTGTATCCTGTGACGGACATCTGTCAAAACTGAAGCATTAAAATATTTTTATATATGTGAGAAAAAGGCTTTAATGGTGACATTTCTTCTCTTATTTAAAGGTTTACTCACTAACGTAGAAGGAAAATAAGCAAATAGTTTAGTTTGCTTCTTTTTCCATCGATGATGGAGTCCACCTGATTTTAACTCTGCTCCCGGAGATCTTCAGCTCGTTCTCGTCCTTTAAGAAGGAAAAACTGAATGTTTGTGTTTTCCTGGTAACGTGTCAGAAATGTGAGAAAACCAAAAGTTTGGTTTATTATAGGAAAGTCCTGAAGGGCAGAAACTGACTCTGCATTTTCATCCAGCGTCGGCCTCATCTTTGAGCTTTTTCTGCTGAGGCAGCTGGGAGTTGTAGTCCGTCAGCTGTGTCTGATTTACATGGTGGGTTTGTTAAACTGTCTGGACACTTAAATCTTTCACTTTGATTCAAAGATTCATTGGAAATCAATAAAGATCAATTATATTGACGAGTCAGTCTCATGTTTAAAGGAGCGTACTGCAGTTTCTGCACAGTCACGGTCAGTCTGAGCTGATCTCCACCTGTCTGGAATATCTGAAGATAAACTCAAGGATCTCCACCTTCACAGATCTACAGGTGAGCACCTCGTGGACGCTACTTCCACCAACTAACAGCCTTACTACACCTGCCTGTTAGGTCTTATTTTCCTGTTTAAAAATATAAACCTTCCAGTGATCATGTTCTCCCTCTGCGTCGTGTTTGAATCGTTGGTTTTTGTGTAATTTTACTGTCAGACGGCGACGGGACAATTCAATGATGTAATGCTGTGTTACCATAGAAACACAGCATTTCTGGCACAACTTCAGTGACTCACAAGGTGCAACGAGAAGATAAAGGCGTAAAAGGTCCAGCACTATGCGGCACACAGTGGTGTTACCGTTTAACCACACGCCAAAGCATGAAATTGTAATCAATAATAAAGTTTATTTATGTCGAACATGTGGCCCTCGGCCCCAGAGGCAGCCCACTGAAGGGTCACGTTTGGTCCGGCTTTACAAAGTGAAAACTGCAGAGAAGTCGGTTTGCGTTTTTCAGTGCAGGACCCCGACGTTACAGGACAGTTAGAAATGTTTCTCATGATGATGTTTTTATCATAAAGATGTAAAATACTGAAGATCAGCCATAAACACTGAGCTGGAAACTATAACGTAGTTCAAGCAGACTCGCTGTGAAAGGTTTCACTGCTCTCTAAAACAAATATTTTAATAAGAATATTACGTCTGGCAAAATTTGAAGGAAGGAGGATTTACACCTTAGTCGTTGTTTAAACCCTGAACCTGATGTGCACCTGCACGCTGTAGCCGTGTAACCCAGAGTGACCGTTATTGGTCCGTTCAGTACTGCCGTTTGCTCTTACAGATGTTCATCCACCTCTGCCATCCTTCATCTAATCGACTGGAGGAGAAACGTCTCCAGCAGCGAGTGTTTAGGAGCAGAGCTTTATTTCTTCCTTCTTCACTCACAGAAATCCTGATATGTAGCAGAATCTCTGTATCACGTCGCCGCCCTGCAGACCGAGCGCGCTCCTGCCTCTGTGGTGGAGGTAATGAGCAGAAACAGACACCGATGTGAAATTTCACACACTTTTAATGTATTTATTATTCTGGCTCGTTCCATAAGGGATGCTATGTAATCTGTAATAATCTGGAGCTGGTATTGTTAGAGTCACTCGTGCTGCCAGCAGTTAATTCGCCCGTGTGTCGCCGAGTGTCGACTTCCTCTGGCTGTCACGCGCGTCTCTTCTGCTTTGAACACCGTGTTTAGAGCTGTAGTTAATCCTCATGTCTTGGATGTCTGACTGTCCATGAACGCACCAGAAGACCTGGTGAGTTAATCTGTCGCACGTGAGCCGATGGATGATTTGGGAAATGACGGTCCGGTCCTTTAATTTAAACACGATGCATGCTCGCCATCTTTACTTCTTCTTGATGAACTTCCTGCGGGTGGCGTTGGGGTTGGCCCGCCTCCTGCCGCCGCCACACTGGCCGTCTCTGATCTGCAGGTTGGCGGCTCGGCTGTAGATGTCGTTCTCACAGAACGGCGACGCTCCGGCCACGTAGTCCGGGTTGAAGACATCGGTCTTTTGGCGAGCCTTCCGGGAGAGCCTCTGCTGGGGGAAGCGCTGGTCCTCCACCAGCTGGGGGTTGGTAGAGTGTTTCCCCCCCTGAGGCAGAGGCAGCGTGTGCTGAAACACAAGACGGCAGCGATCATGTTTAGGACGTTTAGACCCGACTCAGGCAGAACTGAAGCGGTCTGAAAAAACGATTTACGCTGCAGATGCGAACGCAGAGTCATTTTAGAAGTGATAAAACGCCGCGTCTCACCCGGAGCCCTCTGGGGTTCAACACTTTGGGGTTTTTGGAGAAATGCATCTGCATGCTGCCATCCTCGTTCACCGTCACCGCCAGCTTCTTCAGGGTTCTGTTCCCGCAGTGAGGACAGAAAGCTTTGTTCATGTCGCTCGTCGTCCTGGAATCGAAACATTTAACAGGTCAATGCTCCTGGACGGGCAACCCCTCGCTTTATTCTCCTTACAGCCTCTAAGAACAGGACAGGTCACTAACATCTGTCCGTCTGAAGAACATCTGTCCTCTCATGTTAGGTTTGTTCCAACCCTGCACTCCACGCTCCATCGTTCTGATCCACTTTAACATCTGTGCTTTTTCTTAAAGCAGGCGTGGGCGAACTCCAGGCCTCGAGGGCCGGAGTCCTGCAGGTTTTAGATCCAACACAGCTGATTTAAATGTCTAAATGACCTCCTCAACATGTCCTGAAGTTCTCCAGAAACCAGGTAATGAACTAATCATGTGATTCAGGTGTGTTGACCCAGGGTGAGATCTAAAACCTGCAGGACGCCGGCCCTCCCACCCCTGGTGTAGAGCCACTTTAATGGATTATATTCAGATTTTTACATGATGTTTTATTTTGACCTTATTTACATCTGTATCTCTGGAGCACCTTTATTATATTTTTCTATGTAAGCATCATTTTTACTGTGTTTTATTATTTTTATTTTAACCTACTCAAGCAGCAATTTAATACATTTATTTATTTATTTTATTCCTTTCATTGACTTTGTCCATTTTATTTATGTATTAATTTATCTTTATTCTTTTAATAAAGCAGTCCTGACATTTTCACTTGTTCAGCACCTTTATTCTACTCTTGATATAAATTTAAATGTTTTAAATGTCGTGTTTTGTATTTTTCGCTGGAACGGATTCGAGCTGCCTCCCTTTCAGCCTGAAGAGGTTTTGTTAACTTTGTTCGGACTCACTTGAAGCAGGCGTGACATCTCAGGATGTAGTTCCTCGCCTGCTTGATCAGCATCCCGTTCACAGAGAGAACGTGAAGTCCGATCTGAATGAGAACGTTCTGGGACACAGACAGCGAAAGCTTTTTGAAGTCCGGCGTAAAGCAGGAGAATATTTATTCACGCAGCGGTTTACTGAAACCATTCACACAAACCTTTAGACAGAAGGTGAAAAACAGCGAATGCACCGTCTGCATCCGTTACCTGCATGGCGAAGTCGGTGGTGAGACAGCCGACTTTGATGTCAGCTGGAGCCGTCCAATCAGCGGAGTCCATTTTCACCTCTTTGATGTTACCGGGTGTGATCCATCCTCCTCCATCGTCATCGTCCTCCTCGTCATCTTCGTCATCAGGCTCGTTCTCTTTGTCCTCGTCGTCCGATTGGCCCGCCGACGCCCTTTGCTCCGCCCTCTCCTCTGTCTGTGGTGATTCGTTGCCCTCTTTCTGTAAACAAACATCATCATCATCATCATCATCACTGCAGTCTGACAGGTGACAGAAGTTATGACTCAGTGAGAGATGTAAAATTCCTCCTTTGTCTCCTTGCTTCCTCTCACATGCATCCTTTCCTACGGGGAGATGTTGAGGAGGAAACCCTGTTTATCCCACGCCATCAACGTCAGGAACGTTTTCCACACGATTCACTATTTACACATTACAAGAATAAGACCTCAGATCACACTTGAACTACTTTTTCTCTTGAAATGTGCTGCAGGAGGTGGAGGTGGTGGGCATGCACATGAAGTTCAGAGGCTGCAACACAACAACAGAAATAAAAGGGTAATGCACTGATGCACTAGAGTCTGACTGGCGTGTGAAACCATGCAAACACAAAGACGCCTGCAGCCCTCAAAGTCTCATGGAGGCTCCTTTAAATATGAACGAGGTCTCCTGCAAACTGCAGCCGGTCACACTCAGCCACAAGCGCTCACTGAGGGGCTGAACCGAGGCTCAGAGGAACACAAAGGATTATTCTGAACTGTGAATCATGCAAAGCTGCTCTACGAGACTCCCAGCATGAAAACATTCTTCCCTTTCAACTCACCAGTAAACCCAGCAGCTCATCGCTGAAGGTCAGGAGCGGATCCCTCCAGAACAGAAAGCTGCTGAACTGGTCTCCGTCCGAAGTCGTCCGTGTGTCCGCTTGTTTCTGTCCGCCGCTCGATTTTAAACCCTCCGCTGGACCCTGACAGAGCAGCAGCGATAACACACACGCTGTGTTTACGTGCACAACCTGGAGACACAATCTCTTTTCCAACAACACGGCACCCAACTCCATTCATCCACCCATGCCTCCGTCCATCCATCCACCCATGCCTCCATCCATCTGTCTGTCCATCCATCCTTAGTGGCCGGGGAAAACAGATGTTCCTCTCTTCAGACATTTTCTCGGGAATTTCCACCCAGCTGCGAGCTTTAACCTCTCCAGTGTGTCCTGGTTCTGTCCTGGGTGAAACAGTTAACCTGCAGCGCTGCAGGTTTTCTGGTCGGACCCCCAAAGCACCCTAGCTGGCTCCCTTCAGTGTGGAGGACTAACAACCACTGCACGATGTTCCAAACCAGTTCCACATGTTTTCACAGGAAAAAACCCAGTAAAGACACAGCACCACAAAACCTCTGTGCTCAGAGGTGGAACCACGCCACTGGCTGTGGGAGGGGACAGACATTCACACATGCAGCTCACAGAGTCCGTCCTCCATGATTTTATTCTGTGGATGTTACTTTAAACTCTGCTTCTTTGGTCTTAGAACAGTCAGAATAATGGAGCTGGTTTCATCAGTGGCAGAGAGATTGTGTATGTGTTTGTAACAAAGGCAGCTCGGCTCGGTTTCTGAAGCTTCTCGCCTGTTTTCTACGATCGCTTTAAGACACGTTCACAGAGGAAAGGTTCTGAGCATTGAAACTATCTGTGCAAACACAGACGTCTGTGTCAGCAGAGGGATTTAAAACCCTCTGAGGAAGTCGTTACAGCGAGAGTCGGTGAGACTGTGAGGTCCAGGTGCTCCTCGTCCTCTCGCCACGGCATGAAGTCTCAGACCGTCACTTATCGTGCTTTTAATGTTTGTCGCATCAAAAATACAAAAGAATAGAAAAAGTCTGAGGAAATGAAGACGAGCTCCGAAACAACATCAGAACAAAGCTTAGCGTAAACAAAGCGTAAATAATAATAATGATGATAACTCCTGAACATCGCAGGTCTGAGCTGTAAGAGTGGAGGAGGAATTTTCCAGGAACGCCCGCTGTCAGTCTGTCCTCCTCCTTCTTCTTCTGTGTCCTCATTCTGTGGTCTGATTGGTTGGTTTGCAGACAGACAGGTAGACAGAGCCAGCCCATTGGTGGGGGACGGTGGGCAGGTAGGTGGGGGTGTATTCTGATTGGTGGACAGCTTGGCATGGAAGCTCTCAGCATGGCATGGTGCCCCCTCCCCCTGTCTCCTCCACCATCCATCTAATGCTCCTCACCTCTAACCACAGAATGTGTGTGTGTGTGTGTGTGTGTGTGTGTGTCGCCTGTTCGGCTGCTGGAGTCTTGTATTATCACTCATCAGCTTCTTTTGGAATTCAAGTCACCAGAAATTTACACGTTTGAGGTTTCATCTCATCCCAGGACAGAGAGGTGCAGGACGAGTTGGATAAATTAAAGATGAGAAATGATTCTTACATTAACATCTGGGAATAATAAAGAAGGTAAACGATGAAGGCACTGAGTGCAAAAGCAGCTTAAACCTGCATCCTTTCTGATGACCTGCAGGGGGCGACTCCTCAGTTTGAAAAAGAAGTGCTTTGAAAATATGATTTGTATCCCAGGTAAATACTTTCCTGGTGAGTTTATGGCCTCGGTTGCTCCTTTCAGGTCTTATCAGGTGTTTAATTTTTAAAATAAAGTTGTCTTTAGTGTCCAGAAGGACGGACGATAAACCCCACGTGACGATCTCCAGTTTCAGTCAGGTCTGGTTACAAAAAGCCATTATGGAGACGTAAAAGCACTCAGAGGCTTCGGAAGCAGCTGGAAGGTTTTTTATTTTATTTTTATAAAGCATTTAGTCCTTAATGGAGCGAGGCCAGCAGTGTGATCCCGTCTCTAATCCTCCTCCTCTCTGTGCTGCTCTCAGATGAAACTGATAAAAACACCTGCAGCTTTTTTTATTTACTCATATTTCTGAATCTGCAGCAGCTAAAACCAAACGAGCCGCCTCTCTCTGTTACGGTCTCGTGACGTCCGACTGTTGGTGGGTGTTTGAGTGCGCTGGTGTCCGGATAAATCCCGTCCCTCCCCCTCGCTGCTCTGTGGCCTGGCTGAGCGTCCTCGCTGATGAGCAGAGGATTGTGGGATTGCTTCCTTCCTTCCTTCCATGTCTGCACTGATAAATCTGAAAACACTGTTTGTGTCAGTTTGATAGGAACACTTCTGGTTGTTGCTCGTTCACACTGCAGTCAGGCTCAGTCTGAGGTTTCAGCCTCGGTAGATCGACTGACTCCTGCTGGTTTTTCTGGGACCACGTTTGACAGAAATGCTCGGTGAGAGATCGTATTGATTACCAGAAGCTAATTGAACAAATGTGACATGAAGACTTGGCCTCAGAGTCGATCTTCAGGTAACGTTAGCAAAGGTGCTGCTGTTTCCTGTATTAGCAGCGACCCGATGACTGTGGAGTAAAATCCTCCATGTTTCTGTGTTTTTGGTTAGAACAGGAAGTGTTATCATGAGGTTCTTGAACCATGACTGTAAAAAGCATGAAACTGGCCAGATTTAACTCTTTAACTTTAATTGTACGTTTCATGTAGAAGTTGGAGGAAGCCAGTGTGCTGAGCAAAGATCACGTCTGTCGGTGTTCAAACGCAGACGTGATCTTTGCTCAGGACACACAACTTATCTTTAAAAACACACCTGAATGATTCTTTGACTTGAAGATTTCTGTGGTGTAGATGGAGACTCTGCTCTGAGCACCAGTAATAATTCTCATCTAAAAAGTTTCCAGACTAAATTCCTGGTAAAAACTGGGAGGTGGTTTAAAAAAATGTCAGCGGTACACAAGAGAAATATTTAAAGCCAGTTTGTTTTCTTCTGAGCAGAGGTTAGTAAGGGCAGCACAGGTGTCTGTTTTATTTGTGGTCCGTGCAGAGGCGTTAGAGGAGAGTCTGCAGGAGCTGTCGGGATGCTTTGTAAACTGCTGACGAAGTCGCTTCACAGTGTAAGAACTTTGTGATCAGCTCTAGAAAGAGCGAAATGAAGAGAAACAACATGTTTTCACATTTATTGTCAGTAGTGTGGACATGGTGAGTTAAAGGGTCACATGACTGCTGGCTGACGCTCTCGTTTCTCTGCAGGACGACTGAAGCTGACGGCCTGACGGACGCCGCGCCGTCGCTGCAGGGTGTCAGCCAGCACCCTGAGGCCTCTGCTGCTCTTCCTGGATTTATTTCCTTCTTAGCCAACGACAGGAGCGGCAAAAGCGATCAAAGACCGATGGAAACTTTACAGGACAGGACGGTCTTAAATCTGGACAGACTGTTATGAGACGATGGCCAAACGTCTGGACTGCTGTGACGTCTGATATGAGCTGACAGGACTCGCGCTCCTCCGTCGGGACTCAAAAAAATCCTTATTAACCCTGAAATCAGTATCTGCTCTCCAATCAGTATTTCTCATTGTTTCTTTGTTGCACTTTAAACTTTTAGATCATTTTCTAACCCGAACGTGGCTGATGATGTGCATAGATGCATAATGTGTTTGTATATTTATGTTTGACATGCTTTAATTTTTTTCTTTTGGAGAATACGGGCACATGAATTTTTCCGCTTTTGTTTTTTTTGTGATCCTGTTGGGGGAAAACTCTGTAAAAGACCCAGGAGAAATAAAGACACAATGAGACAAAGTTACTTTCTTTATCAAACGTGTACACGGGTGAGCTGCTAAGGACAACTCACACCATGCACAGTGGCTTGGTAATTTTTATAGGAAAGACAGTGAGAACAGGATAAGAAAATACAAAACAAATAAAATAAACAACTCCATATGTGGCGCTAGTCTCGTCAGCAGAGAGCTGGGAGAAGGCTGTGAGAGATAAAACAATCTAAAACAATATGTCCCAAAACAGTATGTCTTTGCTGAGAAAGTCTAAAAAGATAATTCTAAACTAATCTAACCATAGACAAAAGGGCATGCTTGCACATTTAAAAGAAGGTAAAGAAACATAGAAACATTTTTCCTGTAACATTCCCTCCTGTTTAACTTATTTTAAATGTATACAACAATTGTCTGTGAAGATTATTTATTAAGTATCTTAAACAATTTTAAATTTTTCAAAATGTCAGCATAGCAGAAATGGCAGTCATTTGGTCTAAAGAATAAAACAAAAGAAAATAATAAAAAGAAAAACATAGGAAATGAAAATCATAGTAAATGAAATAACAAGTGGAAAAAATAATAAAACTAAAACTACAAAAAAATAAAGGATAAAAACCTTATATTTTAAAACGAAAACTTACAAAAAATAAAAGAATGAAAAGTAAAATGAAAACTTTATATTTTAAAAATGATGAAAACCTAATATGTAAAATGAAAACTTCAAAAAATACAAGGATGAAAACCTTATATTATAAAATGGAAACTTCAAAAAATACAAGGATGAAAACCTTATATTATGAAATGAAAACTTAAAACTTCTAAAAGTACAAGCATGAAAACCTTATACTTAAAATGATGCAAACCTTAAATTGAAAACTTTATGTGTAAACTAATGAAAACTTCATATTTAAAATGGAAACTTTATGTTTAAAACTGAAGACTTCAAAAAATAAAATAAAAGCATGAAAACTTTATATTCAAAATGAAAAACTTTATGTTTAAAAGTCAAGACTTCAAAAAATAAAAGTATGAAAACTTGCATAACCTACTAATGTGTTAATCAGTGCATGATCACTTGACAAGTCATTTTTAATCACCACGTCATTTATTAGCAGCTAGTACAAGTTCTCCTCTAACAGAATTGCAACGGGATGTTGTTCTTCTTCAGGCACGGCAACATAAGCAGTCATTGTAGTTGTTATCATCTGTGAAATCATTACTCTTAGGCATGGCAACACACACAACACTAATATGAGCAGTGCTATCATGATGAGACCTAGAAGGAAAAATGGCTTTGCTACAGTAGCCAGCCATGAACCGCTGAACAGCCAGTCCAGCCAGCCTTGTGCTGTAGCTGCTCCAGGTGTGTGTTCAGTGACATATTTTTGCAGAGCGGTCAAATTCTGCAAAGCTTCATAAATGTCTCCTCCAGTTTCGTATCCATCAGGGATAAAAGTGCAACATGTTTCCCCGATCAGCTTGCAAACTCCTCCTTGTGATGCTGTTAGCAGGTCTAGTGTCAGTCTGTTCTGCAGCACCATCGTTCTGATGGCCTGCTGTTCTCCTGCTAAGGCGGTTCCCAGGGTCTTAGTCAAGTTGATGTGTCGTAGCAGAGCATATCGGTTGATTTCCACATGATCTCGCACCTCGGCAACTCCAATGCCGGGGATCAAGCTCTGTAAGAATTTCACTCCTCCTCCCCAGATGCGAAACTCTCCCGGCACTCCAGTGTCCACGGTAATGCCGAAAGAATTGGGGGAGGCGATGTCCACTTCACGTCTCTGCCGGCTGCTTGGGTGATGTGCAACACTTTGCATGAAGAAAACGTGATCTGATAATTCCACCAGGGTGCACAGACCTCCCCAACCTTCAGGGAGTGACAGATAAGCCTTGTTGCCACATAGGAAGTACCAGTCAGCCAAAACTCTGGTTCCTCTGCTGCTGGGTGCCGTCCGTGCACATCCTGTCTGGTACTGAGTCTTTGTTTGTAGTGGCATTCGGTAGCTGTAGTCGGAGCGACAGTTTAGGCCCATCAGCGTCGTGTTACTGGCACAGGTGGCGTTGATTGAACAGGCCATACACTTCCTCTCGTTCCTTGGTGGGCAGAAAGTGTATATGGACTTACATAGGTGAGTAGGCAGCTCCCCCACTGCCCGCGATCCATTGTTCATCACACATACTGGCAGTTGTGATGCGTTCAGTTTGTTCAGTAGAATTACATCAGGCAGTGGGTCTGAGACTTGGGGCCAGGTCAGTAGGTAGGTCTGTCCGGAACAGTTCACATTTGTGAGTGATGATGACCTCCAGGTTGCTTTTGCTGGGATGCTGTAGTTGGCTTTGGACCAAAGAGTACCGTAGCCTGGATGTGTTGCCAGGCCCAACAGACACCAACTGCGATCTTCAGGTATGCTGTACGGCCACAGGCCAGACGTCTGTGAGGATAGGGGCATATGGGTACATGCATAGCAGTCAGTTTTGTTATTCAAATGAGCTGTAGTGTTCATAAACTGCCACCAGAAGTTAGTGGCGTATCCATGGGGAAACTTGGTGTACTTTCCTTTGTCATACAGTGTCTGCCTTTTCTCCATATAGCGTGACTTGTTGTCCCTCACGGAAGCAAAGGTGAGGAGCCCGGCCATGGTCAGGGCCGCTGCAGTTGATAAGAGCCACCACCTCATGACGACGGAACACGCCCTCCTGTCGCGAGTAGACCCCCCGGCCAGGAAAGCTGACCCCTCCACCGGGCGAGATCACAACAAGTAGGCAAGCCTGCCGTCAGCTGTGTTTAGATGGCTTCACTGACTCGCCTGCAGTGACTCTGATGGACCCAGGATGGTCGTTCCGCAATTTTGCAAGCGGTCGGTGTAGTGAGGAGGACTTGGTATGGCCCCTCCCACCTGGGTGTGCTCCAGTTTTTCCTTTGGAGCACCTTGATCAGAACCCAGTCACCGGGCTTTAGTCTGCAAGACACTGGAGAAACATCATCAGGTTGTTGATTATGTACAATGATCTCTTTGTTTTCTAACAGCTTAGACATCCATTCTGCTAATGTGTTTTCTCTGATTGCTTTGTCTATTGGTTGACTGGTAATAGGCAGTGGAAACGGCCTGCCATGAATGATTTCAAATGGAGTTAGTTTATGGGAGCCTTGTGTTAAGCGCATCCACATCTTCACTAAACCCAAACATTCAGGCCACGGCCTTCCTGTTTCTGCCATGCATTTCCTGAGCCTTTGTTTTATAGTGCCGTTAGTTCTCTCTACAAGGCCTGCGCTCTGAGGGTGATAAGCACAGTGGTGTTTTATGCTGAAACCGAGTGCTTCAGAGACCTTAGTGATGACATCATTTACAAAATGAGTGCCGTTGTCTGATCGTATCAAAGCTGGAATGCCATATGTGGGTATGAAGTGATTGCACAGGCACTTTGCTACTGAAATTGCATCTGCCTTTTTCACTGGATAGATTTCCGGCCACTTTGAGAACACGTCTATAACCACTAGGGCGTATTTTGACCCTTGACATTCGCTTAGTTCAATAAAATCCATATGAATTGTGTGAAAAGGATGAGGCGGAGTTGGAAAACGGCCTCTTCTTGGTCGCAGGTTACCTTGAGCATTATATTTTTGACACGTCATGCACGTTCTGACAAATTGTTTTGCTGAAGTTTCAAAATTTACAGTGTAGAAATGAGAGTTGACAATACAGGTCATTCCCCCCGATGACAAATGCGTACAGCCATGAGTCACTAATGCTGCCATCTTGTGGAGCGATTTTGGCAACACTGGCTTGCCATAACACATCATTAAATCGTTTGTCAGAACTGCACCGTGTTTTAGCCATTTTGCCTGCTCTGCTGTGCTTGCTGCTTTTTGTTCACTTTGCAACACATCCAGTGGAATCTGATGCGTGTTTACTGCCATTAGTGTCATGTTTGTCTTTTGTGCCGCCTGTTTTGCGGCACTGTCAGCAAAATTGTTGCCTGTAGTAATAAAAGAGCTATCAGTTTTGTGTGCTGCACATTTACACAATGCGAGTTGTTGTGGTAAATTTATTACAGTCAGCAGTCGTTGTAAGAGGCTTGCATGCTGGACTGGTTTACCGGTTGATGTAATCATTCCTCTGTTTTGCCAGAGCTTTGCAAAATGATGCACAGCAGAGAAAACATACTGGCTGTCTGTATAAACGTTTATTTGTTTATCTTTGTGTATTTCACATGCACGAATAACAGCTATCAGCTCAGCGCTCTGTGCAGAATATGAAGAAGAAAGTGGTTTTGCTTCTATTATTCTACTGTCTGTGGTTACTGCGTAACCTACACAATTACGGCCTGTGTTGTCTTTAGAGGCCGATCCGTCCACAAAGACATCACGAAAACCAGCTTGTGGCTCAGCATGGATGTCAGGGCGGGGTTTGGTGTCTTTGTCTAATTCTGCATGGCAGTTGTGCACATCCCCATCAGCTGGTGTGCTCACTAGAGTCCCTGGATTCAGTGTGCCACATTTTTCCAGTGTGATGTGAGACTGTGGTAGTAAAATGCCTACATACGATAGCTGTCTGGCATGAGTCAGGTAAGAGAGATTGGCTTGCAGCAGTATAGATGTGACAGCATGCGGGACCTTCACAACTAATTTGTGCCCTAAGACAATGTCTGCTGACTTCTTTACTGCTTCTGTGGCCGCTGCACAGCTTTGGACGCAAGTCGGCAGGCCCGAAACTACAGCGTCTAACTTACACGAGTAGAATGCTAAAGGGCGCTGTTTGTCACCAAAAGCCTGTGTCAGAACTGCCTTCATGTAGCCGGCCCCCCCATCAACATGCAGCACGAAAGGCTTGTCATAATCAGGCAGGGCCAGGACTACATTTGTTTGTAAAGCCACCTTTAGGTTAGTAAATGCTGTGTCTGCCTCTACCGTCCACGTTATTGTGTCGCGCAAAGCGAGGTTTTTGCCATAAATCATGTCTTGGAGTGGCTGAACTGTTAGTGCATACTCTGGAATCCAAGCTCTACAGAAATTACACAAACCTAAAAAACTCATCATCTGTTGTTTTGTTTTAGGTTTGGGTGTGTTTTGCACTGCCAGCTTTCTGGTTCCCAGCAGTGTTTTGCCCTGGCCTGTGAGTGTGTGTCCGAGATATGTAACGTTATCACTCCACAGCTGCAGTTTGTGTTTTGAGACTTTGTGGCCCTGTTCAGCCAAATGCTGTAGCACAGCAAGTGTGTTGTCTTTGCACACCTGCTGTGTGTGACCGGTTATTAAAATGTCATCTACATACAGCAAGTATTGACCTAGCTGTGGGAGCTTACAGCTAGACATTGACTTCTTCAGTGCTTCTGCATAGAGGGTTGGGCTATTCTGGAAACCCTGGGGCAAACGAGTGTATGTGTACCTCTGACCCTCAAAGGTGAAGCCAAACAATGGCTGTGAGTCTGGATGTAGTGGAACTGAGAAAAAAGCGTTTGAAAGGTCGATTACTGAGAACCACTGTTCGTTCGGTGTGACCTGATTTAAAACAGTGTGTGGATTAGCAACCACAGGTGGGATTTGTTCAGTCACTTCGTTTATAGCTCTCAGGTCATGTACTAGACGGTATGCACCCGTGATAGCTTTTTTAACAGGAAAGATAGGAGTGTTACAGGTGGCTGTCTTTGTTTTTATTAAAATTCCTGCCTTTTCCATGTCTGCTATCACTGGGCGAATGCCATGTCTAGCCTCAGTAGTGAGTGGGTATTGAGATATCAGTGGTCTGTGTTTTGAGAGAGGTTTTACTCTTACTTCATCTGCATTTTTTATAAGGCCTACATCAGCAGGGCCTGTAGACCAGAGAGTTTTAGGCAGCTGAGCTAGTGCTGCCTGATGTCATTCAGTTAATTGTGCATGTGTTTCAGCGGCATCGGCTAGGTGTACAGCGGGCCTGACTGCGACCAGCCAACCCAGTGTGTGTCGGAAACAACCCGTCCGGCGGCCTTGAAGCCAGCCTTCATGAGTGTCTTCCGTTTTTTCATAAGTGTCTGCTTCAACCCTGGCTAACACATTTCCTAAATCCTTCCAGTCTGAATGATAGTCATGCGCTACAGACACGTGTGGCTTAGGCATGCGGTTCAAAGCCTTCACGGCTGCTGATTGGATTACTGAGCACACTGCATTTCCCGACTTTGTGACATACAGGTGTTGTAAAGTCAAACTCTGTTGTCCTAGCTTCCACACTTGCTGATCGTAAAGTGGGTCTGGGCCTGGAGTTTGTTTAAATCTCAACGTGTTGTGATAGTCAGTGGGTTTCTGGAAATAGGATGTGGGGGGGTGTATATTTGCGGGCCACATTGTGTAGCTTTGTGAGCTCGGGCAACTCAAGAGTCCAGTAATAATGTGGGACACCGTAGCCTTGAGAGAGACACACGTTGCTGCTGTGTGCCGTGTTAATGCTATCTGGCTCTGGAGTGTTGTCATTTAGCATGCATTCAGCAATCATGCCATTCTCTTCCGGTACCACGCCTATCTTGAGTTCTGTCAGAGCATCTCTTCCTAGTAGGTTTACTGGGCATGACGGGTCATATATGCATTTAATGAAGCACCTGCGGCCACTTTCGGTATGCATTAGTTCTAACGGGGCAGTTAGTTGTTGTACAGTGGTGTGGCCTGTGGCTGACTTCACAACTAATGTGTCTTTTGAGTACTGTAAGTTTTTAGGCGGCTGCCTTAGAACCGTTTTACATGCTCCGGTGTCACACAACATTTGGATTGGTTGCCCGTTCACATGAATTAGCAGCATTGGTTTGTATTCTGACCCTAATAGCAATTGTTCTATGTTAAAAACTTCCCCTCCCTCATCAATGTTCATGTCTTGTGTGTTTTCTAGTCACATGTCATTGTTTACCATAGATTCGCCACTGTTTTGCCTGTCATTGTTCCTCCTACTATTATGTGTCTGTGGCTTACTTCTGCACTCTCGTTCAAAGTGACCTCGTTTTCCACAGTTGAAACAGGCATTGTCTCTTTCATATCTGCTGTCTCTGTTTCTGTGTCTGCGGCCTTGCTGTCGATTACCTTGCTTCCCTTTCTGTCTCTGATAGCCTCCCGAAAATGCAAGGAAACCTGTCTCTGAATCTATGGTGAAGACGTCAGCCTTATTTTTCTGTTTGTGCACTTTTGTGGCGTGCTCAGCATGTAACAGGGCATCTGGCAGGTTGCCAGTGTTCATTGTGACCCAATGTTTCTCTACATGTGCTCTGATTGGTGGGAGCAGGCCATTTAGAAACGCATTTTTTAATTGCTGCTGGAATGGCGTTGCATCGCCATCGGCATAATCTAAACCTGAATGCTGCCTAAAAACTGGGCGCAGGCGGTCTAAAAAATCTGATGCAGTTTCATTTTCTTTCTGTTTTACCTCTCCTATTTTATTGTAGTTTGGCTTGGGGGCCAGCTGTAGTTTCACACGTTCATAGAAATTATGTAGTTGGCCTTCTAATTCAGGGTCACCTGCACGCAGGGGTTGTGGTCCGTTGCCGACCACTAAAGAATCTAAAGGATTATTAATTGCCCCCCCAGTGAAAGAGCCTTTCACTGAGCCAAACTTCAAACCTAAAAGATCTTGAAGTACCTGGTACATTTCATGACCGTTTAAATACCACTGAGTCCTAATTGCTTCAACTGCTCTCTTCCATGTGTCAAAACCGTCATGCAGGGGCGGGACATCTTTAAGAACATTTTTGCGATCCTCATGTGACCATGGTCTAAACACAAGAATTGTGGGGTGTGCGTCTTGATGCCCCATAGGTCCAATCGGCTGACCATATCTGGGGTTAGGTGAACTTATTAATGGAAATACTCCTGGGGGGCTTGGGGGGTCAGGCCATGTTTCCCTGCCTACATGATCTTCCCCTATATCTGCTTCAGGTGCATGTGTTAATGACATTTTAGCTAAATCTGCCTGCACTGAACCGTAAGGGTTATTCACAGCTGCATCTTTGTCTGTTTGCTTGGGAGTTGATGCAGAGGCAGTAACATAGGGGGGAGGGGCTGCAGCCGTTGCTTCAGGCACCTCACAGCTTTGCTTTTGTTTTTTATTCTGTCTCTTTTCTCTATTCTCAGCACGTCTCTGTTGCTCTTTTTTCCATGCATCTAGGAAAGTTAATTCACTTGTGCGTTTTCCTTTCTTTCTAAGATTTGTGGTTGCACTTATTTCCTTTAATAAGCTATCTTTGAGCTGTGTTAAAGCTGCGGGGCTGCACGTACCCTCCCACCCAGGACATGACGTCTTTTTAGGATTACGCCATCTCCTTGCGCTGATTTTTCCTGCACCTGGATATTTATTTTCTATCCATTGTTCGTCATTAATGAACTTTTGTGTATACTGCCCATTATTGGCAAGAGGTTTAGAGGTTTTATTCCCCATTTTTCAATTTTTATTATTTAGTGTATCTTACTTATGTATTTATTTAGTTATTTATTTTTATTTATACACTGGCAATACAGCTGCTATCCACCTTCGCTGATATGAGGAATGAGAGTGGTTGCTCACACGCCCTTCTACTTTCGGACTATTTCCAAAAGCGGTGTGAACTTTACGAGGCGAAACTCGACCGTTCTCCCAAACCACCAGCACTTCAGCGAACAGCAGTGAAAGAAAAACACAGTAGGAGCGGCTCAGTCTCTTATTGGACCGTGAAAAGTCAGCTTGCTCCGTTAGTTACAACAATACACACATACATTCACATTCACACTTATTCGCGCGATCGGAACCCTTATAATAAGGGGAGCTGCCAGTCTTTCTGTAGACGAGCTACTTATTCCCTTGACCCAGCTGGGGGAGCTACTCAGAGCTCCAAACCTAACCCACAAGAGTGGGGAGCTTCCAGTCGACGAGCTCCAAGCTACCAGCCGACGAGCTACTTTAAACCCACAGAAGTGGGGAGCTTCCAGTCGCGACGAGCTGCTTTCGCTATTTTAAATTCCCTGAATTTAAAATACGATTTTACGCAAGATTGTGTCAGTGTGTCTGTATCTACCTGGTCAGTGTCGCCGGGTCTGGTCCACCTCGATCGGGCCCCACCACCGTGGGTCGCTTTCTAAGAACGTTGGCCAAGACTCGAATTTAACGCCCTTGGTCTTTGACCACACACCTAGTGTGTGGGCTGTCGACAGACGAGCAACGTGGACTGGTCACGGAGATGGGACACGATGGAGGCGCTCCGGCTCGAAGGACCAAGAAATGTTGGGGGAAAACTCTGTAAAAGACCCAGGAGAAATAAAGACACAATGAGACAAAGTTACTTTCTTTATCAAACGTGTACACGGGTGAGCTGCTAAGGACAACTCACACCATGCACAGTGGCTTGGTAATTTTTATAGGAAAGACAGTGAGAACAGGATAAGAAAATACAAAACAAATAAAATAAACAACTCCATATGTGGCGCTAGTCTCGTCAGCAGAGAGCTGGGAGAAGGCTGTGAGAGATAAAACAATCTAAAACAATATGTCCCAAAACAGTATGTCTTTGCTGAGAAAGTCTAAAAAGATAATTCTAAACTAATCTAACCATAGACAAAAGGGCATGCTTGCACATTTAAAAGAAGGTAAAGAAACATAGAAACATTTTTCCTGTAACAGATCCAAATTTAATTTTTTTTGTCTCCATCTGTTTTTAATCTTTTTTTCTCTGCACCGTGTTCGATGGAGGATTTTCAGGCTGAAACCTTAAAGTGTACTTTTTTTCTTCATAAAGTTTAGATAAATTTTAAGGTTTTTTTTCATGTGTGTTGTGTTCCCATCTGTAGTTTCTGGAGGCTTTCCTCCTTTATCCAATCAGGGTACTCCACTGATCCCAAGCTGTCCAATAGGACGTGAGCAATACGAGGAAATCTGTACATCGCGTCTCAGTCTTCTGCTCCGGTGGACGTTCCTTTTATTTCAAACTTCCTTCAGCTTGAAGAACAAAAAGACTCGAATCGTATCTAAACTCATTTCTTCTCTGTGTGCTTCTGCTGTCGTCTCTTCACCTGTTTGGAGAAAACAAAAACCTCCAGGAAGCCACTGGTGACCTTTGACCTGAGACAGAACACGTGTAGCTGTTGACTTGGTGCGAAGTGGACTGTTAGCTGTAGCTGTAGTAAACAGGAATGCTTAGAAACGCGATGAGCTGCTGTGTGTTGACCTGATGATCAAACTCTGCTTGCTGTTTTTGTTTTGTAATTACTTTTTAATAAACGCTCCAGAACAAACGCACACGTCGGCATCGTGTGGACACAAATATTTAAAAGAGCAGTAAAAAGGAGTGTTTGACACACCATCACTGTAGATTTGAAAATGACATGACCAAGAGGTGAGTTGAGTTAATCTAAAGGGCGTTAATAAAATGACTGAATTAACCACTTTTTTCCCCTAGCACCACTTTCAGACTCAAATAACTGGACAAACTGAGCTGAGTTTGTGATTAAACCTCATTTCCTGTCTATGCCTCCAATGTTCCCACACAGCTTAAATCACATTTAAGGATCGCATCAGTCAGGAAGGCTTTAGACAAAAGGTGAATGATCATTTCTACCTGCAGTAATTGGCTCCGACTTGATGTCACCTGTTGACACCTGCTCAGTTCCTCAGGCTGGCGGAATAGGAGAAGGTGGGCTGCAAAGCGGCTTGCAGGTGCAGAGATTTGTTTAGGATGTGTAGATTTGCCAGGGCCGTCACAGAGTTTAATTTTGAGGTGCTTCAGGATGTTTCAGCTCTCACCCAACCCAAGCTCTGATAGGTTCGTTGCATTTATAGTCCGCTGTCCTAAGGCGTCCATGTTTCCACACAGACACACGGCTGCTGCGTTCACTGACCTGCTGTTTATCAGGAAAATGAGACTTGATGTCCTTCAGCTGCCGGCTGATCGCCAAAATGGACTCTGAGCAGAAGAAGAAATCATCAGGAAACGACCCAGTAACCACAAAACAGGAGCTGAAACACCTCTGTCGTGTGTTTTTGTGTCGTGTGTTTTTCACTGTCGAACACGTGATTTATTGTTCGTGTTTCATCTATAAACTGAAACGTCGGAGGCGCGTCGTCTCCTGATGTCTCACAGAAACGTGAAGCTGTGCTGGACTCACCGTCCTCTGGAGGAGCGGGAAAAGGCTCCGACATCTTAGGAGGAGTGCGAGCTGGAAGAGAGGAGAACGAGGAGCTCAGACTGCAAAATAAATGTGACGACATGAAAACAAAAGAAGAAATGACGAGAGTGTCTTTGTCCTCATTAGGATGAATATTTTAAAAAGGCACAAAGAACCAATCAGATCCTCCCATCCTGTTTGGCTCTTACTTTTTTTTTTTTTTTTTTTTTTTTTTAAATGACATCAGAAACAGCAGTATGCGACATTACATGATGGCAGAGCTTCAGTTCATCCTTTGTCATTTTTTTTTTTTTTTTTTTTTTTTTAATAAATAGGACAGGGGGAATGAATGAGAGAGAGAGGGGGAGAGAAAGAAAGAAAACCCAAGGGGAGAAGAGACGGTGAGAAGGGGGGGGAAGAGAGACAAAAAAAAAAAAACTCCTGGGTCACCTGTATGGAGAGAAAAAAAAAACAAAAACAAACAAACAAACAGAGGAGACAGCAAACAACAAAGAGCAACATAATAATAGAGAAAACAAAGCACCATCACAATAAACTAGCTAGTCATAGATATCAGTATTTACTAAGTAATAAACGATATTGTGCAGCACGCAAGATAGACAGCGCACAGTGTGCTTTGAGGCAGCAGCCAAGAAAGCTTTAGTCCGCGTCTGTGAATACCCATGTGTGCATACCTGTGTGGGTCAGCATGCTTGCATTCCAAAGGTTTCTCCATGTAATGATCTGCTAGGGAGTGTGGGGGGGCCACAGCCCCGTCCTCCAGGGTGTGAAGCGGGTATGGAGGAGATCAAAACTCCAGACATCCAGAGGCCCCCAGAACACAAGAGACCATGGAAGACCAACAGAGGGGCAGCCGCGCCACTGTTCCAGTAAGAGCTGAGGAGAGTCCCAGATGAGGGCTCACTCAGCAGCCGCGGAGCAGAAGCCAGGGGGGGTTGCAGTGACGCGCCCGTGAGCTCCGCCGGCCCCCAGCTGCGCCTGAGTGACCGAGCCCTGGGCCGAGAGGCCGGGGGCACCCCACCTCCAAAGGGGCCCGAGCGAGCCCCAGGCCCCAGGCCCCGACAAGCGGCCGCCAAGGAGTGAGCCGGTGTGTACCCGGACGCCCACCCCCAGACACAAAGAACCACCAACACACCGACACCTGAGGGAGTCCGCCACCGGCAGGGGAAGTGGTGGTGGGTGGAGATAGGCCTCCAAACCTTGGAGGGCCTGAGGTGTCCCCAGAGAGGTGGCGTCTGATACCCAACCTGACATATAGACACAGACATACAGGCACACACAGACACAAACATCCATTCCCACCCTCATGCTCTCATATGCACTCACTCCACACTCAACCAACGTGGAGACAGACATAAAGAGACGCTGTACACACAATCACACTCCCCAAGCGTACTCTACAAACCGGGTCTAGGTACCCTTGCCCCTGGAGGGGGGAATTGCACCCAGACCCAGGTGGTGTTACCCTTTTCCCTGCGGTGGGGAGAGGCAGACCACCCCGACTCCGCAGCAGCAGGGAGGCCCCACACCCCAGACCGCAGTCGGACGGCCAACTCCTCCTACTAGCCCTCCCGCTCCAGCAGGCCGCAGAGAATGGGGGTGGGAGAAGACTCCAAACCTCCCTCCACCCGCTCATTGTAGTGTTGATGCATATGTGTTCTAAGGTGCAATTAAAACCCAGGAGGGCATGGAGCTACCTGCCAAGGAGCAGCAGGTAAGCGCATAGTCCCTCCTGCTAACCCTCAATGACTAAGTGTATTTAAAATTGAGAGGTGGGCAACGACGTCAGGGGTGAGGTATACACCCTGATGGTGATTTGGACTCCGTGATTGTGCCCACCCCCAAGATCCTATATGTATGTGTAATGAGAGTGTGAATAATGTGAATGTCTAAGTTGTGGGATAAAATTGAGGCAGAGGCAGCCAGAAGGGGACAGGGGGGGGGGGTAGCCTCCTCTGCACCCTGGTGACATACCCCCACTCCAAGGCCCTGCATGTGTGGGTGGTTGTGGAGGAGCGGGAAGAGGGAGGCAGCTGGAGATGGGGAGGGAAGGAAGGGAGGGGCAGGTAACCCCTCCCTGGGGCCAGCTCCCCCGCTGACCCCAGTAGGCACTCCCACCCTCCGCGACCCGCCAGGGAAGGGGGGCCCAGGCCCATCAGACCGGGGCCCAGTGCAGTAGCGCCCCCCGGCTCCACAGAGCCCTGGACAGTCCACCCAACCCCACCACAGAGAAAACTGCACCCACCCCACCAACCACACATCTTCCAGACTACATAAGACGGTAAACGCCCAGGCTGAGATCTTCCTCCACCTCTCCTGTATCTCCCCCTCCTGCAGAGAGTTCCTGAGAGAAGAAAGCTCCTGCCAGATGTGACCATCCCCCCCACCAGTTGAAGAGCCCCCCAGGCGGCTCGATGCACCGGCGGCACCCTGCTCCAGGGCCGGGCCCCCATGCACCCACCCGCCCACAACCCCGGCAACACACCAACCAGGACCCGAGGCCCGGCCCGGGCCCCCGCCCAGAGACGGAGCACCCCCAGAACCTCACGCCCATCCCGGACCCACCCAGGGGCAGCCAGGTTGCCAGGTCAGTAACCCACGTCCGTCAGCACAGACCCTCCCCCTCCCCAAACTATGACCCCCCACCCCCACTAGGTGATGGAGCTGATAAAAGGGGCCCAGAGCAATTGATCTGATGTGGTGGCAGAGGCTGTGTCAAGACTAATGTAATCTAATAGATAATTTCTATATTGGTTAGAATTAAGATTATTTTTATTTTTCCAGTTCATGAGGACTGTTTTCTTGGCTATGCATAGGGCAGTGAAGATCATATGGGCTATATTCTTTTCTGAAGTGACATTATCTAAGCTGCCCAACAAACACACTAAGGGGGAGGTTGGAATGTTACATTTCAGACATTTTGATAAGTCTTCACATATCTCGCGCCAAAACTTTTGCACTGGTGGACAGAACCAAAGAGCGTGGATGTAATTGTCTGGTGTATTGCCTTGACAGTGTGAGCAGTTGTTGGAAGATGTAAAGCCCATCTTGAACATCCGATGACCTGTATAGTGCACTCTATGAAGTATTTTGTATTGTATTAATTGCAGACTGGGATTTTTAATTAATTTAAAAGTTTTTAAGCAAATCTGAGACCAGAAGTTTTGGTCTAGGTTGACTGATAAATCTGCTTCCCACTTTGCAGTAGGAAGGGATATTGATTCATCTAATTTAGAAAGTGTTCTGTATATTTTAGATAATAATTTGGGGGATTTAAGAGTAAGAAAATGTGCCGCACTTAGTGGTGTTTGTAATTCAACTTGACTGAGGTTAAATTTCTTTTTTACTATGGATTTAATTTGTTGATATTCTAAAAACCTTGTCTTGTTGATCCCATATTGTTCAACTAGTCTGTCAAATGGAATAAATTCTGTTCCCTCTAATATATGTTCTAAGTATTTAATTCCTTTACAACTCCATTCTGGGAAATTAATCATATTATTGTTTTGTAATATGTCAGGGTTATTCCAGATAGGTGTACGTTTGCATGGGATTAATGAAGACTCCGTTATTTTTAGAAACTCCCACCATGCTGTTAGAGAAAAGCTGATGTTGATACTTTTAAAGCATTCATGTCTTTTGATGTTTGAGCTAATAAATGGTAGGTCTGAAATCTCTAGATCCTTGCATAGTGCCTGTTCAACATCTAGCCAGGGCTCAACTAAGAAGGTATGTTTTAACCATTCTGAGATGAACTGAAGCCTGTTGGCTAAGAAGTATTGGTGAAAATTAGGCAGATCTAATCCTCCTCTATCCTTGGTTCTTTGTAGCGTTTTTAAGCTAATACGCGGGGGTTTATCTTTCCAAAGGAATTTGGAAATATATGAATCCAGAGATCTGAACCAATCTTGTGATGGTTTGTTAGGGATCATCAAAAATAAGTAATTTATTTTTGGCAAGATCATCATTTTTATAGTGGCGACCCTTCCCATGAGTGATATGGGTAAAGATTTCCATCTAGTCAGATCGCCTTCTACTTTCTTTAGAAGTGGGATGTGGTTTAGTTTAGTTAAGTCTGAAAGCTTAGGAGAGATATTAATACCTAAATATTTAATATTTCCGGATTGTGAAGGATATAAAAAACAACAACAGCAATAGAATAATATTAAACACAAAGTGAACCGTCTTCCTTCATTAAATAGGTTCTTTTAGATGTTAAGGAGGAATTGACTTAACCAGGCTGGCGGAGAATGAAGACAACCGGACACCTGCAGCAGATGGGGAATCAGTGAACTTTTATTAAGACAGAGACAAACTCTCAACGCAGCTCACATCAAGAGATTCCAAAGATTTGCTGTGAGGATGAGTATATATTCTCTAAAACTTACAGGAGGGGGTTGTGAGGAAAGTGCTGCATTAGCAGAAAAACAACTCCATAAAAGGAAATCGGCCTTGGGTGTTCTAGTCTGTTCGCTTGCAGATATCTTGCACCTGCAGGCTGAGGCGATCGCTTCTTATCGCTCTCAAGGCCAAAGTCGTGAGCACATTTTTATTACACAGTTGCACAGTAACTTTAAAGCTGAACAATATTTAAAGCTGAACAATGTTTAAAGCTGAACAATATTTAAAGCTGAATAATGTTTAAAGCTGAACAATATTTAAAGCTGAATAATGTTTAAAGCTGAACAATATTTAAAGCTGAATAATGTTTGATCAGATTATATTTTCTTCAAATCCCCCTTTTGACCCATCTTAAATGGGTCAACACACAAAAATAAGTAACATTCAAAGGAACACAGAGACGTGTCGAAGCCTGGCTCGAAAAACTCCTCGGGTCTTATCATTTGTCTTTATATGTATGAGGAGAAAAGAGTCCAGGCACCACCCTGCCCAGGGGTCGGCTGCAAGCAGTCTCGGTTCCCGATGAAAGCAGTAACAGCTGTCCTGCACAAAAGGATACAACGAGTCAGTGCAACCAGGGTAGTGACACAAAATTAACAGTTCCTGTAACTCAGCAATCAAAAAGCATAAGTAATGATAAAAATGTGGAGAGTACAGAGTATACTATAATAATGAGAGATATAAACGTGAAAATGTGAAAGAATAAATCAACCGTAAAATAAACTCAGAACGGTAACTGCTAAGGACATTCAAAAGTGAATATGGTAAAACGTTAGGAAGGGGTTTGGAAAAAAACAATTTATATCCAGTGGTGGGAGTACACATTCGCTCAGGCTTAAGTCCGGAGACCCTGAGAACATCGCTTAACCCTCACAACCCGACCAGACACAGTTCAACCAGATATATCCTTCAAGAGGAAGTGGGTGAGGGAAACAATTAATAACAAACCTAATACAAAACACCACAGAGAAACAACCAGTCTAGAAGCATTTAAACAAGAGAAAGACGATAATGTTCGTCACCCTCACGATCAGGATTATGCCAATGGGAATGAGACCCAGGGCCAGGAAGCAAATAAAGACGCAACATCTTTGCCTGCCTGTCATTTCATGGGGAAAGAGCCAAGACATGTTTACTTAGCTTGGATGTCGTCTAATAGAGGATGATGGGGCACAGAAAGGTGGTCCAGTCCCCCCACCTCGCCAAGGGCGTGTTCTAGGAGTCAAAGAGCAACAACCTGCAATCTGTACCAAAAAATCTTCATAGTCCCACCGGAAAATCATAAGAGTAATAAACGATTCAGCTCAACAGACAAGTATCATGTTCAGGTTTCTCCAATCATTAAATCACTATTATTGCCACAATTTGCTTTATTCACCCTTTGGGCAATGTTATTTCAAGAGAGAGAGAGAGAGAGAGAGAGAGAGAGAGAGAGAGAGAGAGAGAGAGAGAGAGAGCGAGAGAGAGCGAGAGAGAGAGAGAGAGAGAGAGAGAGAGAGAGAGAGAGAGAGAGAGAGAGAGAGAGAGAGAGAGCCCCTAATGGCCAGTTAGTGGGCTCTAGGTCAAACTGTCCCCAAATTTGTTATTTGTTATTATTACTTGTTTTCATGTCACTTGTCTGTTTTCTACTGCACCCCTCTCACCAAAGCAAAGCAAACATTAGCAGCACATTGACCGTAGTCAGGCATCCTCATTCCATAGGTGCTATAAAACATTTCCTGTAAAAGAATCACAGTTTTCAAGACAGGGTGTGTCTCCCCCAACACTCCCACCAGAATACAGTGTAATAGCATCCCCAACTCCTAACCCATAAACACCGTTTCTTCACACATCCGCCCAGAAATCCTGTAATAGAAAAACATTAAAACTGTAACCCTGTAGGGAAGAAAATGTAAATGGTAACGCTGCGCAGTTACCTCTGTAAGCAACACAAGACACAAAAATGGCATTTACAGGTTCACTCATCCTCGAATATTTTGTCATCCTTCTACTCCTGTAAAAGAAACCCACATAAATTCATCCACCCTTTTATCCTATCTAGGTGGAGGTGGTTAACCTTGAGTCATGGTCAAGTCTTGTCATCTTTTACCAGTCAGTCCGTTTGTTTTTATTCCCAGTCTTTCATCCATTCATCCGTTCTTTGCTGATAGTGAAACCTGTCGTCGCATCTAGTTTCCACACTCAGCAAAATGACGTCATCTCAAAAAGAAACAAGAACTTGAGTTTGGATTACCTCGCTGAATCCTTTTTTAAACAGGGACTCTCGTTTCTAATTGTCCCCACAAGTGTTTCCTCCAGAACCCATTTCAATGCGGAGAAACTCACTTACAACAATTTTCTCGCCGACGTGTAATGCTTGTAATTTCCGATGTGCAGATCTGCTTAAAGAAAAGATTCACAAACAAAAATCAGTAAATATAAAACAAAATAAAATGAAAAATAACAAAAACAAAATGCAGACGCCCGGGTCTTAGGACTTGTCACTGAATATTCTTCCCATCAATAAAAATACCAACCTAAACCTACACAGAGTCAATTCAACACCACCTCAATCTTTTCATATTCATAAACCTATATGTTTTGCGTTCGTGAAACAAAATTGAACCATTAAGTAAGTTGAGCTCTTGAAATGTTTTAATTCTCTTAATTCTGCCAGTTTATTTCAACACTTATTCAATGACTTTTATTCAACTGCTACTTGGTCACTCGACTTTTACCTGTTCAAATTGCCTAGGGTTCAACAAAGTCTAGATCCCCGTTTTCATGAAACTTGAACGGTGTACGATGGTTTACTTACAGTAATTTAGAATCATCACTCAACCTAGCTCTACTACTGGCACTGCGTGACCTTTCTCACACTGGAAACCAGAATTTAGTACAGAACTTTAATGCCTCAGGCAATCGCGTTCAAGGGCTGCCCCCCCTTCTCTTCTTCTTTGTCCGTGTGTTCCTCCTTTATTAAATCTCCATCACAATGACGTGGCGCTCTGAAATAAAACTCACACTGTTAATTCCTCGTTTTCACTCTGCACCACTGCTCAGAGTGTTTTCTTTTCTTTTTAGTGTAGAGTAAACAATTAAGTCGAGGCCTTAAGCCCCAGATATCTCGCACGGGCATCATTTTCATAACCAAACCGCTCCGGACTCTGCTCCCCAGACCACACAAATGCCCTCCGGGCTTATTATTATAGCAAATTCTGTATTTGACTTTGTTGTGTGCAGCATTGAGCCTTTGTCAGTAAAGCATTCTTCATTGCAGCAGCTGGAGCATTGTGTGTCACTTCTTAGTAAATTAAATCAACATTTTGATTTTAGTGCATGGGTATGTATCAGTTTTTACTCCCTCAACAAGTGCATAAGTGTTCATGTGTGTGTTTCCCTTCATTCTAAGTAGGCGCATGCAGAAGTGTGTGTTCGTGTGTTGGTATATGTTTGTGTTCATCACCTTCCTGTTCTGTAGTTTAGGTAAACCAGCGGCCTGACGCATGGCCTAGGGTCCTCCCCTCCTCTTTGGGTCTGTTTTCATCCGTTGTTGCAGCTGCCTGCATCTTCTCCTTGTACCTTGACCCTTTTGCTTCTGTATGGTCCACGGCCTTCTGCAGCTCTGCTGTTCGGCTCTTCTCAGAGGTCAGCATCCTTCTGCTCACCGTCCCTTTTCCTCCGGGCTTAATGCGCGTCTCGTCACAGCTCTGTCAGCTGACGCAGCCTGGGAATTTCCCCCGTGTAGTGAAACGGGCTTTAGGTTTAGTGCTCTCCGTCTCTGCTGCATGAGATCACTCTTTTGCAGCACTGTTGACATCCTCAAGTTGTTGTTGTGAGTCCAGCTGCTGTGGCCTTCAGGGGTCAAAGGGTCAAAGATGGTCGCGGAGAGGGCAACGATGGTAGAGGGGAGGGTAGGAGTCCAGGTCAGCTTCGGCTCTCAGAAAAAACAAAAACAAAACAAAACAGGCGAACAGGAAAATGATGTTGTGTTGGCTGTGCTGTGTTGGCTGTGTTATCCCGAGAGGGGAGAAACAACGAGATCTCGTCTCCCCCCTTTTTTGTTTTTGTTTTTTTTTTTTTTTTTTTTTTTTTCACCATATAATCAACTCATAACCCCGCAAGTTGACAGGACAACACAGGTACGTGTTAAAATTCTTAAGATCCTGTTTAGAAACCTAAAAAGGAATTTCCTATCATTCAGTAGTCATTTGTCTTAAACAATCAACAAAAACATGTCCCAAGTCGACCCTTTTAACCACTAAATTTGTCGTGTCCTCACTTAATCCTCAGACCAGTGTCTTTGTCTTTTGACGTTACGTTGTTGTCCTGCAACCCAAAGCGTTTAATTGTCAGTAATGTATAAACTATATCATTTAAAAACAGGTGTATGTTAAGTGTCGCTACTTTAACCTTGCATGTACGTGCACATGTATGTAAGCTGTTTCTTCATTGCATGTATGGGTGCGTCTGTCTATGGGTTACTTTAACTTTTTCTCAAACGAGGCATTTCTCTAACACGCACATGTGTCTGTTCCTCACCCTTCTCATATCTTTCTCTGGTTGTGTGTGGTTTTATTTGTTTCAGTGATTTACCAGGAACATCTTTTCCTTTTCTCCATGTCTTCCGCCAGAGGTTAACACGGGTGAGATTCAGGGACACAGCACCCAGAGCAGTTCAGCGAGAAAAACCCGCCTCAAACTACATTCTCTCTTTTTTGTTTTACCGGGAGGGGTGAGGACAACTCTGGTGTCCAGCCGTGAATTTTAGCCAAAGCTTGGCCTGTCTTCTGCTGCCGTACTCAGGCTTCCAGGTTAAGAAAAAACACCTGTATGAAGACACTAAACATACATTTAGTATTTGTATAAACATAACTGCCTAAATCATTGAACTCTTGAGGAGGGTGTATTTCAGAATCAGAATCAAAATCAAAAACTTTATTGTCATTGTCATGAGACCGACGACATTAAGAATGGTCCCCGATCATTGCATCATCCCTAGTAATATCAAATATAAAAAAACAATAAAATTCAATCAATAAAATAGATAGAATACTTAAAATACTAAGTATTCCCACCGTCATGCTTCAGACCGTGCATAGATTAACACAAGAGTGGCATGGTGGACATTTTTGTAGTATTCAGATGTGTTATTGCAGTTGGATAACAGCTGTGTTTGAGTCTATTAGTCCTTGCTCTGATTGCCCTATACCGTCTGCCTTAGGGCAACAGTTCGAACAGGGAGTGGCCAGGATGTGAGGTGTCTTTTATGATGTTTTGGGCCTTTTTAAAACAGCGGGCGTTGTTTGACTCTTTACTAACTTTAAAACCCCACCATAACAATTTCTCACTGACAAACTTCTATGCATCCATTTAAACATGCGAAGCCAGCACAAAATCACACACATACCCCTACAGCAAAGCTTTAACATAACCACAATGCAACTCCTCCCTTAAACGGGAGAAATCACCCTGACTCAACCAACTCTATATAAAACGTCAAACAAAGATAAACCACAAACATTTCTACACTTCTGTGTCTTCCACGCAGCACAATAGGCAGAAAAACACCGATTACTCACAGTCTACAACAAAAGAAAAACCTGCTCTTTTCACAACTCTCACAGCTAAAGTCAAAACTCTTACCCAGTGCCTCTGAAATAATAAAAAAATCACCAAATACTCGGTTACTCTTTTCACTCGCTCCCTCTCACTCCCTTCTTCCTCATACAGCATACACGCTCGCTCCCGCGGACCCGCTCGGCCCCGCGGGCTCACTCGGCCCCCACCTTTTTCCTCTCACAGAGACAGAGAGAGAGACCCTTTTCCTTTTTTTTTTTTTTTTTTACTTCGGTCTATCTGCACAGAGTTTACCTCATCTCTTTCCTTCTATGGGCATGCACACTTCCTGTCTCACACACACAGCCCCTCTCTCAGAGAGAGCAGAAAAGAGTTTTTCCTTTTTTTCAACACTCAGGAGAAATTCAACAGACAGTTTATACCACTATTTTACACTTTATTTACACACACCGGTAATTTATGTTCTATTTACACACGGGCCCGCATAGACATATGCCAGAAGAGGTTACCCCTAACTTTTTGACTAATTTAAAAGCATCTTTCAGCTGTTTTGCTTCTTTAGGCTGGTGTGTGGAGTTGATGACTGTCTCAACACATGTTAATTGTTCTCCCAATGTGCTAAGAATAACACCGGGACCCCAACCATCATCATTAGTTTCTCGATCTAATTCTCCATCCATTTTACTGTCAATGGAGGAGTGTTCTTTTATTGCTTTTAAAGGAGAATTTGGGCCAGCTGGGTTTCTGCCTCTGTTAGGCACTAATCAGCTGGGGCGCTGCTTTAAAGGTGAGTCAGCACTGAAATATCCCTTCAGGTGTTACCAGGCTTCTACCAAACCGGAGTCTGGCGGGTAACCTTGCCTAGAGCTTCCTGATAGGGGTGCTAGTTGGTTGTCACCTTGTTCACACGTCTCATTCACACTTCATACATTACCTGCAGTCACTCATTACCCTCCTTATGTATGTAATAAATGTGTAAAAAAATTCTATGTGTGGTGTATTATTTTAACCAAAAGAGGAACCTAGTTCCTTTAATTGTGTAATCTGTGAACAACGGAGAACCAAACTGTCCTGCCCAGTGTTCCACAGCAAGCATTCAGCGTGTATTTATGTGTGTCCAATATCAAACAGAACATCAAAACATTTAAAACACTAAAATCATCGGGGTTTTAAGAAGAGATCCGTTTTCTCCTATTGATCAAAGGGACCTCTCCTTTTGGACTCCAACCAGTACTTCTCTTTTTTAAGTTTTAGAGGATCTTTTCTAATAAAGTCCTCTGGGCCTTCCTAACCCTTCTGTAGTTTAGAGAATATTACTAAAAAATATTCTCAAGGCCTTTAACCTTTTAATTTGTTTAGAAAGGCGTTACTAATAAACCCTTTCAAGGTCCCAGACCTGCTGAGGTATGTATCCGACACCGGAGAGCAAACCCGTCGGCTGCAACCGTGGTCAGACCTCAGTTCACTCTTATCTTTATTCACTTATTCACTTATTTCTTATTCACTTATCTCTTATTCACTTGTCTGATTCTCAACAAGCCTTAAGTAAGCCAGACAATTTTGGTTATGAATTACTAGGAGTTTGGACACTAAGTATTTTTATAATGTTCAATATAGCAGAAATAAAAGGTCTGCTTACCTTGTTTTTTGTGTGTACACAGCTTTTGTCCAAACTCCGTTCACTCAGACCACGGCCGATGTCCTCCCTCCCGTTCCAGTTTGACCTGGAGCGGATCCTGTTCGTGACGCCAATTGAAGGATATAAAAAACAACAACAGCAATAGAATAATATTAAACACAAAGTGAACCGTCTTCCTTCATTAAATAGGTTCTTTTAGATGTTAAGGAGGAATTGACTTAACCAGGCTGGCGGAGAATGAAGACAACCGGACACCTGCAGCAGATGGGGAATCAGTGAACTTTTATTAAGACAGAGACAAACTCTCAACGCAGCTCACATCAAGAGATTCCAAAGATTTGCTGTGAGGATGAGTATATATTCTCTAAAACTTACAGGAGGGGGTTGTGAGGAAAGTGCTGCATTAGCAGAAAAACAACTCCATAAAAGGAAATCGGCCTTGGGTGTTCTAGTCTGTTCGCTTGCAGATATCTTGCACCTGCAGGCTGAGGCGATCGCTTCTTATCGCTCTCAAGGCCAAAGTCGTGAGCACATTTTTATTACACAGTTGCACAGTAACTTTAAAGCTGAACAATATTTAAAGCTGAACAATGTTTAAAGCTGAACAATATTTAAAGCTGAATAATGTTTAAAGCTGAACAATATTTAAAGCTGAATAATGTTTAAAGCTGAACAATATTTAAAGCTGAATAATGTTTGATCAGATTATATTTTCTTCAATTGCAGTGGGGCAGAGGAAGAATTATGGAAGGAGCAGTTAATGGGGAGAACTGTAGATTTTGGCCAGTTAATTGAATAATCTGAAACTCTTGAAAACCAGTTTATTAAAGTAATTACCTCAGAGAGGTTGGTTTGTGTGTTTTGCAGAAAAAGCAACACATCATCCGCATAGAGACTGATTTTATGTTCTATGTTCTTACATTTTATGCCCTTAATTGTTGTAGCCTGTCTAAATGCTGCTGCTAGAGGTTCGATAAAAATTGCAAAAAGTGAGGGGGAGAGTGGGCATCCCTGTCTGGTGCCCCTCAGGAGACAGAAGCTGGAGGATGTCTGGTCATTTGTTCTGATACGAGCCGTTGGGGAATTGTATAATATTCTTATCCAGTTTATGAAAGAGTTTCCAAAACCAAATTTGTGTAAAGTTGCGAATAAAAATTTCCAATTAACTCTGTCAAATGCTTTTTCTGCATCTAGAGATAATATTATGGCTTCGATGTTTTTATCGTATGAGTAGTCTATTAAATTAAGTAATCTACGAGTGTTTGTTGAGGAGTGCCGACCTTTTATGAAACCAGTTTGGTCAGGATGAATTAAGAGGGGGGTCATTTTCTCTAATCTCTTTGAGAGAGCTTTGCAGATTATTTTAAGGTCTACATTTAAAAGAGAAATTGGACGATAGCTTGAGGGAAATAAAGGGTCTTTGCCTGGTTTTAGCAGGAGACTAATGTTGGCAGAATTCATATTTGGTGGTAGTCTGCCCTTTTCCTCGATTTCCTGCAACATGCTGTGGAATACTGGTGCCAAAATTGTCCAGAATTCTTTGTAGAATTCTGCAGGGAAGCCGTCTGGACCTGGAGCCTTATTATTGGGCATACTTATCAGGGCTTCCTGGAGTTCACTTGGCGTCAGTGGCGAATCCAATTCCATTGCTTGACTGTCTAGTAATTTTGGAAGAGTTACGTTGTCAAGAAACAGATCAATTTCATTTTTAGATGGGTTTATTTGTGGTGAGTATAAAGTTTCATAGAAATCCCTAAAAATGTTGTTTATTCTTCCAGGATCATATATTGTGTTCCCCGATAAATCTTTAGCAGCACATATAGTTGTTTTTTCTTTATTTATTTTTAGCTGGTTAGCTAGAAATCGACCTGATTTGTTACTGTGTTCAAAATTCTGCAAGCGAAGTCTTTGTATAAGGAATTGTGTTTTTTTATTAATAGTTTCATTTAATTCTAGTTTTGTTTTGCATATTTTGTTCAATGTTTCCTGATCTTGGTGGGACGCGTAGGCTTCTTCTAGTGATTTGATGTTTTTTTCTAATTCCTGAATATTTTTGTTTTCTTCTTTCTTTTTGTGTGATGAGAAAGAAATTATTTTACCTCTCATCACAGCTTTCCCTGCTTCCCATAGAACAGAAGCAGATATTCCGGGAGTGTCATTAAAGTCTAAATATGAAGTCCATTCCTTTTTAAAGTATTTAATAAAGTCTTCATCTTTAAGTAGTGATATATTAAATCTCCAGTTTTTACTTGGCGTAGTATTATTCTTGTGCATTAGTATTAAAGATACAGGAGCATGATCGCTGACAGCTATAGGATGAATCTCAGTGTCTGAAATGTCACACAGCAGTGAGCTGCTGACCAAAAAATAATCCAGACGAGAGTAAGAGTGATGAACATGCGAGAAAAAAGTATATTCCTTACTGGTGGGGTGAAGAGAGCGCCATGCATCGCAAAGACCAAAGTCGTTCATATACTGTTTGATTATATTTGTGGACTGCCAATTACGCTGAGTTCCTGTTGTGTTGAGCCTATCCATTTCTTCATTTAGTCCAAGGTTGAGGTCACCGCCAAGAATGAGTGTGCAATCAAGGTGTTCAGAGAGTGCACTAAAAAAACCGTGGAAGAATGAGGGTTCATCAACATTTGGACCATATATACTAACAATACATAGTTTTTTGTTCAATATTGATAGTTTAATAATTAGAAATCTACCCTCTGGATCTATAACTGTATCGAGTACTGTAAAATTAACATTTTTATGTATTAAAATTGCTACTCCCCGTTGTCTAGAATTATAACCGGCTGCAAACACGTTAGGAAACTCAGGTGTTTTAAGTTCATTTAAACCTGTGACAGGTTTGTGAGTTTCTTGTAATAAAATAACATCTGCCTGTAGTTTTTTAAGCTGGTTAAATATTTTTAACCTCTTTCCTCTGGTGCCAGCTCCATTTACATTCCATGTGACAAACCTCAGCATGCCCTTAATTGTGCGTGTATGTTTAATGATGTATGCTGGGTGTTTCGTTTAGACAGGTGGAGAGAATATGGAAACATCCCTTGTTTGTAAATAGAAAGAGAAAAAGAAGTGTGGTGAGAGACTCCATAAGTCTGACTATGTGTGTGAATATTCACTAATATGAACAAGCGTGGCTTGCTTATGTGTCCTGCAAGTCTGTGCGTGCTGTGAGGCTGTTGTGAATGTGCTGCCGTTGAGCTGATGTGTTTGCGTGATCGTGTTGTGAAAATATGGAGAAATAGAGGGTGTTGTTTGTAGGTGAGTGGGGAAGTAGGTGACCACAGCAGTGAAAGACAAGAGAAAGAAAGAAACCACATGAACTGTGAGCGACAACAAAAAAAAGGAAATGAAACGGAAACATTCCAATTAAAGCAATGACGGAGGGTGACGGTGTTATATCTGCTATGACATCCTACTGATATTACTAGGTTAAACACATTTTAAAGGAGAAAGTGTGAATGAATAAGAAAAGAGTGTAGCGGGTTCTTATCTGGAGTGCAGTCAGTATAACCACGGTGTGGTGCCGGGGTCGCGGTACAGCTGTCCGTCCACGTAGAGCCGGTCCACAGCGATGACAGCACGGGAGCCTTTCTGGATAAAGCTACGTCGAACTGGGAACAGGACCTTGCGTCGTTCCAGGATCTCTTTGGGGAACTGGTCGTTCACGCTGAAGTCCGTTCCTTTCAGCTCTCTGCCGCGACTCTTCACCTGTTCCTTTTGTTTGAATTGGCTGAATTTGGCCACAATAGGCCGTGGTCTCCCGGTCCGCGACCGCGCGCCCCCCAAGCGATGTACTCTATCGAAGTCGATGTTCTTTACGGTGTCCTCCGGCAGCTTCAGGTGGATTTTAATGAAGCTTTTCACCGTTGCCTCTGCGTCCTCTCCGGCAGTTTCTGGAATACCAGAAAACACAAGATTATCTCTCATGCTACGGGCTTGTAAATCGATAACGGACTCTTTTATTTTTTTATTTTCAATGTTTAGCTGGGTCACGTTATCGGTGAGAGATTTAACCGACTCCCGTAGCGTGGCATTTTCAGCGGCAAGCGTTTCCACCTGCCGCTGGCTGAATTCCAGGGATTCTCTCAGAGATTTAAATTCCCGGTGTAAGATCTCCACCAGGGACAGCCTCGCATCGAAACTGGACAATCGCTTGTCGATGGACTCCAGGATTTCTGCGATGTCTTTGCCGGCAGGCGATGTTGTACCGGGGGAGTCTGCCTGGCGACTTCTCTTCGATGACGGCGTCTCGATTTTGGCCGGGGAAGATGCACTCTGGGCCTTATGCATTACTAAATCTTGAAAACAGCGGTCGATGTAATCTTGGAGAGCGTCTAAACTCTCCCCGTTGTCCTCCAGGGTGTTAGAGATGATAAAACAGATGTTGTTAGTTATATGACAATTGATTAGTATATTTGGAAATACTGAAGCTTGGAAAACCTTTGTTAAACTCTATGCTACCATTTGCTTTTTCTCCGCCAAAATCTCCGGCGTCTGACGTCACCTACAACATCACTTCCGTCACTTACCTCTCACTTCCGTCACTTACCTCCACCTCCTCTCCATGAAAACTGAATTTATGACATTTAACGGAGTTAGAAGTTAGCAGGAAGTTAGCTCGCTAGCTTCTATCTAAATACAATATAGCATGTCCTGAATGCGGGGTTTTGGAAACAAATTAAAACGTACAGCTCTGTTATCACTTCCAGCATAAATGAAGACAGAAAACTAAATAGCAGTGACGTTTGTAGGGTTACTGAAGTTTGGCTAGCTGGTATATAATGATGTGCTACGTGATTGCGACACAGCTATGTTAGCATAATATAAACAAGCTAACTTTTTTTCCCACTCGATAAAAGTTAACGTGAGTGTTCTCGGTGGTCAGGAACAAATGTAATCGCATGGCAGGATGCTGTAAAAGGACCAAACTTCAGCCAGGAGAACAACTGAGATAATCCATCCACAATACGAGGTTAGTCATTCATATACTGCTGCATGGGCTGGGCTGTAGTTACATCCTAAGGTTTTAAAAACTGAGCTTAAATAAATGATTAGTGGTAATAAAAGCCGAGGGAGGTCAACAGTGATCACTGACTGTTTTAGGAGCTTTTTGAGATTAAATAGAAGAAAATACATAACATTAAACATGTTAACAACACAAAAGCCATATTAAACACAGACTACTTTAGACCCGGAAGTAGGATTCGTCGCGTCATCACTGAACAACCGGATAGTAATCATCCACAACTATACTCAGTTGCAGATGATAAAGGATTCAGAAAGTTCATGCATGACAGAGAATATGCATGTTCTTTTTGTTTTCATATTATAAGTTATATTTAATTGTGTTGTGGTTTGCGGTGTTTTGTGTTGTTTCACTTTAAATTTGTAAAAGGAAAAAGCTGAAAATTTAAATAGTTAAAAGTTGAAATGTGAATAGTTGATTTTTGTATTATGATTTATTTATTACATTTTATGTGGAGTGAATAAATAAAAGTATATTTACGGTGGCCCCTAGAGACAAAGCACGTAAAAACTCCAAAACACGTATGAACTCTGAAGCACGTACAAACCCTGAAGCACGTACAAACTCAAAAACACGTAAAAACACGTACAAACTCCAAAACACGTACAAACACGTACAAAACTCCAAAACACGTACGAACTCTGAAGCACGTACAAACCCTGAAGCACGTGCAAACTCCAAAACACGTAAAAACACGTACAAACTCCAAAACATGTACAAACACGTACAAAACTCCAAAACATGTATGAACTCTGAAGCACGTACAAACCCTGAAGCACGTGCAAACTCCAAAACACGTAAAAACACGTACAAACTCCAAAACATGTACAAACACGTACAAACTCTGAAGCACGTAAAAACTCAGGAGCACATAAAAACTCAAAACACGTACAAAATCAACAGAAGTGCTCCAGGATGCTGGGCGCAGTGTTGAGCTTTTGTTACCTACTGGCTACACAAGCCAGCAAGTACCAACGACCGGATTTGGTGTGTGGTAGTAACAGGTAAATGAACTTTTTTTTTTTTAAATTATTTGAATATATATGAGTGCCTGTGTATAAATACACAAATACACACATGCTTTCAATTGTGTAATTTAAGTGATCTAGTAGCTCTGCTTTGGAAGTTCAGTTCATGCTAGAAATGTGTTTTGGAGTTTGTACGTGTTTTGTCTCTAGGGGCCACCGCATATATTTATATATAAATAAAACCACTTTTTTTTACGTTAGTAATTCCTTTTGTGCATAATTTTATATTATTGTTAATAATAAATTAACTAAAGCAACAAAACAACCTGAAGAGCCGGTTCGGAGCCGAAAGAGCCGGCTCTTTTTAGTGAGCCGAACCGAAAGAGCCGGATCTCTAAAAAGAGCTGGAAATCCCATCACTATTTTTTTCAAATTCTGTAATTCTCACTCGCTTTGGCAACTTTGTACTTTTGTGTTACTCGGAGCAACAACTCCACCTCATTGTTAGTCCATTTAAAAAACTCGCTGCTTTTCCTCAACATTTTGCTGCGACGTTTCAAAGAGCCGGAAAGTAAATAAGCGGCAGACAGAAATGAGGCAGGTCGAATCTTCTTGCATTTTACACATGCGCAGGACTGGAACCGTAAGCGTTTTCAGCTGTTTCAATGTGGACGCACAACTCTGTGAAAACGATTGAAAACACTAGTGTGGACGCGTTTTCAAATCTATCCAGGCTAGCTAGCTATCTAGGCTCAACTTTTTAAATTATGCAAAATGTTTAACTGTATCTCTAATAGAAACTTCTTTAACTTTGCTCTGCTTCACTTCAGCAGCATCAGGTAATGTTCAGATGTTGATTCATGGTTTTCTTCCGTTTCTGTTCGTCTGCAGAATATTTTTAAGGTTATCTGTTAGAAAAAGCCAGACCAGGAAAATTTCCTTCATGTTTTTCTGTTTTGTCTTCAGTTACTTTGACACAAAGGCATCTGCTGTGATGCTCACAGCTCTGATAAAGTCTCACAAATGTCAGCTTTCTTTTTATATATGTAAAATATGTATATGTACTGATTAGTGTACACTTGGGTTTTAAGGGGTATTTATTTATTATTTTCTTCTTTTTTTTTTTTTTTTTTTTTTTTTTTTTTTTTTTTTTTTTTTTGGGGTGTATGGAAGCCCCAAACGCAATTTCATTGTTCTTGACAATGACAATAAATAAATAAATAAATACTAATACTAGTGATCAGAATTATAATATTTCTGACTGTCTGAGGCAAAATTTCCCAGATTCAAATCCATTTGAATTGAATTGATTCAAGAAATCAGTGATGATACACAGCCCTATAGTTAATATAATAAAATACGCCTTTCAGCTTTTTATATATTTAGTTTTTTAGGAGAGCTGGAACGTAATTGTGCCCGCCTCTGAAGCACTCTGGGTCAAATGTGCTATAAACAAAACAGATGTAACAGTCAACACAAAAAGGTTCAGACACTTTCCATGGCAATGTTTCATTTAAAAAACAAAAACAAAACGTATTTAACCCACTCAGTGGGCTACATCTGTTCATGCCAGTATCGATATTATCGATATTTGGTTCAATCTCTCCACCTCGAGTCTCGAGTTGAAAGATAGAGGAAATCCCCAAACAGCAACAACACACAAAGGTTTTTATGTTTAACAGCCTGACGTCTGTCCAGTCATCAGGTTAGCATTAGCTGTAATCTAACCTACGTTTCTGAGAAATGCTAGTATTTTTTCGTGCTATCCGGTTGTTCAGTCTGACGTCACTAGCCGTGTCTGGGTCTAAACTCCGCTGCAGGTCCATATATCAAACGATCACTATGGGATTACTGAGAGTTGAAAAACTGTCTAAAGTCTTTCATCTTTAATAAAATGATCAGCGTTCTGCTCTACCAGGTGTAACAATTGAGTTTAACATCCAGGCATCCATGAAAACGGAATTTATGACATTTAACGGAGTTAGAAGTTAGCAGGGAGTTAGCTCGCTAGCTTCTATCTAAATACAATATAGCATGTCCTGACTGCGGGGTTTTGGAAACAAATTAAAATGTACAGCTCTGCTATCACTTCCAGCATAAATGAAGACAGAAAACTAAACAGCAGTGACGTTTGTAGGGTTACTGAAGTTGGGCTAGCTGGTATATAATGATGTGCTACGTGACCGCTAGCGACACAGCTATGTTAGCATAATATAAACAAGCTAACTTTTTTTCCACTCGATAAAAGTTAATGTGAGTGTTCTCGGTGGTCAGGAACAAATGTAATCGCATGGCAGGATGCTGTAAAAGGACCAAACTTCAGCCAGGAGAACAACTGAGATAATCCATCCACAATACGAGGTTAGTCATTCATATACTGCTGCATGGGCTGGGCTGTAGTTACATCGTAAGGTTTTAAAAACTGAGCTTAAATAAATGATTAGCGGTAATAAAAGCCGAGGGAGGTCAACAGTGGTCGCTGACTGTTTTAGGAGCTTTTTGAGATCAAATAGAAGAAAATACATAACATTAAACATGTTAACAACACAAAAGCCATATTAAACACAGACTACTTTAGACCCGGAAGTAGGATTCGTCGCGTCATCACTGAACAACTGGATAATTAAAACGATCACAGAGGCCGAAGTTCAGGCTTCATTTTGGTCCTTTTTTTTTACTGAGATGTCATACACTTGCACACTACACTTACCTTTGCGAGCGTAGTAGGCAGGCCCAGGTACGTCCGTTCTTTTAGAGCAGAGCTACAGATTAAAAATGCCCAAGGCGAAGCGGTCAAAGTCTGGCTGTATTTCACAGCAAAAGATGCAAACTCAGCAGCCTGCAACAAGTGCTTTAAGCTGATACTGTGATACTGTCAAAGGAGGTAACACCTCAAATCTGATGAAACACCTGGCAACGCATAGCGTTTTTTTTAAAAGCCGAGAAATGCGCCGTATTTGATAGCTTGCTGCGAGACCTCACACCGAGCACATCTACTGCGGGTGTGGTGCCTGTTATCGGACCCGGAGTTTGCAACATCCCCCAAAAACCCGAAAAATAGAGTCCTGGCCCCTAGCCCTGCCAGTGTAGCAGAAATGATGAGGATGATGATGCAGCAGCAGCCGTTCTTCTCTGCGTGAGTAGCTTAATGTTGTTCGTGTGTAATTTACGTTGAGTAGGCTAACCACGTTATTACATTAATGCATGTAAGGTGAACTAGCAAACATCATCATAGCTACATGCGGCTGTCCTCTTGTTTGATGGCAGATACTCCCTGCACGCTGGCCAAAAAGGCTAAAATGACCAAAGAAAAATTGGGAAACAGTTAAACATGAGGTTTTTGGACAAAGTTTGTGTTTTTTCCATTGTTTAAGCACTGCTTCCAGCCAAGAGTGATGCCATAAATCCCCCATAGCTGCAGAAAAGGCTAACATTGTTATCTTTTTACAAAAAAACAGCTAAACATGAGAGGTTTTTGGACAAAGTTTGTGTTCTTGATTCTTTAAGCACCGGCACCGTTTCAAAAGTACCGGATTGGTACTGGTATTGGATAAAACTTCAACGATACCCATCCCTATCTATGGGGACTGACTCAGTGCTGGAGCCTCCGGTGGACGTTAGAGGAACTGCAGAGTTTGGCACTTCATCGTTGGCTTCACTTTTTTGTTGGTTTTACATAAGATAAATATCATAATTAAAGTGAAGCTGCTGTCTTAGTAATGATTATAGTTAGCAATAAAGACCCGAGGCTGTGCTGCGTGACCTCTTTGGACACTTTGATCACAAAAGCATTAAAAAGCCTGAACACTTGAAAAACCAGCCAGCTGCACATCACTACAGGACTGGCTTTAATAAAGTGAAGAACATATGAAACATTCAGCAGATTTGAGCATTTCCTCTGTATTATAATAACCACACTGCCTTTACAGAGTCGAGGGCGACTGTGTGAACAGCGCGTTACAAAGTGCTGTTTCCTTAAATCACCTTTGAACCTGCCATGTTGGAAGACTCGCTGTTGTTCTGTTTATTTGCTCTGTTGTCTCTCGCTTCGTCTGCTTGTAATGAACTGACTGAGGGCCCAGAGGTTAGCTTTAATGCTCCCTGTTGTTTTTCTGTTTTCCGCAGGCTGGAAACAGGCGACACACGAGTGCTCGCAGTCTTTATATTACAGGCGATTAAATATTCATGCAGCTTCCTGCGTGAGTAAAGTGTCAACAGGGTGTTTGCATTCTAACGACAACGACATGGCAAATATTGAAAGCTGCAGTCAGACAGATGTTTATGAGGGAAAATGTAAAAACACGATCCTTTTCAGGAGGATTTCAGACGCTTCGATCCCGTAAACGTCTCTGTGTGGCGATCAGATCAAAGCCGACCAGCTTCATTAGCTCTTCGGCCTCTAATTGACAGCATGCAGAGAAACAAAAACCCAGAAACAACAAAAAGATGTTAGAGAAGCTCAAGCCTCAGTTTCAACTGTTTGAACATCATGAAGATTCATATAATTTTTACTTACTTAACTCGAATTTATTTAATATAAAACACTTTTAACAAGTTATAAAAGCACTTTAAAACAGATTGATACCCTTAAAACACAAACTGAAGGGACTACAAAACTAAAATCAGCTAAATAACTGTTGAAATTACAACAATTAAAATGGAGCTACTGTGTTTTTTCTATATGCTGTGTAATGTAGACGATCTCTGGTTTTAGACAGAGGATTATATGAGAAGCTCTACAAAAAGCTAGAAAAAAAAGACTTGTGGAAACTGAATATGTCCTTACTAGAAGAGAAACTAGCTTTACTGGCCAAGTGCTGGAAGCCTACGTCGGCATCGTGTGGACACAAATATTTAAAAGAGCAGTAAAAAGGAGTGTTTGACACACCATCACTGTAGATTTGAAAATGACATGACCAAGAGGTGAGTTGAGTTAATCTAAAGGGCGTTAATAAAATGACTGAATTAACCACTTTTTTCCCCTAGCACCACTTTCAGACTCAAATAACTGGACAAACTGAGCTGAGTTTGTGATTAAACCTCATTTCCTGTCTATGCCTCCAATGTTCCCACACAGCTTAAATCACATTTAAGGATCGCATCAGTCAGGAAGGCTTTAGACAAAAGGTGAATGATCATTTCTACCTGCAGTAATTGGCTCCGACTTGATGTCACCTGTTGACACCTGCTCAGTTCCTCAGGCTGGCGGAATAGGAGAAGGTGGGCTGCAAAGCGGCTTGCAGGTGCAGAGATTTGTTTAGGATGTGTAGATTTGCCAGGGCCGTCACAGAGTTTAATTTTGAGGTGCTTCAGGATGTTTCAGCTCTCACCCAACCCAAGCTCTGATAGGTTCGTTGCATTTATAGTCCGCTGTCCTAAGGCGTCCATGTTTCCACACAGACACACGGCTGCTGCGTTCACTGACCTGCTGTTTATCAGGAAAATGAGTCTTTATGTCCTTCAGCTGCCGGCTGATCGCCAAAATGGACTCTGAGCAGAAGAAGAAATCATCAGGAAACGACCCAGTAACCACAAAACAGGAGCTGAAACACCTCTGTCGTGTGTTTTTGTGTCGTGTGTTTTTCACTGTCGAACACGTGATTTATTGTTCGTGTTTCATCTATAAACTGAAACGTCGGAGGCGCGTCGTCTCCTGATGTCTCACAGAAACGTGAAGCTGTGCTGGACTCACCGTCCTCTGGAGGAGCGGGAAAAGGCTCCGACATCTTAGGAGGAGTGCGAGCTGGAAGAGAGGAGAACGAGGAGCTCAGACTGCAAAATAAATGTGACGACATGAAAACAAAAGAAGAAATGACGAGAGTGTCTTTGTCCTCATTAGGATGAATATTTTAAAAAGGCACAAAGAACCAATCAGATCCTCCCATCCTGTTTGGCTCTTACAGCGAGTAATGTTTACTCCTCTCACTTTTCAAATATGGCCTGCTTCTCAAAATCAGCCAGAGCAGAACTGATGGCGATGCTGCAGGTGGATCAACAGGTGAGGAAATAGAAGCTTTCGGGGAAACTAAACACAGATTTTGTTGGTGCAGTGTTGATTAAAGATGAACTCAGCGTCCTTTTCAATAGCAATATTTCACAGATCTCGTTGTATGTACGTATAACTGTATTCGTTATTCAACATCTGAGCTGCGATGCTCCGGGTCCACCTACAGATGGCGCTCTTTGGCTGGAAGATGGCCTTGTAGTCCTCGGCGTTGTGGATCTCAGCAGACGACAGCTTCTCGTCCGCCTCGTCCTCGCTAGGGCTCCGCCTCTCCCCTTCGGGGCTCCGCCTGTCAGACTCTGAACGGTGCTTCAACCTGATGACATCACAAACATTTGTTTGTTTGTTTTTAGAAGAAAAACTGCAAATTTTTTACTTTATTTACTTTTATTAAAGAATCTGGAAGCGAAACTTTTCCACTGAAGTCAAATAAGATTTTTTATATATATATATATATATATATATATATATATATATATATATATATATATATATATATTTATTATTATATATATATATATATATATATATATATATATATATATATTTATTATATATATATATTTATTATATATATATATATATATATATATATATATATATATATATATATATATATGACATGTGATCTGAGTGTTTGATGAATGAAACCAGTGGCTCATGTATAAAACTTTAAATCCAGGAGTCAGTACTTGCAGTATCTGGAGTATTTTCTCCTGTCTCTCAGTGTGCCGTACCTCTGCGATCTGCAGGTGGTCGTGGGTCTCTCGTAGTTCTTTCGCAGTGCCGCTCCTTTGGGGTCCTTCTTCGGCTCTGTGAGCGGCTGGTCGTCCTGGATGATCCCCTGGATCACGGCGCCACCGCTCTTCTTTACCCTCTTCAGATCGACCACGTAGGACGACACACTCGACAGCTGATGAGACACGCCGATCTGACATGAGGAGAAGGTGGAAGATTAAGATTACCTAAAACTTCTGCACAGTACTGTTACTGAGCGGTGGGCGGAGCTACACACCAGCTGCTGGTTGCAGATGGCGAGGTCAGACACCTTTCCCCAGCTCACCGGCACCGCGTCAAAGCAGCGGTCCGGTTCCCAGCCGAAGACCCGCAGCGAGTCCGTGGCGCCGCTGTACAGGCAGGAGCCATCTGGGCTAAAACATATACACCTGAAACCACAGGGACAGGGGTCAGAGGTCACATTCCAGTTACACCCTGCTGCAACGGGGAAAAACTCACCTGACCGGAGTCGTGTCGCCCTCCAACGAGCCGATCATCGTAAACTTCTCCAGATCCCACAGCTTGATGGTCCTGCAAGCACATGCAGAGTTCATACAGCTGCAGCTCATTAGAGACACCTGTAGGTGTTTTATAGTGTCAGGTGAAGACGCTACAACACGGCTGAGGAACAGGAAGAGACCTCCAACAGATCCACGGTCAGCAGTGACAAGTCAGTAAATGAGGAGAAAGAGAAAAGAGGAACGAAACACGAACAAAAGAGGGAGTGGAGGGCAAAGTGCACCTCTCAGTGCATCATGGGAAGTCCCCAGGAACCTGAGGGATGGTTAGGGTCGCCTAACCCAGCTCTAACTACAAGCTAAGCTAAAGACATTTTTATAATTAATTGAAGAAAGTATGTGTTTGAGTCACTTCTTATTCTCATAAATGAGAGTAAGATTTATTCCATCAATAAACTGTTTGAGATAAAAATGACCCTGCTCCCTGTTCTGTCACTAAAACAGGCCAAAACCTACAAAATGTCTCATTTCTTTGAAGTGACACATTCAAAGCTTTAACGGCTCCATCACGATCACATGACAATCGGAAAATCAGGCCACAAACTACAGCTTTGCTTGCTGGTGTAACTTATAAACTGTCTCTAACACCAGGTCGATGTCCTCAAATTAAACATAATAATCAATTTAAGTGATTCATGTTGGAATACTTATTTATACTTCATATGCAAAAATAAAGAAATGATTAAATACTGAGTGCACTTGCTGGTTGTGTTGGAGAAAGGATGAGTTATTATTTCCATTTTATTATATTTATATTATATTTCCTGTTTACTTTTAGTTATAAATGTATGATTTAGTGGCACATGCAGAGGACATGTAGAAGACACAGGACATGTATGTGAAAAAAAGTAAAAGAATTTCAGACTAAAAGAAATGTTACATTTAAAAAAATGCCACAAACAATCAAACTCAGCACCAAAATAAAATCTTGGCGGCACAGAGAGAGGACAACCTCGCGCAGCCTCTGAGCTTCATGAAACAGAAAAACTAAACGAGCCACAAAGTGTCACAAACACTGATTCCACTCATGAGTCGCTCCTTCAGCTCCGAGCTGCTGCGTCTCGGGCGCTCGGCCTGCGGCGACGTACCTGTCGGAGCTTCCGGAGGCCAGCAGGTACTCGTTGGGGTGGAACTGGACGATGTTGACGGCGGCGGTGTGAGATTTGAATTCCGTGATGGTTTTCCCCTGAGCCAGGTCCCACAGCTGATGGAGACAAGAGGACAGGGCTGAGGTCATCGAACAGGAAGAGAGCAGAGCTCACCTCCTTCAGCCAATCAGAATGAGCGATTTTATTACAGGATGCTGCCGGTTTGATGCTTTCACAGCATTTACAGAATAAACACATCATGTTCACACTTTTAAATTCCCAAGATGCTCTCAAACACCCGAACATCCGACCGCTGCAAATGAAATGAAACTTAATTCTAAACATCGATGAAATGTTAGCCTAACGAGTCGTTACACATCACCAGCTTATTACTTTATTTAAATAAATGTAACTGAACCTGGGTCAAGAAGTGTCCTGAAAACTATTTTAATAGAAAAGATGGATCTTAAAAATCCTAAAACACTGAAGTGATTCAACAGACGGACCTTTTAAAACCATTTTAAAATGTAGAAGAATCTAAAAATGTTGCGATTCAATCGCTCGTTTTATTTTATGGGAACACGTGACTACCAAACATGAACCAGGACCAGCTGGAACATTTTAACGTCTTCCAGCCTTTCTGCACAGTTTCCTGCTGCTGATGTTCTGCTTCACAGTTTACATTCACAGCATCGTGTAACTCCTGCAGGTTATAGTTACTCTGAAGGTTTCTCAGCATCTACTGTTACAGAGTCAGAGTTACCACAACATGTAAGTACCGGGAAAAACAATCCTTAAAATATATTTTTTACATTAAAGGTGAGACGTCAGATCAGGTCGTACCTTGACGGTGCAGTCGTCGCTCGCTGAAGCTAACCACTTCCCATCAGGACTGAAGGCCAAACTCCTCACAGCCTGAGTGTGACCCTGCAACACCAACACTGGTCAGATTTTTGCTATCGAGACTCATGTGAAGCTTTTATTTTGAAGGAAAGTAGAAGCCCTGAGCCTGGTTCTGGAGTTTTTCCTTCCCACTGTCGCCAAAGTGCTCATAGGAGGTCATATGATTGTTGGTTTTTCTCTGTATGTAGATCTTAAAGTATAAAGCGCATTGAGGTGACTGATGTTGTGATTTGGCGCTGCATAAACAAAATTAAATTGAAGTCTCTCAGTTCTTTTAAATGCAATAATCCGTTTACTGTAAGACTCCATAAAAGCTCCGACTGACACAGTTTAATCCGAATCATTCTGAGCGTCCTCGGCTTTGGCGCACAGTGACACCCATAAAATCGGCTAGTCTGACAGATAAGGAGAAGACGACGGTGGTATGTAAACTGTGTTTTTGTGCTGCGTATTGTTTGTTTGAACGCAGTTTGGATTCTGACCATAGAAGATGTTTTTGTGACACGCCCACCGCTACGTTTGCTATTCGGTTTGGTGTGTGTGTGTGCTGTGGCTCTGCAGGCGTTCACCTGAGTTTGAAGGAATTGCTGTTGCCTTTGTTTTGGATTTTGGCATGCTGCTTATGTTGAATGCTTAAAATGAGTGGATCACAGGCTGCATCTGTTGTTGGATAAACTGAAATTGGATAAGATTAAGGAGTATGCTAGAAGAGAGAATAAAGCGATCAGCAAAGAAGGCACCCACAGCTGTGGCCAAACAGACTGCAACAGATCGGTCTCAGAAGGAGCACCCAACAAACTCCAATGCCACCTTCCTCCCACTATCTGTTAAACTGTTTAAATGGAGTGTGAGGCAGACATGCTAAAACAGTGACCTAAAAGCATTACCAATAAACAATGGGATCAATACATAAATGAAAGAAATGCAGCTGATAAAAAAGCCATAAACTACTTTCATTTGTTTAGTGGTGATTGCCAGTTTAGTTGGGTTTTTTTTGAGACACAGAGAGTGAGAGATCCTGTCCTACATTACTTTAAAAAAGAAGATATTTTCAGAGCTGTTGATATATGAAGCTCTGAGCATTGAGTGTTGCATTGTGAGAGTTTCAGTAAAAAGCCTGCAAATTATTGCATTTATACTGGAGAGCAAAGAAAAATTAAATTCTACTTGTACTATGGAAAATCAGTTTCATAAAAGCTACATAAACAGAGCTGAAGAAGACTGCGTTTGTAAAACTAGCGGTAACGTGTGAGAATTATAAGTTATAAGACTGTTTCTGCTATCGATACAATTTGTGTTGTTAATCCTAAATGATTCACGGTGACAACATCATAAGAACAAGGTCATTTTACTCCACACACACACACATTTGGAAAATCACATAGTTTGACCATAAAAATTCCCAGAATAATTAGTATTTGAGATTGCTGAAGCAACATCACTAAAGAAAAATATCCTTGCATGTCACTTTCGTTTAAAAATATAAAAAATGTGAAGTTTTTTTTTTGTAAAACATAAAAACAACAAAACTTAAGACCTTAAGAAAGAGATAAAGGATTGAGAAAGTTTATTCATGCAGGTCCATATGACAGAGAATATGCATGTTCTTTTAGTTTTCATATTATTATAATTTATATTTAATTGTGTTGTGGTTTGCAGTGTTTTGTGTTCTTTTCACTTTAAATTTGTGAAAGGAAAAAGCTGAAATTTAAATAGTTAAAACTTGAAATGTGAATAGTTGATTTTTGTATTATATGATTTATTTATTACATTTTATGTGGAGTGAATAAATAAAAGTATATTTACGGTGGCCCCTAGAGACAAAGCACATACAAACTTCAAATCACGTACGAACTCTGAAGCATGTACAAACTCCAAAACACGTAAAAACACGTACAAACTCCAAAACACGTAAAAACACGTACAAACTCCGAAGCACGTAAAAACTCAGAAGCATATAAAAACTCAGAAGCATATAAAAACTCAGAAGCATATAAAAACTCAAAACACGTACAAAAGACAACAGAAGTGCTCCAGGATGCTGGGCGCAGTGTTGAGCCTTTGTTATCTTGTGGCTACACAAGCCAGCAAGTACCAACGACCGGATTTGGTGTGTGGTAATAACAGGTAAATGAACTTTTTTTTAAATTATTTGAATATATATATGAGTGCCTGTGTATAAATACACAAACAATACACACATGCTTTCAATTGTGTAATTTAAGTGATCTAGTAGCTCTGCTTTGGAAGTTCAGTTCATGCTAGAAATGTGTTTTGGAGTTTGTACGTGTTTTGTCTCTAGGGGCCACCGCATATATTTATATATAAACATATATAAATAAAACCACTTGTTTTTATGTTAGTAATTCCTTTTGTGCATAATTTTATATTATTGTTAATAATAAATTAATTAAAGCAACAAAACAACCTGAAGAGCCGGTTCGGAGCCGAAAGAGCCGGCTCTTTTTAGTGAGCCGAACCGAAAGAGCCGGATCTCTAAAAAGAGCCGGAAATCCCATCACTACACTACACCCATAAAATCGGCTAGTCTGACAGATAAGGAGAAGACGACGGTGGTATGTAAACTGTGTTTTTGTGCTGCGTATTGTTTGTTTGAACGCAGTTTGGATTCTGACCATAGAAGATGTTTTTGTGACACGCCCACCGCTACGTTTGCTATTCGGTTTGGTGTGTGTGTGTGCTGTGGCTCTGCAGGCGTTCACCTGAGTTTGAAGGAATTGCTGTTGCCTTTGTTTTGGATTTTGGCATGCTGCTTATGTTGAATGCTTAAAATGAGTGGATCACAGGCTGCATCTGTTGTTGGATAAACTGAAATTGGATAAGATTAAGGAGTATGCTAGAAGAGAGAATAAAGCGATCAGCAAAGAAGGCACCCACAGCTGTGGCCAAACAGACTGCAACAGATCGGTCTCAGAAGGAGCACCCAACAAACTCCAATGCCACCTTCCTCCCACTATCTGTTAAACTGTTTAAATGGAGTGTGAGGCAGACATGCTAAAACAGTGACCTAAAAGCATTACCAATAAACAATGGGATCAATACATAAATGAAAGAAATGCAGCTGATAAAAAAGCCATAAACTACTTTCATTTGTTTAGTGGTGATTGCCAGTTTAGTTGGGTTTTTTTTGAGACACAGAGAGTGAGAGATCCTGTCCTACATTACTTTAAAAAAGAAGATATTTTCAGAGCTGTTGATATATGAAGCTCTGAGCATTGAGTGTTGCATTGTGAGAGTTTCAGTAAAAAGCCTGCAAATTATTGCATTTATACTGGAGAGCAAAGAAAAATTAAATTCTACTTGTACTATGGAAAATCAGTTTCATAAAAGCTACATAAACAGAGCTGAAGAAGACTGCGTTTGTAAAACTAGCGGTAACGTGTGAGAATTATAAGTTATAAGACTGTTTCTGCTATCGATACAATTTGTGTTGTTAATCCTAAATGATTCACGGTGACAACATCATAAGAACAAGGTCATTTTACTCCACACACACACACATTTGGAAAATCACATAGTTTGACCATAAAAATTCCCAGAATAATTAGTATTTGAGATTGCTGAAGCAACATCACTAAAGAAAAATATCCTTGCATGTCACTTTCGTTTAAAAATATAAAAAATGTGAAGTTTTTTTTTTGTAAAACATAAAAACATAAAAACAACAAAACTTAAGACCTTAAGAATCTCCTTATGAATGTTGTGAATATCTAGATCATTGGTGTTTGGATTTGAGGGTCAACAGGGCGAACACTGAGGCTGGGTATTAGAAATACAACATGGCAACATGAGACATGTTAACTCTGAGAACACTAACATCTAGATTAAGGTGTGAGAGGTAAATACATAACAGAAGCTAAAAAGGAGTTGCTTGTCTCTAGTTAAAATAAATTGAAAATAAACTGATTTGAACACGTTTGATGCATTATACAAAAAAAGGTTCATGATATAGTTCACATGATCTAAGCAAGAGTGACTCGGAATCTCAAATGTTAAAGTACACTTACTGATTGTACTTTTACTACATGAGCTAATGTAGATGCTCTAAAAGCACGCTGGCTGAAAAAGAACCACACGTTTGGAGAAACTGTGCTGTAACTTCTCATACTGTGAAGTTTTCTGACAAAAGTGAATTGAAAACTTATGCTGTACAGTTTACTAAGGGGTCCTTTGCTGGGCCATGTGCAATTACACAAAAGAACAAGTTAAATTTCACCATAACACTGACTGGAGAAAAGCCAAATTGGGATTCTAATTGACATTACAACTGAAATCAGTGCTGTGATAGTTAGTTTAAGATCACAACCTGATTTAAAACACAGTCTAACATCAACATTCTTGCCCCTGAAAATAGGTCAGGATGGCCGAAAAATGTACTTTAAAAATGAGATTTTCTTTTTGTTTCATTGGAACAGTAAAGTACCATTACAAAGAAATGAGTACACCTTTGTAGTTAAACCGGGTTTGGAGTTTTTCATGTTTTACATACAGACTTTCTCATTTAAACCATGGTGACTTAAAAGTTTAGCAGCAAGACACTTGTTTCCTTTGTTCCATCAAACATTTCTTTCAGCCATCTGTGTTTATCAGAGCGATATGTGACTAATTTTTTATTGAATCACCAGAAAGTACACAAATACAAGATTAAATATTTTATTTATTTATCAAAGATACATAATTACACATTGATACAATGAATAAGGTGTCTATAAAAATTACACATGGTGTAAGAAAAACATTATAACATACAAATAAGTGTTTTAAGATAATCTGACATACTTTAAAAGCATAAGAATAAAAGTTTTTTTTTTTTTAAAAATCATGTTCTTTGATGATCACATTACATGTATCACATTTTTTAAAGCATAACGTAGGGTGTTCACAAAAACAGTTTTATGATTACTTTTTCCACAGTGCTTGTATGCCTCTTGCAAAACTATGTACTTATCACCATATGACATAATAACTCACGATTATGCAAGACCAGCCATGAAATGTCCGTCGCTTCATTACAATCATTTGTCCCCGCTGCTGCCCTCAGACCCAGTCTGTGGGGTAAAATTGCTTTTTTGGTGGTTCATAAAAAATATCTCAAAAAGCGATGTTAGTGAGGGGACCAGAAACACTGGGTTGCAGAGCAGTTGGTAAGGACTTGTATATTTCTGGAGAGTCTGCAAAAGCTGTCTTGCTCATGCTCCTGATTGGATATGTGGAGCCCGGCTCTGATATCTCACTGGTGGCAGCTAAAGGTAGGCATGCCTTGGAGGCGGAGTTGGTCTCGGGCGCAATCTTTCAAACGAGCCTCACGGCATTTCAGGCAACCTCAGGCCGGAAACAACATCCGGTCACTCGCGGTCAAAATCCACGCAGAGCTGGTGTTTCGCAGGGATCAGGTTAACACATCTGGGTCTAAAAATATAAAGAAAAACAAAAAGAGTTTTAAAACACGCAAACTAGCAAAATATCAAAGGAGCATAACATAACAATAACAAGATGATATGAGATACCCGATGAGGCCATGATAGGTGATGTAGACATGTAATGTATAAACTTTTACGGGAGTTAAAAGTGGAGCTTATATATAGTTTAAAGTGTATTGTACGTGGGATAGGCTCCAGCGCACCGCGCGAGCCTGAGAAAAGGATAAGTGGAGGCGAATGGATGGATGGATGGTGTATTGTACCTGTTACAAACCATTGTGATATTTATTTATTTTTTTAAATGAAAGGATTGACAGAATGGTAAAAAGGAAAATGCAAAAATGTAGTTAGAGAGGAAGATTAACACTTACCGAATGATATGCGGATAAGGAAAGAGACGCAAGTTGCTGTTGAAATCGGCCGCTCCCTATGCGAACTCGCAAGCAGTCTGAGCGGCGCCAGTTGTTGATACGTCTGAAGTCAGATCTCTTCTGGGGTTCGAAGATAGTCTTAACATCAGCGGGAGATCGTAAAATCAGAGCTGGAGCGGATTGGCTAACCGGGGTGCGAAGGGAGCGGTGCAAGGGTTATGTGATTGGCAGCGGGGCGCAGTGAGGCGGAGTTGGTCTAAGGGGGGAATTTTCAAACGAGGTAAGCAGCGCATTCGGGACCAGAGCGGGGAGCGAACAAGCAGGAAAAAATTGTGCTCTGGAAGCTGTTGCGGGTCGGTGCGATTAAGAGCGAGGTAGAACTTAGACTCTGCGTAGAATTTTAGAGGTAGCTAGCAAGAGGCAAGTTTTTGAAGAAAAAAGAGTAAGGAGCTTTCCCAATGTTTTTGGATTATAGCGCTTTTTTTTGGGGAATAGAGGGGTAGCTAACAAGTTATTCTAGGGGTTTTGGAGAAATCGCGGAGAAATTTTTAAAAAGGAGTTTTGGCTTTGTTTGGCTGAGCATGAAGGGAGCCGCGGGGCGCTGAATTTCAGAAAAAAGACTAAGGATTTTTTCAGGATTTTCCCTGTTATCGAATATAAGGTTTTGGGAATAGAGGGGGTACCCTAACAAGTTATTGTAGGGTTTTGGAGAAATAGCGGAGGGTTTTTTAAGGAGTTTTCCCTGCTTATGTATCTAAGGAGGGTTAGGGGATCGCGAATTTTTTCTGAGTATGAGTTTTATTCTAAATCTACAAATGCATATAAATCTAAATAAAGTTTTCCCCCAAGGCATGCAGCATGTGTTTGTGGCCATACTGAACGTTACAAAAGCACAAGTTTAACTAAACAATTTTAATATGGTTTAATACATTTTTAAACACATGAGCACGGAGCCCGAGAGAGCACGGTCCGGAGACACGGGCGCACCCCGCGCGCCCAGACACACAGCCTCGGGCGCGCGCGCGCGCACACACACACACACTGACCCGCCACCAGATGGCGTTTTTTGAGCATAAAAAAAAATAAAAATAAAAATTTAATTGCTTAAAGAAATAAAAGAATGCTATTTTGATATATAAGAAACTTTCTAAATAATCAATTATATTTTTATGAATATCATATTTTTATGAATATCATATTTTTATGAATATCATATTTTTATTATTTAATTACTTCCTACTTCCGGAGCTCATGAATAATTTAATTAGGGGATAATTTAATTAGGGGTCATAAATCAATTAAGGGGGTCATAAATCACTGCGTTTGACGAAAGGGGTATAATATCACTCTCTTTTGACACCTAACTCTTTCTCAGTCAATTAGCATCAATATTATAGAGCCTAATTACTGTGTAGCTGTGCTTGCTTTCTTTTAGGTGTGACTGATGGTACTACTGTCAGTAAAATTATTGTCCTTGCGTGTCCTAAGGTTTCTGTTGTGGCAGAGATCAGAGGGAGCACTGTTGATGAAGCCACAAGAAGAATGATGGCCTTCATTTATTACAAAATAATTTCTCACACATCATTTTAGTTGTTAATTTAGACTCATAAAACCTCTCATATAACCGCACTCAGACCAAAGTCACACAGCTGTTAAAGGTTTTAGATGGTTTTGAATTAAACTGATTTTCTGAAGACAAAGAAAAATCTTTAACTAAAGAAAGAGAAAACCGAGCGGCTGGAGGACTACTTTGTTGTAAACAGCAGGTATTTGAGCTCTGATAGGTTCGTTGCATTTATAGTCCGCTGTCCTAAGGCGTCCATGTTTCCACACAGACACACGGCTGCTGCGTTCACTGACCTGCTGTTTACCAGGAAAATGAGTCTTTATGTCCTTCAGCTGCCGGCTGATCGCCAAAATGGACTCTGAGCAGAAGAAGAAATCATCAGGAAACGACCCAGTAACCACAAAACAGGAGCTGAAACACCTCTGTCGTGTGTTTTTGTGTCGTGTGTTTTTCACTGTCGAACACGTGATTTATTGTTCGTGTTTCATCTATAAACTGAAACGTCGGAGGCGCGTCGTCTCCTGATGTCTCACAGAAACGTGAAGCTGTGCTGGACTCACCGTCCTCTGGAGGAGCGGGAAAAGGCTCCGACATCTTAGGAGGAGTGCGAGCTGGAAGAGAGGAGAACGAGGAGCTCAGACTGCAAAATAAATGTGACAACATGAAAACAAAAGAAGAAATGACGAGAGTGTCTTTGTCCTCATTAGGATGAATATTTTAAAAAGGCACAAAGAACCAATCAGATCCTCCCATCCTGTTTGGCTCTTACAGCGAGTAATGTTTACTCCTCTCACTTTTCAAATATGGCCTGCTTCTCAAAATCAGCCAGAGCAGAACTGATGGCGATGCTGCAGGTGGATCAACAGGTGAGGAAATAGAAGCTTTCGGGGAAACTAAACACAGATTTTGTTGGTGCAGTGTTGATTAAAGATGAACTCAGCGTCCTTTTCAATAGCAATATTTCACAGATCTCGTTGTATGTACGTATAACTGTATTCGTTATTCAACATCTGAGCTGCGATGCTCCGGGTCCACCTACAGATGGCGCTCTTTGGCTGGAAGATGGCCTTGTAGTCCTCGGCGTTGTGGATCTCAGCAGACGACAGCTTCTCGTCCGCCTCGTCCTCGCTAGGGCTCCGCCTCTCCCCTTCGGGGCTCCGCCTGTCAGACTCTGAACGGTGCTTCAACCTGATGACATCACAAACATTTGTTTGTTTGTTTTTAGAAGAAAAACTGCAAATTTTTTACTTTATTTACTTTTATTAAAGAATCTGGAAGCGAAACTTTTCCACTGAAGTCAAATAAGATTTTATATATATATATATATATATATATATATATATTTATTATATATATATATATATATATATATTTATTATATATATATATATATATATATATTTATTATATATATATATATATATATATATATATATATATATATATATATATATATATATATATATATGACATGTGATCTGAGTGTTTGATGAATGAAACCAGTGGCTCATGTATAAAACTTTAAATCCAGGAGTCAGTACTTGCAGTATCTGGAGTATTTTCTCCTGTCTCTCAGTGTGCCGTACCTCTGCGATCTGCAGGTGGTCGTGGGTCTCTCGTAGTTCTTTCGCAGTGCCGCTCCTTTGGGGTCCTTCTTCGGCTCTGTGAGCGGCTGGTCGTCCTGGATGATCCCCTGGATCACGGCGCCACCGCTCTTCTTTACCCTCTTCAGATCGACCACGTAGGACGACACACTCGACAGCTGATGAGACACGCCGATCTGACATGAGGAGAAGGTGGAAGATTAAGATTACCTAAAACTTCTGCACAGTACTGTTACTGAGCGGTGGGCGGAGCTACACACCAGCTGCTGGTTGCAGATGGCGAGGTCAGACACCTTTCCCCAGCTCACCGGCACCGCGTCAAAGCAGCGGTCCGGTTCCCAGCCGAAGACCCGCAGCGAGTCCGTGGCGCCGCTGTACAGGCAGGAGCCATCTGGGCTAAAACATATACACCTGAAACCACAGGGACAGGGGTCAGAGGTCACATTCCAGTTACACCCTGCTGCAACGGGGAAAAACTCACCTGACCGGAGTCGTGTCGCCCTCCAACGAGCCGATCATCGTAAACTTCTCCAGATCCCACAGCTTGATGGTCCTGCAAGCACATGCAGAGTTCATACAGCTGCAGCTCATTAGAGACACCTGTAGGTGTTTTATAGTGTCAGGTGAAGACGCTACAACACGGCTGAGGAACAGGAAGAGACCTCCAACAGATCCACGGTCAGCAGTGACAAGTCAGTAAATGAGGAGAAAGAGAAAAGAGGAACGAAACACGAACAAAAGAGGGAGTGGAGGGCAAAGTGCACCTCTCAGTGCATCATGGGAAGTCCCCAGGAACCTGAGGGATGGTTAGGGTCGCCTAACCCAGCTCTAACTACAAGCTAAGCTAAAGACATTTTTATAATTAATTGAAGAAAGTATGTGTTTGAGTCACTTCTTATTCTCATAAATGAGAGTAAGATTTATTCCATCAATAAACTGTTTGAGATAAAAATGACCCTGCTCCCTGTTCTGTCACTAAAACAGGCCAAAACCTACAAAATGTCTCATTTCTTTGAAGTGACACATTCAAAGCTTTAACGGCTCCATCACGATCACATGACAATCGGAAAATCAGGCCACAAACTACAGCTTTGCTTGCTGGTGTAACTTATAAACTGTCTCTAACACCAGGTCGATGTCCTCAAATTAAACATAATAATCAATTTAAGTGATTCATGTTGGAATACTTATTTATACTTCATATGCAAAAATAAAGAAATGATTAAATACTGAGTGCACTTGCTGGTTGTGTTGGAGAAAGGATGAGTTATTATTTCCATTTTATTATATTTATATTATATTTCCTGTTTACTTTTAGTTATAAATGTATGATTTAGTGGCACATGCAGAGGACATGTAGAAGACACAGGACATGTATGTGAAAAAAAGTAAAAGAATTTCAGACTAAAAGAAATGTTACATTTAAAAAAATGCCACAAACAATCAAACTCAGCACCAAAATAAAATCTTGGCGGCACAGAGAGAGGACAACCTCGCGCAGCCTCTGAGCTTCATGAAACAGAAAAACTAAACGAGCCACAAAGTGTCACAAACACTGATTCCACTCATGAGTCGCTCCTTCAGCTCCGAGCTGCTGCGTCTCGGGCGCTCGGCCTGCGGCGACGTACCTGTCGGAGCTTCCGGAGGCCAGCAGGTACTCGTTGGGGTGGAACTGGACGATGTTGACGGCGGCGGTGTGAGATTTGAATTCCGTGATGGTTTTCCCCTGAGCCAGGTCCCACAGCTGATGGAGACAAGAGGACAGGGCTGAGGTCATCGAACAGGAAGAGAGCAGAGCTCACCTCCTTCAGCCAATCAGAATGAGCGATTTTATTACAGGATGCTGCCGGTTTGATGCTTTCACAGCATTTACAGAATAAACACATCATGTTCACACTTTTAAATTCCCAAGATGCTCTCAAACACCCGAACATCCGACCGCTGCAAATGAAATGAAACTTAATTCTAAACATCGATGAAATGTTAGCCTAACGAGTCGTTACACATCACCAGCTTATTACTTTATTTAAATAAATGTAACTGAACCTGGGTCAAGAAGTGTCCTGAAAACTATTTTAATAGAAAAGATGGATCTTAAAAATCCTAAAACACTGAAGTGATTCAACAGACGGACCTTTTAAAACCATTTTAAAATGTAGAAGAATCTAAAAATGTTGCGATTCAATCGCTCGTTTTATTTTATGGGAACACGTGACTACCAAACATGAACCAGGACCAGCTGGAACATTTTAACGTCTTCCAGCCTTTCTGCACAGTTTCCTGCTGCTGATGTTCTGCTTCACAGTTTACATTCACAGCATCGTGTAACTCCTGCAGGTTATAGTTACTCTGAAGGTTTCTCAGCATCTACTGTTACAGAGTCAGAGTTACCACAACATGTAAGTACCGGGAAAAACAATCCTTAAAATATATTTTTTACATTAAAGGTGAGACGTCAGATCAGGTCGTACCTTGACGGTGCAGTCGTCGCTCGCTGAAGCTAACCACTTCCCATCAGGACTGAAGGCCAAACTCCTCACAGCCTGAGTGTGACCCTGCAACACCAACACTGGTCAGATTTTTGCTATCGAGACTCATGTGAAGCTTTTATTTTGAAGGAAAGTAGAAGCCCTGAGCCTGGTTCTGGAGTTTTTCCTTCCCACTGTCGCCAAAGTGCTCATAGGAGGTCATATGATTGTTGGTTTTTCTCTGTATGTAGATCTTAAAGTATAAAGCGCATTGAGGTGACTGATGTTGTGATTTGGCGCTGCATAAACAAAATTAAATTGAAGTCTCTCAGTTCTTTTAAATGCAATAATCCGTTTACTGTAAGACTCCATAAAAGCTCCGACTGACACAGTTTAATCCGAATCATTCTGAGCGTCCTCGGCTTTGGCGCACAGTGACACCCATAAAATCGGCTAGTCTGACAGATAAGGAGAAGACGACGGTGGTATGTAAACTGTGTTTTTGTGCTGCGTATTGTTTGTTTGAACGCAGTTTGGATTCTGACCATAGAAGATGTTTTTGTGACACGCCCACCGCTACGTTTGCTATTCGGTTTGGTGTGTGTGTGTGCTGTGGCTCTGCAGGCGTTCACCTGAGTTTGAAGGAATTGCTGTTGCCTTTGTTTTGGATTTTGGCATGCTGCTTATGTTGAATGCTTAAAATGAGTGGATCACAGGCTGCATCTGTTGTTGGATAAACTGAAATTGGATAAGATTAAGGAGTATGCTAGAAGAGAGAATAAAGCGATCAGCAAAGAAGGCACCCACAGCTGTGGCCAAACAGACTGCAACAGATCGGTCTCAGAAGGAGCACCCAACAAACTCCAATGCCACCTTCCTCCCACTATCTGTTAAACTGTTTAAATGGAGTGTGAGGCAGACATGCTAAAACAGTGACCTAAAAGCATTACCAATAAACAATGGGATCAATACATAAATGAAAGAAATGCAGCTGATAAAAAAGCCATAAACTACTTTCATTTGTTTAGTGGTGATTGCCAGTTTAGTTGGGTTTTTTTTGAGACACAGAGAGTGAGAGATCCTGTCCTACATTACTTTAAAAAAGAAGATATTTTCAGAGCTGTTGATATATGAAGCTCTGAGCATTGAGTGTTGCATTGTGAGAGTTTCAGTAAAAAGCCTGCAAATTATTGCATTTATACTGGAGAGCAAAGAAAAATTAAATTCTACTTGTACTATGGAAAATCAGTTTCATAAAAGCTACATAAACAGAGCTGAAGAAGACTGCGTTTGTAAAACTAGCGGTAACGTGTGAGAATTATAAGTTATAAGACTGTTTCTGCTATCGATACAATTTGTGTTGTTAATCCTAAATGATTCACGGTGACAACATCATAAGAACAAGGTCATTTTACTCCACACACACACACATTTGGAAAATCACATAGTTTGACCATAAAAATTCCCAGAATAATTAGTATTTGAGATTGCTGAAGCAACATCACTAAAGAAAAATATCCTTGCATGTCACTTTCGTTTAAAAATATAAAAAATGTGAAGTTTTTTTTTTGTAAAACATAAAAACAACAAAACTTAAGACCTTAAGAAAGAGATAAAGGATTGAGAAAGTTTATTCATGCAGGTCCATATGACAGAGAATATGCATGTTCTTTTAGTTTTCATATTATTATAATTTATATTTAATTGTGTTGTGGTTTGCAGTGTTTTGTGTTCTTTTCACTTTAAATTTGTGAAAGGAAAAAGCTGAAATTTAAATAGTTAAAACTTGAAATGTGAATAGTTGATTTTTGTATTATATGATTTATTTATTACATTTTATGTGGAGTGAATAAATAAAAGTATATTTACGGTGGCCCCTAGAGACAAAGCACATACAAACTTCAAATCACGTACGAACTCTGAAGCATGTACAAACTCCAAAACACGTAAAAACACGTACAAACTCCAAAACACGTAAAAACACGTACAAACTCCGAAGCACGTAAAAACTCAGAAGCATATAAAAACTCAGAAGCATATAAAAACTCAGAAGCATATAAAAACTCAAAACACGTACAAAAGACAACAGAAGTGCTCCAGGATGCTGGGCGCAGTGTTGAGCCTTTGTTATCTTGTGGCTACACAAGCCAGCAAGTACCAACGACCGGATTTGGTGTGTGGTAATAACAGGTAAATGAACTTTTTTTTAAATTATTTGAATATATATATGAGTGCCTGTGTATAAATACACAAACAATACACACATGCTTTCAATTGTGTAATTTAAGTGATCTAGTAGCTCTGCTTTGGAAGTTCAGTTCATGCTAGAAATGTGTTTTGGAGTTTGTACGTGTTTTGTCTCTAGGGGCCACCGCATATATTTATATATAAACATATATAAATAAAACCACTTGTTTTTATGTTAGTAATTCCTTTTGTGCATAATTTTATATTATTGTTAATAATAAATTAATTAAAGCAACAAAACAACCTGAAGAGCCGGTTCGGAGCCGAAAGAGCCGGCTCTTTTTAGTGAGCCGAACCGAAAGAGCCGGCTCTCTAAAAAGAGCCGGAAATCCCATCACTACACTACACCCATAAAATCGGCTAGTCTGACAGATAAGGAGAAGACGACGGTGGTATGTAAACTGTGTTTTTGTGCTGCGTATTGTTTGTTTGAACGCAGTTTGGATTCTGACCATAGAAGATGTTTTTGTGACACGCCCACCGCTACGTTTGCTATTCGGTTTGGTGTGTGTGTGTGCTGTGGCTCTGCAGGCGTTCACCTGAGTTTGAAGGAATTGCTGTTGCCTTTGTTTTGGATTTTGGCATGCTGCTTATGTTGAATGCTTAAAATGAGTGGATCACAGGCTGCATCTGTTGTTGGATAAACTGAAATTGGATAAGATTAAGGAGTATGCTAGAAGAGAGAATAAAGCGATCAGCAAAGAAGGCACCCACAGCTGTGGCCAAACAGACTGCAACAGATCGGTCTCAGAAGGAGCACCCAACAAACTCCAATGCCACCTTCCTCCCACTATCTGTTAAACTGTTTAAATGGAGTGTGAGGCAGACATGCTAAAACAGTGACCTAAAAGCATTACCAATAAACAATGGGATCAATACATAAATGAAAGAAATGCAGCTGATAAAAAAGCCATAAACTACTTTCATTTGTTTAGTGGTGATTGCCAGTTTAGTTGGGTTTTTTTTGAGACACAGAGAGTGAGAGATCCTGTCCTACATTACTTTAAAAAAGAAGATATTTTCAGAGCTGTTGATATATGAAGCTCTGAGCATTGAGTGTTGCATTGTGAGAGTTTCAGTAAAAAGCCTGCAAATTATTGCATTTATACTGGAGAGCAAAGAAAAATTAAATTCTACTTGTACTATGGAAAATCAGTTTCATAAAAGCTACATAAACAGAGCTGAAGAAGACTGCGTTTGTAAAACTAGCGGTAACGTGTGAGAATTATAAGTTATAAGACTGTTTCTGCTATCGATACAATTTGTGTTGTTAATCCTAAATGATTCACGGTGACAACATCATAAGAACAAGGTCATTTTACTCCACACACACACACATTTGGAAAATCACATAGTTTGACCATAAAAATTCCCAGAATAATTAGTATTTGAGATTGCTGAAGCAACATCACTAAAGAAAAATATCCTTGCATGTCACTTTCGTTTAAAAATATAAAAAATGTGAAGTTTTTTTTTTGTAAAACATAAAAACATAAAAACAACAAAACTTAAGACCTTAAGAAAGAGATAAAGGATTGAGAAAGTTTATTCATGCAGGTCCATATGACAGAGAATATGCATGTTCTTTTAGTTTTCATATTATTATAATTTATATTTAATTGTGTTGTGGTTTGCAGTGTTTTGTGTTCTTTTCACTTTAAATTTGTGAAAGGAAAAAGCTGAAATTTAAATAGTTAAAACTTGAAATGTGAATAGTTGATTTTTGTATTATATGATTTATTTATTACATTTTATGTGGAGTGAATAAATAAAAGTATATTTACGGTGGCCCCTAGAGACAAAGCACATACAAACTTCAAATCACGTACGAACTCTGAAGCATGTACAAACTCCAAAACACGTAAAAACACGTACAAACTCCAAAACACGTAAAAACACGTACAAACTCCGAAGCACGTAAAAACTCAGAAGCATATAAAAACTCAGAAGCATATAAAAACTCAGAAGCATATAAAAACTCAAAACACGTACAAAAGACAACAGAAGTGCTCCAGGATGCTGGGCGCAGTGTTGAGCCTTTGTTATCTTGTGGCTACACAAGCCAGCAAGTACCAACGACCGGATTTGGTGTGTGGTAATAACAGGTAAATGAACTTTTTTTTAAATTATTTGAATATATATATGAGTGCCTGTGTATAAATACACAAACAATACACACATGCTTTCAATTGTGTAATTTAAGTGATCTAGTAGCTCTGCTTTGGAAGTTCAGTTCATGCTAGAAATGTGTTTTGGAGTTTGTACGTGTTTTGTCTCTAGGGGCCACCGCATATATTTATATATAAACATATATAAATAAAACCACTTGTTTTTATGTTAGTAATTCCTTTTGTGCATAATTTTATATTATTGTTAATAATAAATTAATTAAAGCAACAAAACAACCTGAAGAGCCGGTTCGGAGCCGAAAGAGCCGGCTCTTTTTAGTGAGCCGAACCGAAAGAGCCGGCTCTCTAAAAAGAGCCGGAAATCCCATCACTACACTACACCCATAAAATCGGCTAGTCTGACAGATAAGGAGAAGACGACGGTGGTATGTAAACTGTGTTTTTGTGCTGCGTATTGTTTGTTTGAACGCAGTTTGGATTCTGACCATAGAAGATGTTTTTGTGACACGCCCACCGCTACGTTTGCTATTCGGTTTGGTGTGTGTGTGTGCTGTGGCTCTGCAGGCGTTCACCTGAGTTTGAAGGAATTGCTGTTGCCTTTGTTTTGGATTTTGGCATGCTGCTTATGTTGAATGCTTAAAATGAGTGGATCACAGGCTGCATCTGTTGTTGGATAAACTGAAATTGGATAAGATTAAGGAGTATGCTAGAAGAGAGAATAAAGCGATCAGCAAAGAAGGCACCCACAGCTGTGGCCAAACAGACTGCAACAGATCGGTCTCAGAAGGAGCACCCAACAAACTCCAATGCCACCTTCCTCCCACTATCTGTTAAACTGTTTAAATGGAGTGTGAGGCAGACATGCTAAAACAGTGACCTAAAAGCATTACCAATAAACAATGGGATCAATACATAAATGAAAGAAATGCAGCTGATAAAAAAGCCATAAACTACTTTCATTTGTTTAGTGGTGATTGCCAGTTTAGTTGGGTTTTTTTTGAGACACAGAGAGTGAGAGATCCTGTCCTACATTACTTTAAAAAAGAAGATATTTTCAGAGCTGTTGATATATGAAGCTCTGAGCATTGAGTGTTGCATTGTGAGAGTTTCAGTAAAAAGCCTGCAAATTATTGCATTTATACTGGAGAGCAAAGAAAAATTAAATTCTACTTGTACTATGGAAAATCAGTTTCATAAAAGCTACATAAACAGAGCTGAAGAAGACTGCGTTTGTAAAACTAGCGGTAACGTGTGAGAATTATAAGTTATAAGACTGTTTCTGCTATCGATACAATTTGTGTTGTTAATCCTAAATGATTCACGGTGACAACATCATAAGAACAAGGTCATTTTACTCCACACACACACACATTTGGAAAATCACATAGTTTGACCATAAAAATTCCCAGAATAATTAGTATTTGAGATTGCTGAAGCAACATCACTAAAGAAAAATATCCTTGCATGTCACTTTCGTTTAAAAATATAAAAAATGTGAAGTTTTTTTTTTGTAAAACATAAAAACATAAAAACAACAAAACTTAAGACCTTAAGAATCTCCTTATGAATGTTGTGAATATCTAGATCATTGGTGTTTGGATTTGAGGGTCAACAGGGCGAACACTGAGGCTGGGTATTAGAAATACAACATGGCAACATGAGACATGTTAACTCTGAGAACACTAACATCTAGATTAAGGTGTGAGAGGTAAATACATAACAGAAGCTAAAAAGGAGTTGCTTGTCTCTAGTTAAAATAAATTGAAAATAAACTGATTTGAACACGTTTGATGCATTATACAAAAAAAGGTTCATGATATAGTTCACATGATCTAAGCAAGAGTGACTCGGAATCTCAAATGTTAAAGTACACTTACTGATTGTACTTTTACTACATGAGCTAATGTAGATGCTCTAAAAGCACGCTGGCTGAAAAAGAACCACACGTTTGGAGAAACTGTGCTGTAACTTCTCATACTGTGAAGTTTTCTGACAAAAGTGAATTGAAAACTTATGCTGTACAGTTTACTAAGGGGTCCTTTGCTGGGCCATGTGCAATTACACAAAAGAACAAGTTAAATTTCACCATAACACTGACTGGAGAAAAGCCAAATTGGGATTCTAATTGACATTACAACTGAAATCAGTGCTGTGATAGTTAGTTTAAGATCACAACCTGATTTAAAACACAGTCTAACATCAACATTCTTGCCCCTGAAAATAGGTCAGGATGGCCGAAAAATGTACTTTAAAAATGAGATTTTCTTTTTGTTTCATTGGAACAGTAAAGTACCATTACAAAGAAATGAGTACACCTTTGTAGTTAAACCGGGTTTGGAGTTTTTCATGTTTTACATACAGACTTTCTCATTTAAACCATGGTGACTTAAAAGTTTAGCAGCAAGACACTTGTTTCCTTTGTTCCATCAAACATTTCTTTCAGCCATCTGTGTTTATCAGAGCGATATGTGACTAATTTTTTATTGAATCACCAGAAAGTACACAAATACAAGATTAAATATTTTATTTATTTATCAAAGATACATAATTACACATTGATACAATGAATAAGGTGTCTATAAAAATTACACATGGTGTAAGAAAAACATTATAACATACAAATAAGTGTTTTAAGATAATCTGACATACTTTAAAAGCATAAGAATAAAAGTTTTTTTTTTTTTAAAAATCATGTTCTTTGATGATCACATTACATGTATCACATTTTTTAAAGCATAACGTAGGGTGTTCACAAAAACAGTTTTATGATTACTTTTTCCACAGTGCTTGTATGCCTCTTGCAAAACTATGTACTTATCACCATATGACATAATAACTCACGATTATGCAAGACCAGCCATGAAATGTCCGTCGCTTCATTACAATCATTTGTCCCCGCTGCTGCCCTCAGACCCAGTCTGTGGGGTAAAATTGCTTTTTTGGTGGTTCATAAAAAATATCTCAAAAAGCGATGTTAGTGAGGGGACCAGAAACACTGGGTTGCAGAGCAGTTGGTAAGGACTTGTATATTTCTGGAGAGTCTGCAAAAGCTGTCTTGCTCATGCTCCTGATTGGATATGTGGAGCCCGGCTCTGATATCTCACTGGTGGCAGCTAAAGGTAGGCATGCCTTGGAGGCGGAGTTGGTCTCGGGCGCAATCTTTCAAACGAGCCTCACGGCATTTCAGGCAACCTCAGGCCGGAAACAACATCCGGTCACTCGCGGTCAAAATCCACGCAGAGCTGGTGTTTCGCAGGGATCAGGTTAACACATCTGGGTCTAAAAATATAAAGAAAAACAAAAAGAGTTTTAAAACACGCAAACTAGCAAAATATCAAAGGAGCATAACATAACAATAACAAGATGATATGAGATACCCGATGAGGCCATGATAGGTGATGTAGACATGTAATGTATAAACTTTTACGGGAGTTAAAAGTGGAGCTTATATATAGTTTAAAGTGTATTGTACGTGGGATAGGCTCCAGCGCACCGCGCGAGCCTGAGAAAAGGATAAGTGGAGGCGAATGGATGGATGGATGGTGTATTGTACCTGTTACAAACCATTGTGATATTTATTTATTTTTTTAAATGAAAGGATTGACAGAATGGTAAAAAGGAAAATGCAAAAATGTAGTTAGAGAGGAAGATTAACACTTACCGAATGATATGCGGATAAGGAAAGAGACGCAAGTTGCTGTTGAAATCGGCCGCTCCCTATGCGAACTCGCAAGCAGTCTGAGCGGCGCCAGTTGTTGATACGTCTGAAGTCAGATCTCTTCTGGGGTTCGAAGATAGTCTTAACATCAGCGGGAGATCGTAAAATCAGAGCTGGAGCGGATTGGCTAACCGGGGTGCGAAGGGAGCGGTGCAAGGGTTATGTGATTGGCAGCGGGGCGCAGTGAGGCGGAGTTGGTCTAAGGGGGGAATTTTCAAACGAGGTAAGCAGCGCATTCGGGACCAGAGCGGGGAGCGAACAAGCAGGAAAAAATTGTGCTCTGGAAGCTGTTGCGGGTCGGTGCGATTAAGAGCGAGGTAGAACTTAGACTCTGCGTAGAATTTTAGAGGTAGCTAGCAAGAGGCAAGTTTTTGAAGAAAAAAGAGTAAGGAGCTTTCCCAATGTTTTTGGATTATAGCGCTTTTTTTTGGGGAATAGAGGGGTAGCTAACAAGTTATTCTAGGGGTTTTGGAGAAATCGCGGAGAAATTTTTAAAAAGGAGTTTTGGCTTTGTTTGGCTGAGCATGAAGGGAGCCGCGGGGCGCTGAATTTCAGAAAAAAGACTAAGGATTTTTTCAGGATTTTCCCTGTTATCGAATATAAGGTTTTGGGAATAGAGGGGGTACCCTAACAAGTTATTGTAGGGTTTTGGAGAAATAGCGGAGGGTTTTTTAAGGAGTTTTCCCTGCTTATGTATCTAAGGAGGGTTAGGGGATCGCGAATTTTTTCTGAGTATGAGTTTTATTCTAAATCTACAAATGCATATAAATCTAAATAAAGTTTTCCCCCAAGGCATGCAGCATGTGTTTGTGGCCATACTGAACGTTACAAAAGCACAAGTTTAACTAAACAATTTTAATATGGTTTAATACATTTTTAAACACATGAGCACGGAGCCCGAGAGAGCACGGTCCGGAGACACGGGCGCACCCCGCGCGCCCAGACACACAGCCTCGGGCGCGCGCGCGCGCACACACACACACACTGACCCGCCACCAGATGGCGTTTTTTGAGCATAAAAAAAAATAAAAATAAAAATTTAATTGCTTAAAGAAATAAAAGAATGCTATTTTGATATATAAGAAACTTTCTAAATAATCAATTATATTTTTATGAATATCATATTTTTATGAATATCATATTTTTATGAATATCATATTTTTATTATTTAATTACTTCCTACTTCCGGAGCTCATGAATAATTTAATTAGGGGATAATTTAATTAGGGGTCATAAATCAATTAAGGGGGTCATAAATCACTGCGTTTGACGAAAGGGGTATAATATCACTCTCTTTTGACACCTAACTCTTTCTCAGTCAATTAGCATCAATATTATAGAGCCTAATTACTGTGTAGCTGTGCTTGCTTTCTTTTAGGTGTGACTGATGGTACTACTGTCAGTAAAATTATTGTCCTTGCGTGTCCTAAGGTTTCTGTTGTGGCAGAGATCAGAGGGAGCACTGTTGATGAAGCCACAAGAAGAATGATGGCCTTCATTTATTACAAAATAATTTCTCACACATCATTTTAGTTGTTAATTTAGACTCATAAAACCTCTCATATAACCGCACTCAGACCAAAGTCACACAGCTGTTAAAGGTTTTAGATGGTTTTGAATTAAACTGATTTTCTGAAGACAAAGAAAAATCTTTAACTAAAGAAAGAGAAAACCGAGCGGCTGGAGGACTACTTTGTTGTAAACAGCAGGTATTTGAGCTCTGATAGGTTCGTTGCATTTATAGTCCGCTGTCCTAAGGCGTCCATGTTTCCACACAGACACACGGCTGCTGCGTTCACTGACCTGCTGTTTACCAGGAAAATGAGTCTTTATGTCCTTCAGCTGCCGGCTGATCGCCAAAATGGACTCTGAGCAGAAGAAGAAATCATCAGGAAACGACCCAGTAACCACAAAACAGGAGCTGAAACACCTCTGTCGTGTGTTTTTGTGTCGTGTGTTTTTCACTGTCGAACACGTGATTTATTGTTCGTGTTTCATCTATAAACTGAAACGTCGGAGGCGCGTCGTCTCCTGATGTCTCACAGAAACGTGAAGCTGTGCTGGACTCACCGTCCTCTGGAGGAGCGGGAAAAGGCTCCGACATCTTAGGAGGAGTGCGAGCTGGAAGAGAGGAGAACGAGGAGCTCAGACTGCAAAATAAATGTGACAACATGAAAACAAAAGAAGAAATGACGAGAGTGTCTTTGTCCTCATTAGGATGAATATTTTAAAAAGGCACAAAGAACCAATCAGATCCTCCCATCCTGTTTGGCTCTTACAGCGAGTAATGTTTACTCCTCTCACTTTTCAAATATGGCCTGCTTCTCAAAATCAGCCAGAGCAGAACTGATGGCGATGCTGCAGGTGGATCAACAGGTGAGGAAATAGAAGCTTTCGGGGAAACTAAACACAGATTTTGTTGGTGCAGTGTTGATTAAAGATGAACTCAGCGTCCTTTTCAATAGCAATATTTCACAGATCTCGTTGTATGTACGTATAACTGTATTCGTTATTCAACATCTGAGCTGCATGCTCCGGGTCCACCTACAGATGGCGCTCTTTGGCTGGAAGATGGCCTTGTAGTCCTCGGCGTTGTGGATCTCAGCAGACGACAGCTTCTCGTCCGCCTCGTCCTCGCTAGGGCTCCGCCTCTCCCCTTCGGGGCTCCGCCTGTCAGACTCTGAACGGTGCTTCAACCTGATGACATCACAAACATTTGTTTGTTTGTTTTTAGAAGAAAAACTGCAAATTTTTTACTTTATTTACTTTTATTAAAGAATCTGGAAGCGAAACTTTTCCACTGAAGTCAAATAAGATTTTATATATATATATATATATATATATTTATTATATATATATATATATATATATATATATATTTATTATATATATATATATATATATATATATATATATATATATATATATATATATATATATATGACATGTGATCTGAGTGTTTGATGAATGAAACCAGTGGCTCATGTATAAAACTTTAAATCCAGGAGTCAGTACTTGCAGTATCTGGAGTATTTTCTCCTGTCTCTCAGTGTGCCGTACCTCTGCGATCTGCAGGTGGTCGTGGGTCTCTCGTAGTTCTTTCGCAGTGCCGCTCCTTTGGGGTCCTTCTTCGGCTCTGTGAGCGGCTGGTCGTCCTGGATGATCCCCTGGATCACGGCGCCACCGCTCTTCTTTACCCTCTTCAGATCGACCACGTAGGACGACACACTCGACAGCTGATGAGACACGCCGATCTGACATGAGGAGAAGGTGGAAGATTAAGATTACCTAAAACTTCTGCACAGTACTGTTACTGAGCGGTGGGCGGAGCTACACACCAGCTGCTGGTTGCAGATGGCGAGGTCAGACACCTTTCCCCAGCTCACCGGCACCGCGTCAAAGCAGCGGTCCGGTTCCCAGCCGAAGACCCGCAGCGAGTCCGTGGCGCCGCTGTACAGGCAGGAGCCATCTGGGCTAAAACATATACACCTGAAACCACAGGGACAGGGGTCAGAGGTCACATTCCAGTTACACCCTGCTGCAACGGGGAAAAACTCACCTGACCGGAGTCGTGTCGCCCTCCAACGAGCCGATCATCGTAAACTTCTCCAGATCCCACAGCTTGATGGTCCTGCAAGCACATGCAGAGTTCATACAGCTGCAGCTCATTAGAGACACCTGTAGGTGTTTTATAGTGTCAGGTGAAGACGCTACAACACGGCTGAGGAACAGGAAGAGACCTCCAACAGATCCACGGTCAGCAGTGACAAGTCAGTAAATGAGGAGAAAGAGAAAAGAGGAACGAAACACGAACAAAAGAGGGAGTGGAGGGCAAAGTGCACCTCTCAGTGCATCATGGGAAGTCCCCAGGAACCTGAGGGATGGTTAGGGTCGCCTAACCCAGCTCTAACTACAAGCTAAGCTAAAGACATTTTTATAATTAATTGAAGAAAGTATGTGTTTGAGTCACTTCTTATTCTCATAAATGAGAGTAAGATTTATTCCATCAATAAACTGTTTGAGATAAAAATGACCCTGCTCCCTGTTCTGTCACTAAAACAGGCCAAAACCTACAAAATGTCTCATTTCTTTGAAGTGACACATTCAAAGCTTTAACGGCTCCATCACGATCACATGACAATCGGAAAATCAGGCCACAAACTACAGCTTTGCTTGCTGGTGTAACTTATAAACTGTCTCTAACACCAGGTCGATGTCCTCAAATTAAACATAATAATCAATTTAAGTGATTCATGTTGGAATACTTATTTATACTTCATATGCAAAAATAAAGAAATGATTAAATACTGAGTGCACTTGCTGGTTGTGTTGGAGAAAGGATGAGTTATTATTTCCATTTTATTATATTTATATTATATTTCCTGTTTACTTTTAGTTATAAATGTATGATTTAGTGGCACATGCAGAGGACATGTAGAAGACACAGGACATGTATGTGAAAAAAAGTAAAAGAATTTCAGACTAAAAGAAATGTTACATTTAAAAAAATGCCACAAACAATCAAACTCAGCACCAAAATAAAATCTTGGCGGCACAGAGAGAGGACAACCTCGCGCAGCCTCTGAGCTTCATGAAACAGAAAAACTAAACGAGCCACAAAGTGTCACAAACACTGATTCCACTCATGAGTCGCTCCTTCAGCTCCGAGCTGCTGCGTCTCGGGCGCTCGGCCTGCGGCGACGTACCTGTCGGAGCTTCCGGAGGCCAGCAGGTACTCGTTGGGGTGGAACTGGACGATGTTGACGGCGGCGGTGTGAGATTTGAATTCCGTGATGGTTTTCCCCTGAGCCAGGTCCCACAGCTGATGGAGACAAGAGGACAGGGCTGAGGTCATCGAACAGGAAGAGAGCAGAGCTCACCTCCTTCAGCCAATCAGAATGAGCGATTTTATTACAGGATGCTGCCGGTTTGATGCTTTCACAGCATTTACAGAATAAACACATCATGTTCACACTTTTAAATTCCCAAGATGCTCTCAAACACCCGAACATCCGACCGCTGCAAATGAAATGAAACTTAATTCTAAACATCGATGAAATGTTAGCCTAACGAGTCGTTACACATCACCAGCTTATTACTTTATTTAAATAAATGTAACTGAACCTGGGTCAAGAAGTGTCCTGAAAACTATTTTAATAGAAAAGATGGATCTTAAAAATCCTAAAACACTGAAGTGATTCAACAGACGGACCTTTTAAAACCATTTTAAAATGTAGAAGAATCTAAAAATGTTGCGATTCAATCGCTCGTTTTATTTTATGGGAACACGTGACTACCAAACATGAACCAGGACCAGCTGGAACATTTTAACGTCTTCCAGCCTTTCTGCACAGTTTCCTGCTGCTGATGTTCTGCTTCACAGTTTACATTCACAGCATCGTGTAACTCCTGCAGGTTATAGTTACTCTGAAGGTTTCTCAGCATCTACTGTTACAGAGTCAGAGTTACCACAACATGTAAGTACCGGGAAAAACAATCCTTAAAATATATTTTTTACATTAAAGGTGAGACGTCAGATCAGGTCGTACCTTGACGGTGCAGTCGTCGCTCGCTGAAGCTAACCACTTCCCATCAGGACTGAAGGCCAAACTCCTCACAGCCTGAGTGTGACCCTGCAACACCAACACTGGTCAGATTTTTGCTATCGAGACTCATGTGAAGCTTTTATTTTGAAGGAAAGTAGAAGCCCTGAGCCTGGTTCTGGAGTTTTTCCTTCCCACTGTCGCCAAAGTGCTCATAGGAGGTCATATGATTGTTGGTTTTTCTCTGTATGTAGATCTTAAAGTATAAAGCGCATTGAGGTGACTGATGTTGTGATTTGGCGCTGCATAAACAAAATTAAATTGAAGTCTCTCAGTTCTTTTAAATGCAATAATCCGTTTACTGTAAGACTCCATAAAAGCTCCGACTGACACAGTTTAATCCGAATCATTCTGAGCGTCCTCGGCTTTGGCGCACAGTGACACCCATAAAATCGGCTAGTCTGACAGATAAGGAGAAGACGACGGTGGTATGTAAACTGTGTTTTTGTGCTGCGTATTGTTTGTTTGAACGCAGTTTGGATTCTGACCATAGAAGATGTTTTTGTGACACGCCCACCGCTACGTTTGCTATTCGGTTTGGTGTGTGTGTGTGCTGTGGCTCTGCAGGCGTTCACCTGAGTTTGAAGGAATTGCTGTTGCCTTTGTTTTGGATTTTGGCATGCTGCTTATGTTGAATGCTTAAAATGAGTGGATCACAGGCTGCATCTGTTGTTGGATAAACTGAAATTGGATAAGATTAAGGAGTATGCTAGAAGAGAGAATAAAGCGATCAGCAAAGAAGGCACCCACAGCTGTGGCCAAACAGACTGCAACAGATCGGTCTCAGAAGGAGCACCCAACAAACTCCAATGCCACCTTCCTCCCACTATCTGTTAAACTGTTTAAATGGAGTGTGAGGCAGACATGCTAAAACAGTGACCTAAAAGCATTACCAATAAACAATGGGATCAATACATAAATGAAAGAAATGCAGCTGATAAAAAAGCCATAAACTACTTTCATTTGTTTAGTGGTGATTGCCAGTTTAGTTGGGTTTTTTTTGAGACACAGAGAGTGAGAGATCCTGTCCTACATTACTTTAAAAAAGAAGATATTTTCAGAGCTGTTGATATATGAAGCTCTGAGCATTGAGTGTTGCATTGTGAGAGTTTCAGTAAAAAGCCTGCAAATTATTGCATTTATACTGGAGAGCAAAGAAAAATTAAATTCTACTTGTACTATGGAAAATCAGTTTCATAAAAGCTACATAAACAGAGCTGAAGAAGACTGCGTTTGTAAAACTAGCGGTAACGTGTGAGAATTATAAGTTATAAGACTGTTTCTGCTATCGATACAATTTGTGTTGTTAATCCTAAATGATTCACGGTGACAACATCATAAGAACAAGGTCATTTTACTCCACACACACACACATTTGGAAAATCACATAGTTTGACCATAAAAATTCCCAGAATAATTAGTATTTGAGATTGCTGAAGCAACATCACTAAAGAAAAATATCCTTGCATGTCACTTTCGTTTAAAAATATAAAAAATGTGAAGTTTTTTTTTTGTAAAACATAAAAACATAAAAACAACAAAACTTAAGACCTTAAGAATCTCCTTATGAATGTTGTGAATATCTAGATCATTGGTGTTTGGATTTGAGGGTCAACAGGGCGAACACTGAGGCTGGGTATTAGAAATACAACATGGCAACATGAGACATGTTAACTCTGAGAACACTAACATCTAGATTAAGGTGTGAGAGGTAAATACATAACAGAAGCTAAAAAGGAGTTGCTTGTCTCTAGTTAAAATAAATTGAAAATAAACTGATTTGAACACGTTTGATGCATTATACAAAAAAAGGTTCATGATATAGTTCACATGATCTAAGCAAGAGTGACTCGGAATCTCAAATGTTAAAGTACACTTACTGATTGTACTTTTACTACATGAGCTAATGTAGATGCTCTAAAAGCACGCTGGCTGAAAAAGAACCACACGTTTGGAGAAACTGTGCTGTAACTTCTCATACTGTGAAGTTTTCTGACAAAAGTGAATTGAAAACTTATGCTGTACAGTTTACTAAGGGGTCCTTTGCTGGGCCATGTGCAATTACACAAAAGAACAAGTTAAATTTCACCATAACACTGACTGGAGAAAAGCCAAATTGGGATTCTAATTGACATTACAACTGAAATCAGTGCTGTGATAGTTAGTTTAAGATCACAACCTGATTTAAAACACAGTCTAACATCAACATTCTTGCCCCTGAAAATAGGTCAGGATGGCCGAAAAATGTACTTTAAAAATGAGATTTTCTTTTTGTTTCATTGGAACAGTAAAGTACCATTACAAAGAAATGAGTACACCTTTGTAGTTAAACCGGGTTTGGAGTTTTTCATGTTTTACATACAGACTTTCTCATTTAAACCATGGTGACTTAAAAGTTTAGCAGCAAGACACTTGTTTCCTTTGTTCCATCAAACATTTCTTTCAGCCATCTGTGTTTATCAGAGCGATATGTGACTAATTTTTTATTGAATCACCAGAAAGTACACAAATACAAGATTAAATATTTTATTTATTTATCAAAGATACATAATTACACATTGATACAATGAATAAGGTGTCTATAAAAATTACACATGGTGTAAGAAAAACATTATAACATACAAATAAGTGTTTTAAGATAATCTGACATACTTTAAAAGCATAAGAATAAAAGTTTTTTTTTTTTTAAAAATCATGTTCTTTGATGATCACATTACATGTATCACATTTTTTAAAGCATAACGTAGGGTGTTCACAAAAACAGTTTTATGATTACTTTTTCCACAGTGCTTGTATGCCTCTTGCAAAACTATGTACTTATCACCATATGACATAATAACTCACGATTATGCAAGACCAGCCATGAAATGTCCGTCGCTTCATTACAATCATTTGTCCCCGCTGCTGCCCTCAGACCCAGTCTGTGGGGTAAAATTGCTTTTTTGGTGGTTCATAAAAAATATCTCAAAAAGCGATGTTAGTGAGGGGACCAGAAACACTGGGTTGCAGAGCAGTTGGTAAGGACTTGTATATTTCTGGAGAGTCTGCAAAAGCTGTCTTGCTCATGCTCCTGATTGGATATGTGGAGCCCGGCTCTGATATCTCACTGGTGGCAGCTAAAGGTAGGCATGCCTTGGAGGCGGAGTTGGTCTCGGGCGCAATCTTTCAAACGAGCCTCACGGCATTTCAGGCAACCTCAGGCCGGAAACAACATCCGGTCACTCGCGGTCAAAATCCACGCAGAGCTGGTGTTTCGCAGGGATCAGGTTAACACATCTGGGTCTAAAAATATAAAGAAAAACAAAAAGAGTTTTAAAACACGCAAACTAGCAAAATATCAAAGGAGCATAACATAACAATAACAAGATGATATGAGATACCCGATGAGGCCATGATAGGTGATGTAGACATGTAATGTATAAACTTTTACGGGAGTTAAAAGTGGAGCTTATATATAGTTTAAAGTGTATTGTACGTGGGATAGGCTCCAGCGCACCGCGCGAGCCTGAGAAAAGGATAAGTGGAGGCGAATGGATGGATGGATGGTGTATTGTACCTGTTACAAACCATTGTGATATTTATTTATTTTTTTAAATGAAAGGATTGACAGAATGGTAAAAAGGAAAATGCAAAAATGTAGTTAGAGAGGAAGATTAACACTTACCGAATGATATGCGGATAAGGAAAGAGACGCAAGTTGCTGTTGAAATCGGCCGCTCCCTATGCGAACTCGCAAGCAGTCTGAGCGGCGCCAGTTGTTGATACGTCTGAAGTCAGATCTCTTCTGGGGTTCGAAGATAGTCTTAACATCAGCGGGAGATCGTAAAATCAGAGCTGGAGCGGATTGGCTAACCGGGGTGCGAAGGGAGCGGTGCAAGGGTTATGTGATTGGCAGCGGGGCGCAGTGAGGCGGAGTTGGTCTAAGGGGGGAATTTTCAAACGAGGTAAGCAGCGCATTCGGGACCAGAGCGGGGAGCGAACAAGCAGGAAAAAATTGTGCTCTGGAAGCTGTTGCGGGTCGGTGCGATTAAGAGCGAGGTAGAACTTAGACTCTGCGTAGAATTTTAGAGGTAGCTAGCAAGAGGCAAGTTTTTGAAGAAAAAAGAGTAAGGAGCTTTCCCAATGTTTTTGGATTATAGCGCTTTTTTTTGGGGAATAGAGGGGTAGCTAACAAGTTATTCTAGGGGTTTTGGAGAAATCGCGGAGAAATTTTTAAAAAGGAGTTTTGGCTTTGTTTGGCTGAGCATGAAGGGAGCCGCGGGGCGCTGAATTTCAGAAAAAAGACTAAGGATTTTTTCAGGATTTTCCCTGTTATCGAATATAAGGTTTTGGGAATAGAGGGGGTACCCTAACAAGTTATTGTAGGGTTTTGGAGAAATAGCGGAGGGTTTTTTAAGGAGTTTTCCCTGCTTATGTATCTAAGGAGGGTTAGGGGATCGCGAATTTTTTCTGAGTATGAGTTTTATTCTAAATCTACAAATGCATATAAATCTAAATAAAGTTTTCCCCCAAGGCATGCAGCATGTGTTTGTGGCCATACTGAACGTTACAAAAGCACAAGTTTAACTAAACAATTTTAATATGGTTTAATACATTTTTAAACACATGAGCACGGAGCCCGAGAGAGCACGGTCCGGAGACACGGGCGCACCCCGCGCGCCCAGACACACAGCCTCGGGCGCGCGCGCGCGCACACACACACACACTGACCCGCCACCAGATGGCGTTTTTTGAGCATAAAAAAAAATAAAAATAAAAATTTAATTGCTTAAAGAAATAAAAGAATGCTATTTTGATATATAAGAAACTTTCTAAATAATCAATTATATTTTTATGAATATCATATTTTTATGAATATCATATTTTTATGAATATCATATTTTTATTATTTAATTACTTCCTACTTCCGGAGCTCATGAATAATTTAATTAGGGGATAATTTAATTAGGGGTCATAAATCAATTAAGGGGGTCATAAATCACTGCGTTTGACGAAAGGGGTATAATATCACTCTCTTTTGACACCTAACTCTTTCTCAGTCAATTAGCATCAATATTATAGAGCCTAATTACTGTGTAGCTGTGCTTGCTTTCTTTTAGGTGTGACTGATGGTACTACTGTCAGTAAAATTATTGTCCTTGCGTGTCCTAAGGTTTCTGTTGTGGCAGAGATCAGAGGGAGCACTGTTGATGAAGCCACAAGAAGAATGATGGCCTTCATTTATTACAAAATAATTTCTCACACATCATTTTAGTTGTTAATTTAGACTCATAAAACCTCTCATATAACCGCACTCAGACCAAAGTCACACAGCTGTTAAAGGTTTTAGATGGTTTTGAATTAAACTGATTTTCTGAAGACAAAGAAAAATCTTTAACTAAAGAAAGAGAAAACCGAGCGGCTGGAGGACTACTTTGTTGTAAACAGCAGGTATTTGAGCTCTGATAGGTTCGTTGCATTTATAGTCCGCTGTCCTAAGGCGTCCATGTTTCCACACAGACACACGGCTGCTGCGTTCACTGACCTGCTGTTTACCAGGAAAATGAGTCTTTATGTCCTTCAGCTGCCGGCTGATCGCCAAAATGGACTCTGAGCAGAAGAAGAAATCATCAGGAAACGACCCAGTAACCACAAAACAGGAGCTGAAACACCTCTGTCGTGTGTTTTTGTGTCGTGTGTTTTTCACTGTCGAACACGTGATTTATTGTTCGTGTTTCATCTATAAACTGAAACGTCGGAGGCGCGTCGTCTCCTGATGTCTCACAGAAACGTGAAGCTGTGCTGGACTCACCGTCCTCTGGAGGAGCGGGAAAAGGCTCCGACATCTTAGGAGGAGTGCGAGCTGGAAGAGAGGAGAACGAGGAGCTCAGACTGCAAAATAAATGTGACAACATGAAAACAAAAGAAGAAATGACGAGAGTGTCTTTGTCCTCATTAGGATGAATATTTTAAAAAGGCACAAAGAACCAATCAGATCCTCCCATCCTGTTTGGCTCTTACAGCGAGTAATGTTTACTCCTCTCACTTTTCAAATATGGCCTGCTTCTCAAAATCAGCCAGAGCAGAACTGATGGCGATGCTGCAGGTGGATCAACAGGTGAGGAAATAGAAGCTTTCGGGGAAACTAAACACAGATTTTGTTGGTGCAGTGTTGATTAAAGATGAACTCAGCGTCCTTTTCAATAGCAATATTTCACAGATCTCGTTGTATGTACGTATAACTGTATTCGTTATTCAACATCTGAGCTGCATGCTCCGGGTCCACCTACAGATGGCGCTCTTTGGCTGGAAGATGGCCTTGTAGTCCTCGGCGTTGTGGATCTCAGCAGACGACAGCTTCTCGTCCGCCTCGTCCTCGCTAGGGCTCCGCCTCTCCCCTTCGGGGCTCCGCCTGTCAGACTCTGAACGGTGCTTCAACCTGATGACATCACAAACATTTGTTTGTTTGTTTTTAGAAGAAAAACTGCAAATTTTTTACTTTATTTACTTTTATTAAAGAATCTGGAAGCGAAACTTTTCCACTGAAGTCAAATAAGATTTTATATATATATATATATATATATATATATATATTTATTATATATATATATATATATATATATATTTATTATATATATATATATATATATATATTTATTATATATATATATATATATATATATATATATATATATATATATATATATATATGACATGTGATCTGAGTGTTTGATGAATGAAACCAGTGGCTCATGTATAAAACTTTAAATCCAGGAGTCAGTACTTGCAGTATCTGGAGTATTTTCTCCTGTCTCTCAGTGTGCCGTACCTCTGCGATCTGCAGGTGGTCGTGGGTCTCTCGTAGTTCTTTCGCAGTGCCGCTCCTTTGGGGTCCTTCTTCGGCTCTGTGAGCGGCTGGTCGTCCTGGATGATCCCCTGGATCACGGCGCCACCGCTCTTCTTTACCCTCTTCAGATCGACCACGTAGGACGACACACTCGACAGCTGATGAGACACGCCGATCTGACATGAGGAGAAGGTGGAAGATTAAGATTACCTAAAACTTCTGCACAGTACTGTTACTGAGCGGTGGGCGGAGCTACACACCAGCTGCTGGTTGCAGATGGCGAGGTCAGACACCTTTCCCCAGCTCACCGGCACCGCGTCAAAGCAGCGGTCCGGTTCCCAGCCGAAGACCCGCAGCGAGTCCGTGGCGCCGCTGTACAGGCAGGAGCCATCTGGGCTAAAACATATACACCTGAAACCACAGGGACAGGGGTCAGAGGTCACATTCCAGTTACACCCTGCTGCAACGGGGAAAAACTCACCTGACCGGAGTCGTGTCGCCCTCCAACGAGCCGATCATCGTAAACTTCTCCAGATCCCACAGCTTGATGGTCCTGCAAGCACATGCAGAGTTCATACAGCTGCAGCTCATTAGAGACACCTGTAGGTGTTTTATAGTGTCAGGTGAAGACGCTACAACACGGCTGAGGAACAGGAAGAGACCTCCAACAGATCCACGGTCAGCAGTGACAAGTCAGTAAATGAGGAGAAAGAGAAAAGAGGAACGAAACACGAACAAAAGAGGGAGTGGAGGGCAAAGTGCACCTCTCAGTGCATCATGGGAAGTCCCCAGGAACCTGAGGGATGGTTAGGGTCGCCTAACCCAGCTCTAACTACAAGCTAAGCTAAAGACATTTTTATAATTAATTGAAGAAAGTATGTGTTTGAGTCACTTCTTATTCTCATAAATGAGAGTAAGATTTATTCCATCAATAAACTGTTTGAGATAAAAATGACCCTGCTCCCTGTTCTGTCACTAAAACAGGCCAAAACCTACAAAATGTCTCATTTCTTTGAAGTGACACATTCAAAGCTTTAACGGCTCCATCACGATCACATGACAATCGGAAAATCAGGCCACAAACTACAGCTTTGCTTGCTGGTGTAACTTATAAACTGTCTCTAACACCAGGTCGATGTCCTCAAATTAAACATAATAATCAATTTAAGTGATTCATGTTGGAATACTTATTTATACTTCATATGCAAAAATAAAGAAATGATTAAATACTGAGTGCACTTGCTGGTTGTGTTGGAGAAAGGATGAGTTATTATTTCCATTTTATTATATTTATATTATATTTCCTGTTTACTTTTAGTTATAAATGTATGATTTAGTGGCACATGCAGAGGACATGTAGAAGACACAGGACATGTATGTGAAAAAAAGTAAAAGAATTTCAGACTAAAAGAAATGTTACATTTAAAAAAATGCCACAAACAATCAAACTCAGCACCAAAATAAAATCTTGGCGGCACAGAGAGAGGACAACCTCGCGCAGCCTCTGAGCTTCATGAAACAGAAAAACTAAACGAGCCACAAAGTGTCACAAACACTGATTCCACTCATGAGTCGCTCCTTCAGCTCCGAGCTGCTGCGTCTCGGGCGCTCGGCCTGCGGCGACGTACCTGTCGGAGCTTCCGGAGGCCAGCAGGTACTCGTTGGGGTGGAACTGGACGATGTTGACGGCGGCGGTGTGAGATTTGAATTCCGTGATGGTTTTCCCCTGAGCCAGGTCCCACAGCTGATGGAGACAAGAGGACAGGGCTGAGGTCATCGAACAGGAAGAGAGCAGAGCTCACCTCCTTCAGCCAATCAGAATGAGCGATTTTATTACAGGATGCTGCCGGTTTGATGCTTTCACAGCATTTACAGAATAAACACATCATGTTCACACTTTTAAATTCCCAAGATGCTCTCAAACACCCGAACATCCGACCGCTGCAAATGAAATGAAACTTAATTCTAAACATCGATGAAATGTTAGCCTAACGAGTCGTTACACATCACCAGCTTATTACTTTATTTAAATAAATGTAACTGAACCTGGGTCAAGAAGTGTCCTGAAAACTATTTTAATAGAAAAGATGGATCTTAAAAATCCTAAAACACTGAAGTGATTCAACAGACGGACCTTTTAAAACCATTTTAAAATGTAGAAGAATCTAAAAATGTTGCGATTCAATCGCTCGTTTTATTTTATGGGAACACGTGACTACCAAACATGAACCAGGACCAGCTGGAACATTTTAACGTCTTCCAGCCTTTCTGCACAGTTTCCTGCTGCTGATGTTCTGCTTCACAGTTTACATTCACAGCATCGTGTAACTCCTGCAGGTTATAGTTACTCTGAAGGTTTCTCAGCATCTACTGTTACAGAGTCAGAGTTACCACAACATGTAAGTACCGGGAAAAACAATCCTTAAAATATATTTTTTACATTAAAGGTGAGACGTCAGATCAGGTCGTACCTTGACGGTGCAGTCGTCGCTCGCTGAAGCTAACCACTTCCCATCAGGACTGAAGGCCAAACTCCTCACAGCCTGAGTGTGACCCTGCAACACCAACACTGGTCAGATTTTTGCTATCGAGACTCATGTGAAGCTTTTATTTTGAAGGAAAGTAGAAGCCCTGAGCCTGGTTCTGGAGTTTTTCCTTCCCACTGTCGCCAAAGTGCTCATAGGAGGTCATATGATTGTTGGTTTTTCTCTGTATGTAGATCTTAAAGTATAAAGCGCATTGAGGTGACTGATGTTGTGATTTGGCGCTGCATAAACAAAATTAAATTGAAGTCTCTCAGTTCTTTTAAATGCAATAATCCGTTTACTGTAAGACTCCATAAAAGCTCCGACTGACACAGTTTAATCCGAATCATTCTGAGCGTCCTCGGCTTTGGCGCACAGTGACACCCATAAAATCGGCTAGTCTGACAGATAAGGAGAAGACGACGGTGGTATGTAAACTGTGTTTTTGTGCTGCGTATTGTTTGTTTGAACGCAGTTTGGATTCTGACCATAGAAGATGTTTTTGTGACACGCCCACCGCTACGTTTGCTATTCGGTTTGGTGTGTGTGTGTGCTGTGGCTCTGCAGGCGTTCACCTGAGTTTGAAGGAATTGCTGTTGCCTTTGTTTTGGATTTTGGCATGCTGCTTATGTTGAATGCTTAAAATGAGTGGATCACAGGCTGCATCTGTTGTTGGATAAACTGAAATTGGATAAGATTAAGGAGTATGCTAGAAGAGAGAATAAAGCGATCAGCAAAGAAGGCACCCACAGCTGTGGCCAAACAGACTGCAACAGATCGGTCTCAGAAGGAGCACCCAACAAACTCCAATGCCACCTTCCTCCCACTATCTGTTAAACTGTTTAAATGGAGTGTGAGGCAGACATGCTAAAACAGTGACCTAAAAGCATTACCAATAAACAATGGGATCAATACATAAATGAAAGAAATGCAGCTGATAAAAAAGCCATAAACTACTTTCATTTGTTTAGTGGTGATTGCCAGTTTAGTTGGGTTTTTTTTGAGACACAGAGAGTGAGAGATCCTGTCCTACATTACTTTAAAAAAGAAGATATTTTCAGAGCTGTTGATATATGAAGCTCTGAGCATTGAGTGTTGCATTGTGAGAGTTTCAGTAAAAAGCCTGCAAATTATTGCATTTATACTGGAGAGCAAAGAAAAATTAAATTCTACTTGTACTATGGAAAATCAGTTTCATAAAAGCTACATAAACAGAGCTGAAGAAGACTGCGTTTGTAAAACTAGCGGTAACGTGTGAGAATTATAAGTTATAAGACTGTTTCTGCTATCGATACAATTTGTGTTGTTAATCCTAAATGATTCACGGTGACAACATCATAAGAACAAGGTCATTTTACTCCACACACACACACATTTGGAAAATCACATAGTTTGACCATAAAAATTCCCAGAATAATTAGTATTTGAGATTGCTGAAGCAACATCACTAAAGAAAAATATCCTTGCATGTCACTTTCGTTTAAAAATATAAAAAATGTGAAGTTTTTTTTTTGTAAAACATAAAAACATAAAAACAACAAAACTTAAGACCTTAAGAATCTCCTTATGAATGTTGTGAATATCTAGATCATTGGTGTTTGGATTTGAGGGTCAACAGGGCGAACACTGAGGCTGGGTATTAGAAATACAACATGGCAACATGAGACATGTTAACTCTGAGAACACTAACATCTAGATTAAGGTGTGAGAGGTAAATACATAACAGAAGCTAAAAAGGAGTTGCTTGTCTCTAGTTAAAATAAATTGAAAATAAACTGATTTGAACACGTTTGATGCATTATACAAAAAAAGGTTCATGATATAGTTCACATGATCTAAGCAAGAGTGACTCGGAATCTCAAATGTTAAAGTACACTTACTGATTGTACTTTTACTACATGAGCTAATGTAGATGCTCTAAAAGCACGCTGGCTGAAAAAGAACCACACGTTTGGAGAAACTGTGCTGTAACTTCTCATACTGTGAAGTTTTCTGACAAAAGTGAATTGAAAACTTATGCTGTACAGTTTACTAAGGGGTCCTTTGCTGGGCCATGTGCAATTACACAAAAGAACAAGTTAAATTTCACCATAACACTGACTGGAGAAAAGCCAAATTGGGATTCTAATTGACATTACAACTGAAATCAGTGCTGTGATAGTTAGTTTAAGATCACAACCTGATTTAAAACACAGTCTAACATCAACATTCTTGCCCCTGAAAATAGGTCAGGATGGCCGAAAAATGTACTTTAAAAATGAGATTTTCTTTTTGTTTCATTGGAACAGTAAAGTACCATTACAAAGAAATGAGTACACCTTTGTAGTTAAACCGGGTTTGGAGTTTTTCATGTTTTACATACAGACTTTCTCATTTAAACCATGGTGACTTAAAAGTTTAGCAGCAAGACACTTGTTTCCTTTGTTCCATCAAACATTTCTTTCAGCCATCTGTGTTTATCAGAGCGATATGTGACTAATTTTTTATTGAATCACCAGAAAGTACACAAATACAAGATTAAATATTTTATTTATTTATCAAAGATACATAATTACACATTGATACAATGAATAAGGTGTCTATAAAAATTACACATGGTGTAAGAAAAACATTATAACATACAAATAAGTGTTTTAAGATAATCTGACATACTTTAAAAGCATAAGAATAAAAGTTTTTTTTTTTTTAAAAATCATGTTCTTTGATGATCACATTACATGTATCACATTTTTTAAAGCATAACGTAGGGTGTTCACAAAAACAGTTTTATGATTACTTTTTCCACAGTGCTTGTATGCCTCTTGCAAAACTATGTACTTATCACCATATGACATAATAACTCACGATTATGCAAGACCAGCCATGAAATGTCCGTCGCTTCATTACAATCATTTGTCCCCGCTGCTGCCCTCAGACCCAGTCTGTGGGGTAAAATTGCTTTTTTGGTGGTTCATAAAAAATATCTCAAAAAGCGATGTTAGTGAGGGGACCAGAAACACTGGGTTGCAGAGCAGTTGGTAAGGACTTGTATATTTCTGGAGAGTCTGCAAAAGCTGTCTTGCTCATGCTCCTGATTGGATATGTGGAGCCCGGCTCTGATATCTCACTGGTGGCAGCTAAAGGTAGGCATGCCTTGGAGGCGGAGTTGGTCTCGGGCGCAATCTTTCAAACGAGCCTCACGGCATTTCAGGCAACCTCAGGCCGGAAACAACATCCGGTCACTCGCGGTCAAAATCCACGCAGAGCTGGTGTTTCGCAGGGATCAGGTTAACACATCTGGGTCTAAAAATATAAAGAAAAACAAAAAGAGTTTTAAAACACGCAAACTAGCAAAATATCAAAGGAGCATAACATAACAATAACAAGATGATATGAGATACCCGATGAGGCCATGATAGGTGATGTAGACATGTAATGTATAAACTTTTACGGGAGTTAAAAGTGGAGCTTATATATAGTTTAAAGTGTATTGTACGTGGGATAGGCTCCAGCGCACCGCGCGAGCCTGAGAAAAGGATAAGTGGAGGCGAATGGATGGATGGATGGTGTATTGTACCTGTTACAAACCATTGTGATATTTATTTATTTTTTTAAATGAAAGGATTGACAGAATGGTAAAAAGGAAAATGCAAAAATGTAGTTAGAGAGGAAGATTAACACTTACCGAATGATATGCGGATAAGGAAAGAGACGCAAGTTGCTGTTGAAATCGGCCGCTCCCTATGCGAACTCGCAAGCAGTCTGAGCGGCGCCAGTTGTTGATACGTCTGAAGTCAGATCTCTTCTGGGGTTCGAAGATAGTCTTAACATCAGCGGGAGATCGTAAAATCAGAGCTGGAGCGGATTGGCTAACCGGGGTGCGAAGGGAGCGGTGCAAGGGTTATGTGATTGGCAGCGGGGCGCAGTGAGGCAGAGTTGGTCTAAGGGGGGAATTTTCAAACGAGGTAAGCAGCGCATTCGGGACCAGAGCGGGGAGCGAACAAGCAGGAAAAAATTGTGCTCTGGAAGCTGTTGCGGGTCGGTGCGATTAAGAGCGAGGTAGAACTTAGACTCTGCGTAGAATTTTAGAGGTAGCTAGCAAGAGGCAAGTTTTTGAAGAAAAAAGAGTAAGGAGCTTTCCCAATGTTTTTGGATTATAGCGCTTTTTTTTGGGGAATAGAGGGGTAGCTAACAAGTTATTCTAGGGGTTTTGGAGAAATCGCGGAGAAATTTTTAAAAAGGAGTTTTGGCTTTGTTTGGCTGAGCATGAAGGGAGCCGCGGGGCGCTGAATTTCAGAAAAAAGACTAAGGATTTTTTCAGGATTTTCCCTGTTATCGAATATAAGGTTTTGGGAATAGAGGGGGTACCCTAACAAGTTATTGTAGGGTTTTGGAGAAATAGCGGAGGGTTTTTTAAGGAGTTTTCCCTGCTTATGTATCTAAGGAGGGTTAGGGGATCGCGAATTTTTTCTGAGTATGAGTTTTATTCTAAATCTACAAATGCATATAAATCTAAATAAAGTTTTCCCCCAAGGCATGCAGCATGTGTTTGTGGCCATACTGAACGTTACAAAAGCACAAGTTTAACTAAACAATTTTAATATGGTTTAATACATTTTTAAACACATGAGCACGGAGCCCGAGAGAGCACGGTCCGGAGACACGGGCGCACCCCGCGCGCCCAGACACACAGCCTCGGGCGCGCGCGCGCGCACACACACACACACTGACCCGCCACCAGATGGCGTTTTTTGAGCATAAAAAAAAATAAAAATAAAAATTTAATTGCTTAAAGAAATAAAAGAATGCTATTTTGATATATAAGAAACTTTCTAAATAATCAATTATATTTTTATGAATATCATATTTTTATGAATATCATATTTTTATTATTTAATTACTTCCTACTTCCGGAGCTCATGAATAATTTAATTAGGGGATAATTTAATTAGGGGTCATAAATCAATTAAGGGGGTCATAAATCACTGCGTTTGACGAAAGGGGTATAATATCACTCTCTTTTGACACCTAACTCTTTCTCAGTCAATTAGCATCAATATTATAGAGCCTAATTACTGTGTAGCTGTGCTTGCTTTCTTTTAGGTGTGACTGATGGTACTACTGTCAGTAAAATTATTGTCCTTGCGTGTCCTAAGGTTTCTGTTGTGGCAGAGATCAGAGGGAGCACTGTTGATGAAGCCACAAGAAGAATGATGGCCTTCATTTATTACAAAATAATTTCTCACACATCATTTTAGTTGTTAATTTAGACTCATAAAACCTCTCATATAACCGCACTCAGACCAAAGTCACACAGCTGTTAAAGGTTTTAGATGGTTTTGAATTAAACTGATTTTCTGAAGACAAAGAAAAATCTTTAACTAAAGAAAGAGAAAACCGAGCGGCTGGAGGACTACTTTGTTGTAAACAGCAGGTATTTGAGCTCTGATAGGTTCGTTGCATTTATAGTCCGCTGTCCTAAGGCGTCCATGTTTCCACACAGACACACGGCTGCTGCGTTCACTGACCTGCTGTTTACCAGGAAAATGAGTCTTTATGTCCTTCAGCTGCCGGCTGATCGCCAAAATGGACTCTGAGCAGAAGAAGAAATCATCAGGAAACGACCCAGTAACCACAAAACAGGAGCTGAAACACCTCTGTCGTGTGTTTTTGTGTCGTGTGTTTTTCACTGTCGAACACGTGATTTATTGTTCGTGTTTCATCTATAAACTGAAACGTCGGAGGCGCGTCGTCTCCTGATGTCTCACAGAAACGTGAAGCTGTGCTGGACTCACCGTCCTCTGGAGGAGCGGGAAAAGGCTCCGACATCTTAGGAGGAGTGCGAGCTGGAAGAGAGGAGAACGAGGAGCTCAGACTGCAAAATAAATGTGACAACATGAAAACAAAAGAAGAAATGACGAGAGTGTCTTTGTCCTCATTAGGATGAATATTTTAAAAAGGCACAAAGAACCAATCAGATCCTCCCATCCTGTTTGGCTCTTACAGCGAGTAATGTTTACTCCTCTCACTTTTCAAATATGGCCTGCTTCTCAAAATCAGCCAGAGCAGAACTGATGGCGATGCTGCAGGTGGATCAACAGGTGAGGAAATAGAAGCTTTCGGGGAAACTAAACACAGATTTTGTTGGTGCAGTGTTGATTAAAGATGAACTCAGCGTCCTTTTCAATAGCAATATTTCACAGATCTCGTTGTATGTACGTATAACTGTATTCGTTATTCAACATCTGAGCTGCATGCTCCGGGTCCACCTACAGATGGCGCTCTTTGGCTGGAAGATGGCCTTGTAGTCCTCGGCGTTGTGGATCTCAGCAGACGACAGCTTCTCGTCCGCCTCGTCCTCGCTAGGGCTCCGCCTCTCCCCTTCGGGGCTCCGCCTGTCAGACTCTGAACGGTGCTTCAACCTGATGACATCACAAACATTTGTTTGTTTGTTTTTAGAAGAAAAACTGCAAATTTTTTACTTTATTTACTTTTATTAAAGAATCTGGAAGCGAAACTTTTCCACTGAAGTCAAATAAGATTTTATATATATATATATATATATATATATATATATATATATATATTTATTATATATATATATATATATATATTTATTATATATATATATATATATATATATATATATATATATATATGACATGTGATCTGAGTGTTTGATGAATGAAACCAGTGGCTCATGTATAAAACTTTAAATCCAGGAGTCAGTACTTGCAGTATCTGGAGTATTTTCTCCTGTCTCTCAGTGTGCCGTACCTCTGCGATCTGCAGGTGGTCGTGGGTCTCTCGTAGTTCTTTCGCAGTGCCGCTCCTTTGGGGTCCTTCTTCGGCTCTGTGAGCGGCTGGTCGTCCTGGATGATCCCCTGGATCACGGCGCCACCGCTCTTCTTTACCCTCTTCAGATCGACCACGTAGGACGACACACTCGACAGCTGATGAGACACGCCGATCTGACATGAGGAGAAGGTGGAAGATTAAGATTACCTAAAACTTCTGCACAGTACTGTTACTGAGCGGTGGGCGGAGCTACACACCAGCTGCTGGTTGCAGATGGCGAGGTCAGACACCTTTCCCCAGCTCACCGGCACCGCGTCAAAGCAGCGGTCCGGTTCCCAGCCGAAGACCCGCAGCGAGTCCGTGGCGCCGCTGTACAGGCAGGAGCCATCTGGGCTAAAACATATACACCTGAAACCACAGGGACAGGGGTCAGAGGTCACATTCCAGTTACACCCTGCTGCAACGGGGAAAAACTCACCTGACCGGAGTCGTGTCGCCCTCCAACGAGCCGATCATCGTAAACTTCTCCAGATCCCACAGCTTGATGGTCCTGCAAGCACATGCAGAGTTCATACAGCTGCAGCTCATTAGAGACACCTGTAGGTGTTTTATAGTGTCAGGTGAAGACGCTACAACACGGCTGAGGAACAGGAAGAGACCTCCAACAGATCCACGGTCAGCAGTGACAAGTCAGTAAATGAGGAGAAAGAGAAAAGAGGAACGAAACACGAACAAAAGAGGGAGTGGAGGGCAAAGTGCACCTCTCAGTGCATCATGGGAAGTCCCCAGGAACCTGAGGGATGGTTAGGGTCGCCTAACCCAGCTCTAACTACAAGCTAAGCTAAAGACATTTTTATAATTAATTGAAGAAAGTATGTGTTTGAGTCACTTCTTATTCTCATAAATGAGAGTAAGATTTATTCCATCAATAAACTGTTTGAGATAAAAATGACCCTGCTCCCTGTTCTGTCACTAAAACAGGCCAAAACCTACAAAATGTCTCATTTCTTTGAAGTGACACATTCAAAGCTTTAACGGCTCCATCACGATCACATGACAATCGGAAAATCAGGCCACAAACTACAGCTTTGCTTGCTGGTGTAACTTATAAACTGTCTCTAACACCAGGTCGATGTCCTCAAATTAAACATAATAATCAATTTAAGTGATTCATGTTGGAATACTTATTTATACTTCATATGCAAAAATAAAGAAATGATTAAATACTGAGTGCACTTGCTGGTTGTGTTGGAGAAAGGATGAGTTATTATTTCCATTTTATTATATTTATATTATATTTCCTGTTTACTTTTAGTTATAAATGTATGATTTAGTGGCACATGCAGAGGACATGTAGAAGACACAGGACATGTATGTGAAAAAAAGTAAAAGAATTTCAGACTAAAAGAAATGTTACATTTAAAAAAATGCCACAAACAATCAAACTCAGCACCAAAATAAAATCTTGGCGGCACAGAGAGAGGACAACCTCGCGCAGCCTCTGAGCTTCATGAAACAGAAAAACTAAACGAGCCACAAAGTGTCACAAACACTGATTCCACTCATGAGTCGCTCCTTCAGCTCCGAGCTGCTGCGTCTCGGGCGCTCGGCCTGCGGCGACGTACCTGTCGGAGCTTCCGGAGGCCAGCAGGTACTCGTTGGGGTGGAACTGGACGATGTTGACGGCGGCGGTGTGAGATTTGAATTCCGTGATGGTTTTCCCCTGAGCCAGGTCCCACAGCTGATGGAGACAAGAGGACAGGGCTGAGGTCATCGAACAGGAAGAGAGCAGAGCTCACCTCCTTCAGCCAATCAGAATGAGCGATTTTATTACAGGATGCTGCCGGTTTGATGCTTTCACAGCATTTACAGAATAAACACATCATGTTCACACTTTTAAATTCCCAAGATGCTCTCAAACACCCGAACATCCGACCGCTGCAAATGAAATGAAACTTAATTCTAAACATCGATGAAATGTTAGCCTAACGAGTCGTTACACATCACCAGCTTATTACTTTATTTAAATAAATGTAACTGAACCTGGGTCAAGAAGTGTCCTGAAAACTATTTTAATAGAAAAGATGGATCTTAAAAATCCTAAAACACTGAAGTGATTCAACAGACGGACCTTTTAAAACCATTTTAAAATGTAGAAGAATCTAAAAATGTTGCGATTCAATCGCTCGTTTTATTTTATGGGAACACGTGACTACCAAACATGAACCAGGACCAGCTGGAACATTTTAACGTCTTCCAGCCTTTCTGCACAGTTTCCTGCTGCTGATGTTCTGCTTCACAGTTTACATTCACAGCATCGTGTAACTCCTGCAGGTTATAGTTACTCTGAAGGTTTCTCAGCATCTACTGTTACAGAGTCAGAGTTACCACAACATGTAAGTACCGGGAAAAACAATCCTTAAAATATATTTTTTACATTAAAGGTGAGACGTCAGATCAGGTCGTACCTTGACGGTGCAGTCGTCGCTCGCTGAAGCTAACCACTTCCCATCAGGACTGAAGGCCAAACTCCTCACAGCCTGAGTGTGACCCTGCAACACCAACACTGGTCAGATTTTTGCTATCGAGACTCATGTGAAGCTTTTATTTTGAAGGAAAGTAGAAGCCCTGAGCCTGGTTCTGGAGTTTTTCCTTCCCACTGTCGCCAAAGTGCTCATAGGAGGTCATATGATTGTTGGTTTTTCTCTGTATGTAGATCTTAAAGTATAAAGCGCATTGAGGTGACTGATGTTGTGATTTGGCGCTGCATAAACAAAATTAAATTGAAGTCTCTCAGTTCTTTTAAATGCAATAATCCGTTTACTGTAAGACTCCATAAAAGCTCCGACTGACACAGTTTAATCCGAATCATTCTGAGCGTCCTCGGCTTTGGCGCACAGTGACACCCATAAAATCGGCTAGTCTGACAGATAAGGAGAAGACGACGGTGGTATGTAAACTGTGTTTTTGTGCTGCGTATTGTTTGTTTGAACGCAGTTTGGATTCTGACCATAGAAGATGTTTTTGTGACACGCCCACCGCTACGTTTGCTATTCGGTTTGGTGTGTGTGTGTGCTGTGGCTCTGCAGGCGTTCACCTGAGTTTGAAGGAATTGCTGTTGCCTTTGTTTTGGATTTTGGCATGCTGCTTATGTTGAATGCTTAAAATGAGTGGATCACAGGCTGCATCTGTTGTTGGATAAACTGAAATTGGATAAGATTAAGGAGTATGCTAGAAGAGAGAATAAAGCGATCAGCAAAGAAGGCACCCACAGCTGTGGCCAAACAGACTGCAACAGATCGGTCTCAGAAGGAGCACCCAACAAACTCCAATGCCACCTTCCTCCCACTATCTGTTAAACTGTTTAAATGGAGTGTGAGGCAGACATGCTAAAACAGTGACCTAAAAGCATTACCAATAAACAATGGGATCAATACATAAATGAAAGAAATGCAGCTGATAAAAAAGCCATAAACTACTTTCATTTGTTTAGTGGTGATTGCCAGTTTAGTTGGGTTTTTTTTGAGACACAGAGAGTGAGAGATCCTGTCCTACATTACTTTAAAAAAGAAGATATTTTCAGAGCTGTTGATATATGAAGCTCTGAGCATTGAGTGTTGCATTGTGAGAGTTTCAGTAAAAAGCCTGCAAATTATTGCATTTATACTGGAGAGCAAAGAAAAATTAAATTCTACTTGTACTATGGAAAATCAGTTTCATAAAAGCTACATAAACAGAGCTGAAGAAGACTGCGTTTGTAAAACTAGCGGTAACGTGTGAGAATTATAAGTTATAAGACTGTTTCTGCTATCGATACAATTTGTGTTGTTAATCCTAAATGATTCACGGTGACAACATCATAAGAACAAGGTCATTTTACTCCACACACACACACATTTGGAAAATCACATAGTTTGACCATAAAAATTCCCAGAATAATTAGTATTTGAGATTGCTGAAGCAACATCACTAAAGAAAAATATCCTTGCATGTCACTTTCGTTTAAAAATATAAAAAATGTGAAGTTTTTTTTTTGTAAAACATAAAAACATAAAAACAACAAAACTTAAGACCTTAAGAAAGAGATAAAGGATTGAGAAAGTTTATTCATGCAGGTCCATATGACAGAGAATATGCATGTTCTTTTAGTTTTCATATTATTATAATTTATATTTAATTGTGTTGTGGTTTGCAGTGTTTTGTGTTCTTTTCACTTTAAATTTGTGAAAGGAAAAAGCTGAAATTTAAATAGTTAAAACTTGAAATGTGAATAGTTGATTTTTGTATTATATGATTTATTTATTACATTTTATGTGGAGTGAATAAATAAAAGTATATTTACGGTGGCCCCTAGAGACAAAGCACATACAAACTTCAAATCACGTACGAACTCTGAAGCATGTACAAACTCCAAAACACGTAAAAACACGTACAAACTCCAAAACACGTAAAAACACGTACAAACTCCGAAGCACGTAAAAACTCAGAAGCATATAAAAACTCAGAAGCATATAAAAACTCAGAAGCATATAAAAACTCAAAACACGTACAAAAGACAACAGAAGTGCTCCAGGATGCTGGGCGCAGTGTTGAGCCTTTGTTATCTTGTGGCTACACAAGCCAGCAAGTACCAACGACCGGATTTGGTGTGTGGTAATAACAGGTAAATGAACTTTTTTTTAAATTATTTGAATATATATATGAGTGCCTGTGTATAAATACACAAACAATACACACATGCTTTCAATTGTGTAATTTAAGTGATCTAGTAGCTCTGCTTTGGAAGTTCAGTTCATGCTAGAAATGTGTTTTGGAGTTTGTACGTGTTTTGTCTCTAGGGGCCACCGCATATATTTATATATAAACATATATAAATAAAACCACTTGTTTTTATGTTAGTAATTCCTTTTGTGCATAATTTTATATTATTGTTAATAATAAATTAATTAAAGCAACAAAACAACCTGAAGAGCCGGTTCGGAGCCGAAAGAGCCGGCTCTTTTTAGTGAGCCGAACCGAAAGAGCCGGATCTCTAAAAAGAGCCGGAAATCCCATCACTAGTGACCACGTGTCTGTGTGTGTTTGTTTTGTATGTGATGGTACAACTGTGGAAAACAAGCATCAGAATGTAGAGCGGGGCTTAAACATCTGAAAAACATCAAAAATCTGTCAGAAACCTGAAAACAATCAGGATTTAGCTTTTCACACGGTGCTGTTTCCAGGTCAGATGAGGTCAACTCATTTGCATAAAAGATCAGATTCCACTGAAGCAAATGTCCACATCACACTTTGTTAGGTCACCACAGGTGTGTTTACCAAATCCACCTGCAGCCACTGTCCACCTGTTAGAAACGTGCACCTGGATTCGAGCAGGATATTAGGAGCCGGCCTGTCATCCTGAGCACAAACTTACCTTATATCTGAACACGTATCCTTTCCTCCGCAAGTCCCACAGCTGACAGCAGAAAAGAAGAGACATTTCATTAGAGCGGATTAAGACTTCAAGGATGTTCTCACACAGGAAAGCACGCCTACCTTAATGTTTGTGTCCATGGAGCTGGAGGCCAGGAAGTCTCCAAAGGGATGGAAGCCCAGGCTGGTGATGTTGGCTTTGTGTCCCATCAGAGTCCTTAAAACTGAGCACAGGAAGCAGCAGGGTCACCTCTTTGCATCTCTTTCTAACTAAGACCCAGCTTAGGTGCATTAAAACGCCTCCGCATGATGGGACGGACGATTATTCTGACTGCGGGGTACAACGTCCTCCGTTACAGCCTGAGACTGAACACTGAGGAAGCTGTATCAATTTTCAAAATAAGAGTAGATGGAAAAATACTACTAATAATAACATATACTCAATCAGACTGATGTACTATATTACAGAGGCTGACATCATGTGGTATGACGGATGTCCTGTGTCCTCGAGGCAGCAGAGGTGGAAGAGCTCATAGCTCAAACTTTGCACTCAGAAATTTAGAAAAAACTCACCACACTAATAAAAAAAAAGCAAGTTGATTTTAACATGTTTCAGCTCTTTGTGTGTCATATTTCTAATCGACTGCTTCGCTCACTTCACTTCTCTTTGTCAGTGTGAACCTTACGCTGTCCACCGCTGATCTAAAGCACCTGTGCAGATAAATTACGCACACAGACAGTTTAGAGGCGGTGAAGCTTTGACTAAAAAGCCTCGTAGCCACAGAACAGACAGAGTCTTACTCTTGGCAGCCTCCAGGTCCCAGACTCGTATTGAACCTGACTGCGACCCGGCGGCGACCTGCTCCTCCGACACGTTGAAATGGATAGACTCCACTGGGTTCTTGTGACCAGTCAGACTCTGAGAGGAAACAGTCAGAACAGACATCATCACCTAAAACTGCACCTCGCTCCTTTCTCAAAAACTCAAAACACAGACTATATATCAAAATGTTAGTGTTAGTGAAGCTGCTGAGGGACACCACGTCACCTGTCAATCACAAAATAAGCCCACCTTCATCTCCTGCTTTATCGTCCCCTGAACACTAATGGAAACCATCATTTCCAAAATGAGCTTCATCTTTTATTCAATAAGACCTGAAAACAGCGACTGAGACCATAAAGCCGTCAGGAAACTGTTTACTGAGCTCAGAGATCAGGTGAGGAGGCGGCTCGTTTTCTCACAGACTTCTATTCACAGTCAGAGGAGTCGCCCCCTGCTGGACATCCATGAAAAACGCAGGTTTAAGCTTCACTTTTCAGAATTCAAATCTACACCCATCCTTTATACAGGGAGTGCAGAATTATTAGGCAAGTTGTATTTTTGAGGAATAATTTTATTATTGAACAACAACCATGTTCTCAATGAACCCAAAAAACTCATTAATATCAAAGCTGAATGTTTGTGGAAGTAGTTTTTAGTTTGTTTGTAGTTTTAGCTATTTTAGGGGGATATCTGTGTGTGCAGGTGACTATTACTGTGCAGAATTATTAGGCAACTTAACAAAAAACAAATATATACCCATTTCAATGATTTATTTTTACCAGTGACACCAATATAACATCTCCACATTCACAAATATACATTTCTGACATTCAAAAACAAAACAAAAACAAATCAGCCACCAATATAGCCACCTTTCTTTGCAAGGACACTCAAAAGCCTGCCATCCATGGATTCTGTCAGTGTTTTGATCTGTTCACCATCAACATTGCGTGCAGCAGCAACCACAGCCTCCCAGACACTGTTCAGAGAGGTGTACTGTTTTCCCTCCTTGTAAATCTCACATTTGATGATGGACCACAGGTTCTCAATGGGGTTCAGATCAGGTGAACAAGGAGGCCATGTCATTAGTTTTTCTTCTTTTATACCCTTTCTTGCCAGCCACGCTGTGGAGTACTTGGACGCGTGTGATGGAGCATTGTCCTGCATGAAAATCATGTTTTTCTTGAAGGATGCAGACTTCTTCCTGTACCACTGCTTGAAGAAGGTGTCTTCCAGAAACTGGCAGTAGGACTGGGAGTTGAGCTTGACTCCATCCTCAACCCGAAAAGGCCCCACAAGCTCATCTTTGATGATACCAGCCCAAACCAGTACTCCACCTCCACCTTGCTGGCGTCTGAGTCGGACTGGAGCTCTCTGCCCTTTACCAATCCAGCCACGGGCCCATCCATCTGGCCCATCAAGACTCACTCTCATTTCATCAGTCCATAAAACCTTAGAAAAACCAGTCTTGAGATATTTCTTGGCCCAGTCTTGACGTTTCAGCTTGTGTGTCTTGTTCAGTGGTGGTCGTCTTTCAGCCTTTCTTACCTTGGCCATGTCTCTGAGTATTGCACACCTTGTGCTTTTGGGCACTCCAGTGATGTTGCAGCTCTGAAATATGGCCAAACTGGTGGCAAGTGGCATCTTGGCAGCTGCACGCTTGACTTTTCTCAGTTCATGGGCAGTTATTTGGCGCCTTGGTTTTTCCACACGCTTCTTGCGACCCTGTTGACTATTTTGAATGAAACGCTTGATTGTTCGATGATCACGCTTCAGAAGCTTTGCAATTTTGAGACTGCTGCATCCCTCTGCAAGATATCTCACTGTTTTTGACTTTTCTGAGCCTGTCAAGTCCTTCTTTTGACCCATTTTGCCAAAGGAAAGGACTTTGCCTAATAATTATGCACACCTGATATAGGGTGTTGATGTCATTAGACCACACCCCTTCTCATTACAGAGATGCACATCACCTAATATGCTTAATTGGTAGTAGGCTTTCGAGCCTATACAGCTTGGAGTAAGACAACATGCATGAAGAGGATGATGTGGACAAAATACTCATTTGCCTAATAATTCTGCACTCCCTGTATACAGTCTGCGCTCTGCCATGATGTGGTGCACTACACACAACGTAAGAGGTCAGGCAGGTTAGTTTAGTTGGAGGAAGATGGCGAGCAGTGGAGGGGAAACATGAGTCTGTTTAATTCCCATGGAGCGAACTCTGTTTTCATCATTTAACAATCAGAAATGAATCAATAATAAAGATAAAAGCGTGAGGTGGTGACAGGAGAGAGGCAGGTGTGGGCATCATGACCTGCAGACTGCAGAAGAGCAGTAGGTAAAGGATGGGTTCCTTTGAATCTGCTCATGTTTCAGGCCTAAAAAACCTCGACGGAAACCTTAAAAATTAGAAACCCATCGCATTTTGCATTGCGGGGGACTCACCATGATGCAGTTGGCCTTGCTGACGGCCCAGATGTTGACCCTGCAGTCCTCTCCTCCTGTGGCCAGCAGGCGGCCCGAGCTTTTCCCCAGAGCCAGACAGGAAATGGAGCTGGATTGAGCCTCGAACTCCTCTGTACGGCAACAAAGGAGGAACAAATTCAGGTCGGGCTGGGCTGCTGGACAGGAAGGGTGTGATGATCGTTTGAGTAACTTTAATACTCACGAAGGCGCCATGCGATCTTGGTTGTGCTGGAGGCAGCCATACTGGTCATACTGGGAGACTGGCTGCTGTGTTTGACGACCCCGGCTGAGGTTAATTCATGAGACGGACATCAGCTCCTGGTTTAAAATGGAGCACTGTAACAAAAAATAATTTCCCCCAGGGATCAATAAAGTATTCTGATTCTGATTCTGATTTAGTGTTTGCACTGAGCGTCAAACACCTGCAGGAACACAACACAGTGATAAATAAGTGATAGAAGAGATAAGACATATAAAACCGTCTCAGTCTCGCCTCTCTGACGCTGAGCTCTCATTTCTACTCCCAGTGAAGATACCATCGTCTTCAGCTCGGCCTCCAAACCACACAGGTGTCACTACCACCCTGTAAACCCTCCCTTTCATGCTGGCTGCCGTCCTTCTGTCACAAATCACCCCTGAAACTCCACCAAGCCTGCACACTTCTTCATGTCTCTTGTGTGCTGTCCCTTGTTTTGGATGGTTGACCCCAAGTATTTAAACTCATCTATTATTGGAAAACACTGTATACAAGCCAGAAGCCAGATGATATAAGTTAGTTAAACTGCAGGAATGTCTTAAAGATATAAAAACCTTGATGACCGTTAATTTCCTACAAATATAGTATCTAAGCAGATTCTTACCCTGGATGGCATTACCTTGGCCTCCAGTAACGCTGTGAGGAACCTTGGAGTCATTTTTGACCAGGACATGTCCTTCAACGCACATATTAAACAAATATGTAAGACTGCTTTCTTCCATTTGTGCAACATCTCTAAAATTAGAAATATCCTGTCTCAGAGTGACGCTGAAAAACTAGTTCATGCATTTATTACTTCCAGGCTGGACGACTGTAATTCATTATTATCAGGATGTCCTAAAAACTCCCTGAAAAGCCTTCAGCTAATCCAAAATGCTGCAGCAAGAGTCCTGACAGGGACTAGAAAGAGAGAGCAGATTTCTCCTGCTATAGTCTCAGGCTGCTGAAGGATTCCCATGATGCACTGAGTGTTTTCTTTTCCTCCCCTCACTCCCATACCGGCCCCTCCCCGAGCGTGGTTCTTCTCGAGGTTACTTCCTGTGACAATAAGTTTTTCCTCACCACTGTCACCAAGTGCTTGTTCATTTTACCTTTATTTATACAAATAGTCCTGAGACTCAATGCCTCATTTACAAGAGAGACCTGTTTCAAACAGGCATAATAAAATAACACCAATAAAATATTGAATATTTTACCAAGTGTCTACACAGTCAAACTAAAAACAAGATTCCCAGTGATGATTTCACAAAACCATTTATGCGTCTTTTAAAGTCTACGAGCAAAATCAGCTGAGAGCCTGAAATCCTTCTGTCATGTAATCCATGAGGACGGGACAGAAAAGGAGAATACCTTCTCTCTGAGGTCTGAACAGTGAGTGCAAAGAAGTCCTGAGACCGCAGATTGTGACTAAACTATTTGTCAGATTACAGGTAATCTGACAAATAGGAGACGAGTAAACCAGAAATGAATTTAGAGACAAAATGCTATCAATGAACCATCCTGCATGAGGCTAATGAGGACTAATCAACCAGTGAATATAACGTACAGTGGTGTGCTAAAGGTTTTGAGCCGGTGATAAATCTTAATGCCGTGATAAACAAAGTCCAACGATCCATTTCTAAGAAAAACAAAACTCCAGCTTCAGCCTAGCTTCAACAGGAACTCGATGTTTGTAAGACTCCACAGCTTCATTGTTAATACATGTACCTTGAGAAGATACAAGAGAGGGAAGTTAGGATTAGGGTTAACCGAACCCTCTGAGAAGAACACAACCGTGGTTTTTTTTATAGATGCATTTCAAAGACAGCCTTAGCAGAAACAGCTGTGACTGTGTACGATCAAAAGCTAACTGCAAATGTTCGAAAACCATGTCGATACCAGGGTACCAGATTATTACCACAATTAATCATCTGCGTAAAAATAGGCAGTTGCACTTAGATTTTGTCCCACAGCACTGACATAAATAGTAAATAACGCAGGTCCCAAGACAGAAACCTGTGGCACTCCATCAGTCACATTTAAAAAACTGGAAGAGAGACCATTAAACTGCACACACTGCTTATGGTGAGAAAGGTGCTTAGCTTGGTCTGGACGGCCCTTTTCCAATAACCTCTGACATAAAACCCCACGATCAACAGTGCCGGAGGCTTTCGATCAATAAAAAGAGGGGTGCAGTATTTCTTTGCTTCCAGGGCCTCGTAGATATCATTGAGAACTTTAAATTTTAAACCTTTAAGTTACAGTACTGGAGAGATAAAATATCATTTTCATTCTGATAGCTCTAAGGTTGATTATTCCTCAGCCATTAAAGAATCTCAGCTAAAATACAGAGTTTGCAGATTGGTTCATATTATTACCATCCAAGAATCATCACCTTTCAGGAGGGCAGTACAAAGGCACACTGGGATCTCTGCTGAAGTGTTCAGTTGTATGGAAAGATTAAAAATATAAGACGCTGGCTCATCTATGATGCTTGCAAGCAGACGCAAGAAAAACGGAGACAGACTGTCTGGACCGGTGACTTTTTAATGTTAATGCTCTTCAAAGCTGTCAGAGAGAGAATTTATAGTCTGCCAACGCGTCCCAGGGACTTTGAGACTGTCAGTGGTTAAGATCAGAAAGTGATCACATTTGGATTTCCTAATAGAAGCAGCGAAGCTATTATGCAGCTGCCAAACCTTAGCCATTGGCATCAGTGTCGGACTTTCTTGAAGCTGCTCAGGGCTGCTTCCTGTCCCGCCCTTTCACTCTGACCTGGCTAAAAGCAGCATGTTTGTCCACAAGGCAGATAAAACTCTCAGAGTAATATTTACAAGCTAAGTTAACACCGTCCATCAATGTAAAACTGACCCAATGTAAATTCATGAAGTCGTGACAAAAGGCTTGCTCATGTAAAAGCTTTAAATTTCTGTTTGTGATGATGCTCAGAGCATGAAACTGTTCCTCGCAGCACCAACCACGCAGCGATCAGTCAAGTCGCTGGTAAAAACTGCTGTGGAGAAATGATGTGGCACATTAATCAAAGATGATTTATCTGGGGAATAAGGTGTGTGGGGCTTTAGTCATTTGTGTTAGATTAAAAACAGTGTGCCTTAAAATAATCAGACACAGGAGAAAACCGATCCCAATTAAAATCACCTACCAGAATGATTTCATTATAATAGCTGAGCCAAAGAGGAGAACGTGCCAGGGTCAAAGTCAACAGCAGTTAAAGACCTAGCTTTATAAAAAAACTGTCACACTTCTGCCTTTCTGAGGCTGCTTGAGCGATAAATTTTAAATCCATAAATTCCCACATCTCACGTCTCAGAAACAATTATTCATTTGGCACTACCTCCGGTGCTTGCATGTTAACCTTTCCACTCGTCTCTCTCATTGTGTGAATGAGAGTGAGACGAGTGGCACGTTATCCTCTTCGGTTCAGCTATTTTCCTCCTACTGACTTTCATTCCTCTTGTGTTCAGAGCATACCTCGACCTGCTCCCACTGCAGCTCACGGTGTCATCTGCAAACATCACGATCCACAGAGACTCCTGCCTGGCCTCGTCTATCAGCCTGTCCCCATCACCACAGCAAACAAGAAGGGGCTCAGAGGAGATCCCTGATGTAATCCCACCCCCATCTTGAACCCATCTGTCATTCCTACCACACACCTCACCACTGTCTCTCTCCGTCCTCATACATGTCCTGCACCACCCTCACATCCTTCTCTGCTACTCCCGACTTCCTCATGCAGTACCACAGTTCATGTCGTGATCCATAAAGACACGGTGCAGATACATCATCAACAACCTCAAAGCAACCGCACAATTCAAACTCCTTGAATTTTTTTCTTAAATAACATAATTCTTCACCTGCAAACACAAGATTTCACAAATGAACAAACAGAATAAATCTTGTTTGGTGTTATCAGGTGATGTCGGTTGGTGTCTGATATTCATTTCCTGCTATAACAAAAGTCTCCCAAATATGGGATAAATAAGATATTTCTCATCCTCATCAGCACCTTCATCTACATCCAAACTGTTAGATAATATCTATTTTTCTAACACAAAAATAATACTTAAAATCTGCAAGAACCTTCATGTGTTACTGTCTGCAGACTGAAGCGAACATTTCTGTTTATGGAAACTGGCGCATTTTTCTCAGATCATAACGTGTATGAAAACACCGGTAAACTAACTGAGCAGTGCTGTTGTGGTCAGGAGTGTTTGCTCTGCTCTCCTGGAGCTTCAGCTAACTTCAGGTAATCTCATTAAGGTTCTTCATTAAGCTCATTAAACCACAGACGAGCTCATGTTCAGACTAACACAGCAGAGGAGGTCCGTCTGCTCCCCACTTTAACCCGTTAACTCTGACTCTGTGGCGGGTGTTCCAGATCAACTGGCGTTTAGATCAACTGGCGTTTAGATCAACTGGCGCCGATGTTGTTCACAGGACACAAAGAGTAAACGATCGTTTACTCTTTGTGTCCTGTGAACAACATCGGCGTGGTGTTACTTGTTTGCTGTTTTCGCGATCGCGTCGCGCATGAGGATATCACCAGGTAAACTCGCCACATTTTTAAACATTTTGTTGTTCAACAGCATCAAGACTGACGGAGTGTGTTTGAGACAACCTCACAAGTGTCACAGATGACACATTTGGCGTTTTTTGCTGGTTTGTCGGTAGGAGCTCCTGAAACGCAAGACTGCCACACATCTGTTCGACCAACGCCAGTTGATCTAAACGCCAGTTGATCTAAACGCCAGTTGATCTAAACGCCAGTTGATCTGGAACACCGGTGCTGACCTAACCACCCGCCGTACCGAGCTCCGGGCTAACGTTAGCCGAACACTGAGGCCGGGCATCGGCGTCAGGAGCAGCGGCTCCCCGGCGGAACTTGGACCGAGCAGACGCAGTCTGGCGTTGGGCAGCTTACCTCGGTCTGTCGGTCACCGACGGACGGCTTAAAGTTGATCCGGTGAGACGGCGACAGCAACTTGTCGACGGTCCGTTTACTGCTCGGCTGCAGCTTAGCAACTGAATCACACACCTCACTTCCGGTGACGTCATTACCCTTTTCCCCCAAACAACTTTATTAACAAATACGCTTCGAAGTCATGACTGTAGAAAACGATCACTAGGTTGAACTTTTCAGTAGCGCCGTTAACTTAGCGGTATTTATCTTAAATTTCCATTTCTCCAGATTTGACATGTTTCTCTTTGTTTTTATTTTTGTTACGTTTGCCAAACTTTTCCCTTTTTCTCAAATCTTTTCTGGTAAATTTAGATTTTTTTCCTTATAATTTCTCCTAAATGCATCTTTTATTTTCTTGTGATTAAGTATTTTCCCCCTCACATATCTGTCCCTTTTCTAAATTTGGTTTTTAGTTTCTCATAAACCTGGTTACCCGCCCCCTCTAAATTTGCCTCTAATGATTTAAGCTGCACTGAAAGAAAAGCAGCTTTGTAAGAAAATGAAAGCTATCTAAAATGACATTGTGTATTTACAAAACTAAAATAAAACAAAATTAATTAGGAAATTAATTCATTAGTTCAGGGCTGGATTGGGACAAAAAATCGGTCCGGGCATTTTGACTAGTGACCGGCCCACCAGGTATTACAGGAAAAGCCATAAAGCCTTTGAATGAAAACAAACGCTGTTGTGACAGTGATGTACAGTCTTGTTGGTATATGTATGATTTCTATACATTTTACGTCAGATAAAAACTTTGGTTGTAAGATTTAGATAATTATTTAATAAAAACTAGACATTTTAAATGAGAATAAGAAAGAAAAGTATTTCTTTGTGCCCCCCTCTCCCTGTTAATGCCCTACCTGCCCCCCTGGCAAAACTTTGCTAGACCCGCCCCTGCACAGTTACCAGCTGTCAGCTACATAAAAAAGGATCCTGGTGTTATTTGTCTCTCAGAAACAGTTGATAACTTCAACTCATTCATGTCATCTAAAAGGTAAACCTGTTTCTCCATCACCTGTTCAGCTCTGATGATCCAGTAAGGACATCTCCTGGTTTCATGTTTCCCTCTCACATAACCAAACCGACATCATGACCAGCAGTTTTACAGCTGTGGCTCCAGCAAACATCAGCTGATACTAGAAATTAATATTAAATAAATTCTAACAACAGCTGATCCAGCTTAAACGTGCTGCTGTTGTTTAGCGCGACATCTGCTGGTTTCCTGTTTCTGGCGCAAAGTGGGCGATCAACAAACGAGAGAGAAAAGCCGATCAGTTGATCATTGATCAGTTTCATGATTGAATGAGCGAAGAAGAGGCAGCTAACAGCGTAAAGACGCAGAATAAATCCAGCTTTGTGTCTTTTTCATTATAGCTGAAGTCCGGGACAAACTGCGTCTCTTCTCAGCTCAACACGAAACGCGTAATATTTTCTCTGATGATTCCGTTTTTACAGGACGGTTGGCAACTCTACTAACTAACCTTATGAATAAAGTAAAGTTCACTATCAGTAACATCATAGCACCCACCCAGCTGTATAGGAACTCTGTCAGTACAAGTTATTGTAACTGACTGTAAAAAGTCAGCAACATGAAAATAAACTCCACCTAAACTTGGTTCATATCTGACCCAGATAGACTGCAGCTCATAACTTCTTACCTGAAGTTCAGTTCACCTGACACTCGGACCGGCGGCCGCCTCGGGGCTCTCCTCCTCCTCCTGCCTCCCCTTTCCCTCATCCACCTGCTGGCCTCAGTGGGAGCTCCGCCATAGCCACCACCAAACAACTTCTTACACATCTGCCAGCATCTGGCCAATCCACCACCTTTCATTGTTTATACTGTTACAAACAAACAAAAAACCATCGGCCCATAAAAACGAAAAATCACCAAATGCCCGGTATGCCCATGGCCAGTCTATGCATTAGTTGTAATAACGTAATTCGTTTAAATTAATTTAGGCTATTTTTAGCCTCACTAGGCTTTGGTGCAGAGGTTCACTGAGAGGTTAACGAGTGTGTGTAATTTTTCTATTACAGTATCATATATACTTACTGTACTGTAATGTACTTAGAATATTATTATCATATTATTATACAGGTAAATCAGTATCCTAGTAATTATTCATATTGGTGTTGGTGATATTTGCAAAAACATTTAAACAGTCATAAATTAATTGTTGGCCTGTAATCTGTGAAAAAAGTGTTAGACATCTCTCTCATGAATAATTCATTCACTTTCCACAAAAAAAAAAGAAATCCTATCTCAAGGCAGAAGCTGCCTTGATAATAGCTGAGTTATCAGTTTTTAGCAACAGAAATGTCTTTTTCCAGAGAGACGTGGCCAACAAATGTAACGTCACAGTTATAGAAACATGATTTAAGTGACCAAAAAGGACAAAATAGATATAATAACTCAATAAATCAGAGTCACAAATATATTCTATGTATTTCATATATACCTATTATTATAGTATACATTCAAAACAAAACAAAAACAAAGAAACTTCGGAAATGACTTTTTGGCACAACACCGGCAGGTGGCAGTATTTCACCTTTAAGCTTTTTTGACACGCGTCAGAAGGAGAAGAAGAAGAACCGGGACGTGTTCGTCAGCACTGGATGTTCCGGTTGTTTACAACCAGGAAATCTGTCAGTTTGTGAACCGGGACTCCGTGAACCTGCAGCGGTAAACATGGCGGCGGTGGACGTGGAGGATGAGAGCATCCTGGCGTCCATCTTTAAGGACAGCTTCCCGGACAGCTGGAGGGACAACCCGGACTTCGCGGCCTACCTGTCGGAGCTCAGCTCCTTCGGGGTGGAGAAGCTGGGTCGGGAGCCGGAGAGGCTGGCGGAGGAGCGGGCTCAGATCCTGCAGCAGACCCGGGAGCTGGCCTTCTCCAACTACCAGACCTTCATCCGCACCGCCGACTGCACCGAGCACATCTACCGGGACTTCGGGCGGGTGGAGAGCAGCGTGTCCCGGCTGCTGGACAAGCTGCCCCGCTTCGGAGAGAATTGCAGGTCGGTGGCTCCCTGTGGAGGGGATGTCAGCAGGAGGAAACTGGGGTCTATAAAAGTGTCATCATTTACTGTTAGGTTAATAAAAACTTTAGATATTTTTTAAAAAGCACACAGGATGAACTGATCAAGGAGAGAGATGCAGATTATTATTATTGTAGCTCACTGTAGGATCACAAAGTGAATAACTTAGTTATTTTCTTAGGAATATGCCACAGAAGGTGAATTGACTGGGAATAAAACAGCAGCAGATTAATTTCCTTTGAGCTGGCTCGTCAGCCTCCTTTCAGAATAAAAAACAGGCAGCCAGACTTTAGCCACAACCAGAACAAAACTACAGACTGGGAACATTAATGAAAGATAATAAAAGGTTCTTAGAGCTATAAAGTGTTACGTGTTACACATAGTTGTGTTTTTGCTGTTGTGCTGTCTCTCTGAGCTTTGGGGGCTCATTTTGTTTTCAGGCACTTCATGAAAGAGGCGGAGGAGATCGGAGCAAGCCGCCGGATGAACAGCCTCACTCTGAACCGCCACACGGAGATCCTGGAGATTCTGGAGATTCCTCAGCTCATGGACACCTGCGTCCGCAACGGCTACTACGAAGAGGCTCTGGAGCTGGCGGCATACGTGAAGAGGCTGGAGAAGAAACACTCGTCGCTGCCCGTCATCCAGGTGAGTCCAGACCAGGCTGACCAAAAAGCGGGTGTGTTTGGGGTTTTTTTTACTGCCTGAATGAAACTCTAAATGTTATTTAGGAAAATGAACTGTTAGGGCTAAATAAACGTTACTTTTCTTTGATTTTCTGTCGTGTGATGTTGGAGAAAAAATGTTCAAATAAACAATTACACGTGTGAAGAGAATTAAAGAGCTCAGGCTCCAGACCGCTCTGAATACTCAGTTTTCTTTTGTTACGTGCACAGCTAACAAGCTCTGGGTGTTGCCCCTCAGCAGGCTTCCAGGTGTTGGCCAGCTGGAATAAAGCAGGCTTTCAGAGAAGGTGAAAAAGCTAAAATGTGACTGCGGGAGGTTGTTGATGGGGCTCAGGTTCAGGTACAGGCTGGAAATCGCTAGTTTAAACTCTAAATTGACAAAAACTGGAGAAAAACAGTTGAGAAACTTTCTCTTTGCTGAGATATAAAACAGAAAAGGTCACTGTGGAGAACATCTAATGTTTCGGCTCCTCTAACCTTTGACCTTCTCCATCTTTAGGGTATCGTGCGTGAAGTGCGTCAGTCGGCTCAGCTGATGCTCAACCAGCTGTTGCAGCAGCTCCGCAGCAACTCCCAGCTTCCCGTGTGCCTCCGCGTCATCGGTTACCTGCGGCGTATGGACGTGTTCACGGAGGCGGAGCTGCGGGTGAAGTTCCTGCAGGCTCGCAGCACTTGGCTGCACTCCATCCTCGCCGCCATCCCTGAAAACGATGCTTACTTTCACATCACCAAGACCATCGAGGCCTGCAGGGTGCACATGTTTGACATCATCACCCAGTACAGAGCCATCTTCTCTGACGAGGACCCGCTAGTGCCCCCCGCCGGTGGGCTCATGGCTGTGAACGAGGGCGCCATCTTCCACGGCTGGGTGGTGCACAAGGTGGCAGAGTTCCTGGAGACCTTAGAGAGGGACCTGCAGCGGGGTGTGGGCAGCCGCCTGGACTCCCTGCTGGGTCAGTGCATGTACTTCGGTTTGTCCTTCAGCAGGGTGGGGGCGGACTTCCGCGGGCAGCTGGCGCCCATGTTCCAGCGGGTGGCGGTGGACACGTTCCGCGGAGCCGTGAAGGAGGCGGTGGAAAAGTTCCAGGAGGACATGAACCTGTACACCCTCATCGCCCTGCCCTCAGTGCTGGCAGGGACCATCCCCGTCGTAGCCCCCGCCCCGCAGCCCGGCACCCTGCAGCCCCCAATGTCCCTGCTGGACTTCCAGCCGCTCGCCTGCTTTCTCAACAACATCCTGACCGCCTTCAACGACCTCCGCCTCTGCTGCCCCATCGGAGTGGTGGAGAATGTCACCAAATGCCTGGAGGAAGCCCTGAAGATGGTGAGCAGCTGGATCTTTGGTGTAATCTGGGTTAAAGTCAGACTGATGCTGGATTAACAGCTGCTGACGGTGTCGTTTTTTGTCAGGTGACCCGTCAGATTCTGGTGTTTCACCGGGCGGAGGAGACGGCCTTCAGCAGCCGGGAGAAGGAGCTGTTTATTCAGTTCTGCTGTGCGTACGCTGAAGACCTGCTGCCCTTCCTGAACCGCTGCCTGCAGGTCCTGTTTCCACCGGCTCAGCTCGCTCTCATCCTGGGTGAGGACTCGCAGCAACGTCTGAGTTTGTTTCTTCGTTTAAAACGGACGCGGTGATGCTGAAGACGTTTAACGACGGGCCTGGAAGTGAAGCCGTTATTCCAATAATGCGGTCTCAGTTTAAACTGTTGTCCTTGCGTTGTTGTTCTTGTTGGTCACCTTCGGTCTCGGGCTGGAAACCGCATGAACGTACATGGTAGACTGTACATAAAAGATGGGCGTAGCCACTGGGACATTTGTGAAACCATGGTCTGAATTTGGAGTAATGACCGCTTCAGCCTGTAGGGGGCACTAATAAAACCACAAAATCACCACACAAGCTTTTTTTGTGTAGTAAAGTTAAACTTTTGGTCCAATCAGTCAATGAGAAGAAAACTTCACAAAATTAGTTTAAAAGAGAAAAAAATCTTTAACCTCTTTTTCTTTTTTTGCCCTGGACTCTCTTCTCAAAGTTATTCTTTGTAATGGCTAAAATAGCTTAAGAAGTGCTGAGCAGCAGAGTTTGGTCTGAATCAAATCTGTTGTCTCTCCGCAGGTGTTCCTCCCACCCAGCTGCACAAGTACGGCCATCTGGGCTCCATCGACCTCGCCACAGTCCTCGAGCCTCTGGACTTCCTGCTTCCTCAGAAGGAGCCGCCGGTGCCAGAGGTCGACATTACGGCAGAATTGAGCAGCCTGACGTTTGACATGGAGCCCAAAGAACCGGCGCCGACCCCATCCGATGTCAGAGACTCCAAACCCGGAGCTGAACTGACAAAGACAGAGTTTAAAGAGCCGAAGCAGGACGAGGAGTGAAGGCGAGGAAACGCTGGCTCTAAACTGTATCCTGTGACGGACATCTGTCAAAACTGAAGCATTAAAATATTTTTATATATGTGAGAAAAAGGCTTTAATGGTGACATTTCTTCTCTTATTTAAAGGTTTACTCACTAACGTAGAAGGAAAATAAGCAAATAGTTTAGTTTGCTTCTTTTTCCATCGATGATGGAGTCCACCTGATTTTAACTCTGCTCCCGGAGATCTTCAGCTCGTTCTCGTCCTTTAAGAAGGAAAAACTGAATGTTTGTGTTTTCCTGGTAACGTGTCAGAAATGTGAGAAAACCAAAAGTTTGGTTTATTATAGGAAAGTCCTGAAGGGCAGAAACTGACTCTGCATTTTCATCCAGCGTCGGCCTCATCTTTGAGCTTTTTCTGCTGAGGCAGCTGGGAGTTGTAGTCCGTCAGCTGTGTCTGATTTACATGGTGGGTTTGTTAAACTGTCTGGACACTTAAATCTTTCACTTTGATTCAAAGATTCATTGGAAATCAATAAAGATCAATTATATTGACGAGTCAGTCTCATGTTTAAAGGAGCGTACTGCAGTTTCTGCACAGTCACGGTCAGTCTGAGCTGATCTCCACCTGTCTGGAATATCTGAAGATAAACTCAAGGATCTCCACCTTCACAGATCTACAGGTGAGCACCTCGTGGACGCTACTTCCACCAACTAACAGCCTTACTACACCTGCCTGTTAGGTCTTATTTTCCTGTTTAAAAATATAAACCTTCCAGTGATCATGTTCTCCCTCTGCGTCGTGTTTGAATCGTTGGTTTTTGTGTAATTTTACTGTCAGACGGCGACGGGACAATTCAATGATGTAATGCTGTGTTACCATAGAAACACAGCATTTCTGGCACAACTTCAGTGACTCACAAGGTGCAACGAGAAGATAAAGGCGTAAAAGGTCCAGCACTATGCGGCACACAGTGGTGTTACCGTTTAACCACACGCCAAAGCATGAAATTGTAATCAATAATAAAGTTTATTTATGTCGAACATGTGGCCCTCGGCCCCAGAGGCAGCCCACTGAAGGGTCACGTTTGGTCCGGCTTTACAAAGTGAAAACTGCAGAGAAGTCGGTTTGCGTTTTTCAGTGCAGGACCCCGACGTTACAGGACAGTTAGAAATGTTTCTCATGATGATGTTTTTATCATAAAGATGTAAAATACTGAAGATCAGCCATAAACACTGAGCTGGAAACTATAACGTAGTTCAAGCAGACTCGCTGTGAAAGGTTTCACTGCTCTCTAAAACAAATATTTTAATAAGAATATTACGTCTGGCAAAATTTGAAGGAAGGAGGATTTACACCTTAGTCGTTGTTTAAACCCTGAACCTGATGTGCACCTGCACGCTGTAGCCGTGTAACCCAGAGTGACCGTTATTGGTCCGTTCAGTACTGCCGTTTGCTCTTACAGATGTTCATCCACCTCTGCCATCCTTCATCTAATCGACTGGAGGAGAAACGTCTCCAGCAGCGAGTGTTTAGGAGCAGAGCTTTATTTCTTCCTTCTTCACTCACAGAAATCCTGATATGTAGCAGAATCTCTGTATCACGTCGCCGCCCTGCAGACCGAGCGCGCTCCTGCCTCTGTGGTGGAGGTAATGAGCAGAAACAGACACCGATGTGAAATTTCACACACTTTTAATGTATTTATTATTCTGGCTCGTTCCATAAGGGATGCTATGTAATCTGTAATAATCTGGAGCTGGTATTGTTAGAGTCACTCGTGCTGCCAGCAGTTAATTCGCCCGTGTGTCGCCGAGTGTCGACTTCCTCTGGCTGTCACGCGCGTCTCTTCTGCTTTGAACACCGTGTTTAGAGCTGTAGTTAATCCTCATGTCTTGGATGTCTGACTGTCCATGAACGCACCAGAAGACCTGGTGAGTTAATCTGTCGCACGTGAGCCGATGGATGATTTGGGAAATGACGGTCCGGTCCTTTAATTTAAACACGATGCATGCTCGCCATCTTTACTTCTTCTTGATGAACTTCCTGCGGGTGGCGTTGGGGTTGGCCCGCCTCCTGCCGCCGCCACACTGGCCGTCTCTGATCTGCAGGTTGGCGGCTCGGCTGTAGATGTCGTTCTCACAGAACGGCGACGCTCCGGCCACGTAGTCCGGGTTGAAGACATCGGTCTTCTGGCGAGCCTTCCGGGAGAGCCTCTGCTGGGGGAAGCGCTGGTCCTCCACCAGCTGGGGGTTGGTGGAGTGTTTCCCCCCCTGAGGCAGAGGCAGCGTGTGCTGAAACACAAGACGGCAGCGGTCATGTTTAGGACGTTTAGACCCGACTCAGGCAGAACTGAAGCGGTCTGAAAAAACGATTTACGCTGCAGATGCGAACGCAGAGTCATTTTAGAAGTGATAAAACGCCGCGTCTCACCCGGAGCCCTCTGGGGTTCAACACTTTGGGGTTTTTGGAGAAATGCATCTGCATGCTGCCATCCTCGTTCACCGTCACCGCCAGCTTCTTCAGGGTTCTGTTCCCGCAGTGAGGACAGAAAGCTTTGTTCATGTCGCTCGTCGTCCTGGAATCGAAACATTTAACAGGTCAATGCTCCTGGACGGGCAACCCCTCGCTTTATTCTCCTTACAGCCTCTAAGAACAGGACAGGTCACTAACATCTGTCCGTCTGAGGAACATCTGTCCTCTCATGTTAGGTTTGTTCCAACCCTGCACTCCACGCTCCATCGTTCTGATCCACTTTAACATCTGTGCTTTTTCTTAAAGCAGGCGTGGGCGAACTCCAGGCCTCGAGGGCCGGAGTCCTGCAGGTTTTAGATCCAACACAGCTGATTTAAATGTCTAAATGACCTCCTCAACATGTCCTGAAGTTCTCCAGAAACCAGGTAATGAACTAATCATGTGATTCAGGTGTGTTGACCCAGGGTGAGATCTAAAACCTGCAGGACGCCGGCCCTCCCACCCCTGGTGTAGAGCCACTTTAATGGATTATATTCAGATTTTTACATGATGTTTTATTTTGACCTTATTTACATCTGTATCTCTGGAGCACCTTTATTATATTTTTCTATGTAAGCATCATTTTTACTGTGTTTTATTATTTTTATTTTAACCTACTCAAGCAGCAATTTAATACATTTATTTATTTATTTTATTCCTTTCATTGACTTTGTCCATTTTATTTATGTATTAATTTATCTTTATTCTTTTAATAAAGCAGTCCTGACATTTTCACTTGTTCAGCACCTTTATTCTACTCTTGATATAAATTTAAATGTTTTAAATGTCGTGTTTTGTATTTTTCGCTGGAACGGATTCGAGCTGCCTCCCTTTCAGCCTGAAGAGGTTTTGTTAACTTTGTTCGGACTCACTTGAAGCAGGCGTGACATCTCAGGATGTAGTTCCTCGCCTGCTTGATCAGCATCCCGTTCACAGAGAGAACGTGAAGTCCGATCTGAATGAGAACGTTCTGGGACACAGACAGCGAAAGCTTTTTGAAGTCCGGCGTAAAGCAGGAGAATATTTATTCACGCAGCGGTTTACTGAAACCATTCACACAAACCTTTAGACAGAAGGTGAAAAACAGCGAATGCACCGTCTGCATCCGTTACCTGCATGGCGAAGTCGGTGGTGAGACAGCCGACTTTGATGTCAGCTGGAGCCGTCCAATCAGCGGAGTCCATTTTCACCTCTTTGATGTTACCGGGAGTGATCCATCCTCCTCCATCGTCATCGTCCTCCTCGTCATCTTCGTCATCAGGCTCGTTCTCTTTGTCCTCGTCGTCCGATTGGCCCGCCGACGCCCTTTGCTCCGCCCTCTCCTCTGTCTGTGGTGATTCGTTGCCCTCTTTCTGTAAACAAACATCATCATCATCATCATCATCACTGCAGTCTGACAGGTGACAGAAGTTATGACTCAGTGAGAGATGTAAAATTCCTCCTTTGTCTCCTTGCTTCCTCTCACATGCATCCTTTCCTACGGGGAGATGTTGAGGAGGAAACCCTGTTTATCCCACGCCATCAACGTCAGGAACGTTTTCCACACGATTCACTATTTACACATTACAAGAATAAGACCTCAGATCACACTTGAACTACTTTTTCTCTTGAAATGTGCTGCAGGAGGTGGAGGTGGTGGGCATGCACATGAAGTTCAGAGGCTGCAACACAACAACAGAAATAAAAGGGTAATGCACTGATGCACTAGAGTCTGACTGGCGTGTGAAACCATGCAAACACAAAGACGCCTGCAGCCCTCAAAGTCTCATGGAGGCTCCTTTAAATATGAACGAGGTCTCCTGCAAACTGCAGCCGGTCACACTCAGCCACAAGCGCTCACTGAGGGGCTGAACCGAGGCTCAGAGGAACACAAAGGATTATTCTGAACTGTGAATCATGCAAAGCTGCTCTACGAGACTCCCAGCATGAAAACATTCTTCCCTTTCAACTCACCAGTAAACCCAGCAGCTCATCGCTGAAGGTCAGGAGCGGATCCCTCCAGAACAGAAAGCTGCTGAACTGGTCTCCGTCCGAAGTCGTCCGTGTGTCCGCTTGTTTCTGTCCGCCGCTCGATTTTAAACCCTCCGCTGGACCCTGACAGAGCAGCAGCGATAACACACACGCTGTGTTTACGTGCACAACCTGGAGACACAATCTCTTTTCCAACAACACGGCACCCAACTCCATTCATCCACCCATGCCTCCGTCCATCCATCCACCCATGCCTCCATCCATCTGTCTGTCCATCCATCCTTAGTGGCCGGGGAAAACAGATGTTCCTCTCTTCAGACATTTTCTCGGGAATTTCCACCCAGCTGCGAGCTTTAACCTCTCCAGTGTGTCCTGGTTCTGTCCTGGGTGAAACAGTTAACCTGCAGCGCTGCAGGTTTTCTGGTCGGACCCCCAAAGCACCCTAGCTGGCTCCCTTCAGTGTGGAGGACTAACAACCACTGCACGATGTTCCAAACCAGTTCCACATGTTTTCACAGGAAAAAACCCAGTAAAGACACAGCACCACAAAACCTCTGTGCTCAGAGGTGGAACCACGCCACTGGCTGTGGGAGGGGACAGACATTCACACATGCAGCTCACAGAGTCCGTCCTCCATGATTTTATTCTGTGGATGTTACTTTAAACTCTGCTTCTTTGGTCTTAGAACAGTCAGAATAATGGAGCTGGTTTCATCAGTGGCAGAGAGATTGTGTATGTGTTTGTAACAAAGGCAGCTCGGCTCGGTTTCTGAAGCTTCTCGCCTGTTTTCTACGATCGCTTTAAGACACGTTCACAGAGGAAAGGTTCTGAGCATTGAAACTATCTGTGCAAACACAGACGTCTGTGTCAGCAGAGGGATTTAAAACCCTCTGAGGAAGTCGTTACAGCGAGAGTCGGTGAGACTGTGAGGTCCAGGTGCTCCTCGTCCTCTCGCCACGGCATGAAGTCTCAGACCGTCACTTATCGTGCTTTTAATGTTTGTCGCATCAAAAATACAAAAGAATAGAAAAAGTCTGAGGAAATGAAGACGAGCTCCGAAACAACATCAGAACAAAGCTTAGCGTAAACAAAGCGTAAATAATAATAATGATGATAACTCCTGAACATCGCAGGTCTGAGCTGTAAGAGTGGAGGAGGAATTTTCCAGGAACGCCCGCTGTCAGTCTGTCCTCCTCCTTCTTCTTCTGTGTCCTCATTCTGTGGTCTGATTGGTTGGTTTGCAGACAGACAGGTAGACAGAGCCAGCCCATTGGTGGGGGACGGTGGGCAGGTAGGTGGGGGTGTATTCTGATTGGTGGACAGCTTGGCATGGAAGCTCTCAGCATGGCATGGTGCCCCCTCCCCCTGTCTCCTCCACCATCCATCTAATGCTCCTCACCTCTAACCACAGAATGTGTGTGTGTGTGTGTGTGTGTGTGTGTGTGTGTGTGTGTGTGTGTGTGTGTGTGTGTGTGTGTCGCCTGTTCGGCTGCTGGAGTCTTGTATTATCACTCATCAGCTTCTTTTGGAATTCAAGTCACCAGAAATTTACACGTTTGAGGTTTCATCTCATCCCAGGACAGAGAGGTGCAGGACGAGTTGGATAAATTAAAGATGAGAAATGATTCTTACATTAACATCTGGGAATAATAAAGAAGGTAAACGATGAAGGCACTGAGTGCAAAAGCAGCTTAAACCTGCATCCTTTCTGATGACCTGCAGGGGGCGACTCCTCAGTTTGAAAAAGAAGTGCTTTGAAAATATGATTTGTATCCCAGGTAAATACTTTCCTGGTGAGTTTATGGCCTCGGTTGCTCCTTTCAGGTCTTATCAGGTGTTTAATTTTTAAAATAAAGTTGTCTTTAGTGTCCAGAAGGACGGACGATAAACCCCACGTGACGATCTCCAGTTTCAGTCAGGTCTGGTTACAAAAAGCCATTATGGAGACGTAAAAGCACTCAGAGGCTTCGGAAGCAGCTGGAAGGTTTTTTATTTTATTTTTATAAAGCATTTAGTCCTTAATGGAGCGAGGCCAGCAGTGTGATCCCGTCTCTAATCCTCCTCCTCTCTGTGCTGCTCTCAGATGAAACTGATAAAAACACCTGCAGCTTTTTTTATTTACTCATATTTCTGAATCTGCAGCAGCTAAAACCAAACGAGCCGCCTCTCTCTGTTACGGTCTCGTGACGTCCGACTGTTGGTGGGTGTTTGAGTGCGCTGGTGTCCGGATAAATCCCGTCCCTCCCCCTCGCTGCTCTGTGGCCTGGCTGAGCGTCCTCGCTGATGAGCAGAGGATTGTGGGATTGCTTCCTTCCTTCCTTCCATGTCTGCACTGATAAATCTGAAAACACTGTTTGTGTCAGTTTGATAGGAACACTTCTGGTTGTTGCTCGTTCACACTGCAGTCAGGCTCAGTCTGAGGTTTCAGCCTCGGTAGATCGACTGACTCCTGCTGGTTTTTCTGGGACCACGTTTGACAGAAATGCTCGGTGAGAGATCGTATTGATTACCAGAAGCTAATTGAACAAATGTGACATGAAGACTTGGCCTCAGAGTCGATCTTCAGGTAACGTTAGCAAAGGTGCTGCTGTTTCCTGTATTAGCAGCGACCCGATGACTGTGGAGTAAAATCCTCCATGTTTCTGTGTTTTTGGTTAGAACAGGAAGTGTTATCATGAGGTTCTTGAACCATGACTGTAAAAAGCATGAAATTGGCCAGATTTAACTCTTTAACTTTAATTGTACGTTTCATGTAGAAGTTGGAGGAAGCCAGTGTGCTGAGCAAAGATCACGTCTGTCGGTGTTCAAACGCAGACGTGATCTTTGCTCAGGACACACAACTTATCTTTAAAAACACACCTGAATGATTCTTTGACTTGAAGATTTCTGTGGTGTAGATGGAGACTCTGCTCTGAGCACCAGTAATAATTCTCATCTAAAAAGTTTCCAGACTAAATTCCTGGTAAAAACTGGGAGGTGGTTTAAAAAAATGTCAGCGGTACACAAGAGAAATATTTAAAGCCAGTTTGTTTTCTTCTGAGCAGAGGTTAGTAAGGGCAGCACAGGTGTCTGTTTTATTTGTGGTCCGTGCAGAGGCGTTAGAGGAGAGTCTGCAGGAGCTGTCGGGATGCTTTGTAAACTGCTGACGAAGTCGCTTCACAGTGTAAGAACTTTGTGATCAGCTCTAGAAAGAGCGAAATGAAGAGAAACAACATGTTTTCACATTTATTGTCAGTAGTGTGGACATGGTGAGTTAAAGGGTCACATGACTGCTGGCTGACGCTCTCGTTTCTCTGCAGGACGACTGAAGCTGACGGCCTGACGGACGCCGCGCCGTCGCTGCAGGGTGTCAGCCAGCACCCTGAGGCCTCTGCTGCTCTTCCTGGATTTATTTCCTTCTTAGCCAACGACAGGAGCGGCGAAAGCGATCAAAGACCGATGGAAACTTTACAGGACAGGACGGTCTTAAATCTGGACAGACTGTTATGAGACGATGGCCAAACGTCTGGACTGCTGTGACGTCTGATATGAGCTGACAGGACTCGCGCTCCTCCGTCGGGACTCAAAAAAATCCTTATTAACCCTGAAATCAGTATCTGCTCTCCAATCAGTATTTCTCATTGTTTCTTTGTTGCACTTTAAACTTTTAGATCATTTTCTAACCCGAACGTGGCTGATGATGTGCATAGATGCATAATGTGTTTGTATATTTATGTTTGACATGCTTTAATTTTTTTCTTTTGGAGAATATGGGCACATGAATTTTTCCGTTTTTGTTTTTTTTGTGATCCAAATTTAATTTTTTTTGTCTCCATCTGTTTTTAATCTTTTTTTCTCTGCACCGTGTTCGATGGAGGATTTTCAGGCTGAAACCTTAAAGTGTACTTTTTTCTTCATAAAGTTTAGATAAATTTTAAGGTTTTTTTTCATGTGTGTTGTGTTCCCATCTGTAGTTTCTGGAGGCTTTCCTCCTTTATCCAATCAGGGTACTCCACTGATCCCAAGCTGTCCAATAGGACGTGAGCAATATGAGGAAATCTGTACGTCGCGTCTCAGTCTTCTGCTCCGGTGGACGTTCCTTTTATTTCAAACTTCCTTCAGCTTGAAGAACAAAAAGACTCGAATCGTATCTAAACTCATTTCTTCTCTGTGTGCTTCTGCTGTCGTCTCTTCACCTGTTTGGAGAAAACAAAAACCTCCAGGAAGTCACTGGTGACCTTTGACCTGAGACAGAACACGTGTAGCTGTTGACTTGGTGCGAAGTGGACTGTTAGCTGTAGCTGTAGTAAACAGGAATGCTTAGAAACGCGATGAGCTGCTGTGTGTTGACCTGATGATCAAACTCTGCTTGCTGTTTTTGTTTTGTAATTACTTTTTAATAAACGCTCCAGAACAAACGCACACGTCGGCATCGTGTGGACACAAATATTTAAAAGAGCAGTAAAAAGGAGTGTTTGACACACCATCACTGTAGATTTGAAAATGACATGACCAAGAGGTGAGTTGAGTTAATCTAAAGAGCGTTAATAAAATGACTGAATTAACCACTTTTTTCCCCTAGCACCACTTTCAGACTCAAATAACTGGACAAACTGAGCTGAGTTTGTGATTAAACCTCATTTCCTGTCTATGCCTCCAATGTTCCCACACAGCTTAAATCACATTTAAGGATCGCATCAGTCAGGAAGGCTTTAGACAAAAGGTGAATGATCATTTCTACCTGCAGTAATTGGCTCCGACTTGATGTCACCTGTTGACACCTGCTCAGTTCCTCAGGCTGGCGGAATAGGAGAAGGTGGGCTGCAAAGCGGCTTGCAGGTGCAGAGATTTGTTTAGGATGTGTAGATTTGCCAGGGCTGTCACAGAGTTTGGCTCGACTGGATTAATTAATTTTGAGGTGCTTCAGGATGTTTCAGCTCTCACCCAAAAGACTTTACTCCTAACCGCTAACGGGGAGTCCCACGTATTTGACCCCTACTGGGGTTGTCCCCTTGGAGCTGGTCCTGGGAGTTTTCATGACTCATTGTAGACACGTGGTTAAGGTGCGAGTCTGGTTGGTTTGAGGAATCTGGTAGCTGATAGCTGGCACTTGGAAATAATTTCAGGTGGACACGGAGAGACCCAGGCGTTTAATCTCTAGTGTCAGCTGCTCTATCTATAGAGACGCCATCATTCAGCGTCTAGATTTGAAAAAGTTTTTTAGATGTGAGACGGGAAAACCCTGAATGATCGGGAACCTACAGACTTGTTTTAATAATTCAATTCAATTTTATTTATAAAGCGTCAAATCACAGCAGTCCTCTCATTGGAAGAGAGCCAGAGAGAACTGAACTCAACCATGCTAACCTTCCCTCCTTTGCTTTAGCTGGCACTGGGTCTATCACCAACCCTCAGTTTGTGTTCAGGAAGTGAAAAGCATGATCAGCTGATTTGGGGTCAGCTGATCGACTCGACTGTTGAATATTCTGGGTCTTGGGTTGCTTTCACAGAACGTTTTTGGTTGTCCAGTCAATGATGCTGGAAATCTGTTTGTCCCAGTAATAAACACCGGTGACTCCGCCCACACGTCACACTCGGCTGTGTGCAGTTTTCAAACCTGTGCCAAGCTGTTATCTGTATTTCAGTCACATATTTTACTATTTTAAATAAATTGTAGTCGTTTACAGAAGCAAAAGAACAAAAACTGCCCAAACACTCATGACCTGACCGTACACTCAAGAAAAGATCTTCAAATATGAGTCAAAGTGGTCTTATGTTGTAGAAATAATGCTCGATCATGTCTTTCCACAAGCTTCCTGTGCAAATGTCTAATTCTTTACAGACTTAAATCTGTGAGCAGATCACCCGACATGACTTTCACACGCTTGGCTCTAAACTGATGTAGAAATGCATGTTGCATTTGAGGTCTGCAGGAAATCTGAGACAGAGCTTCTGGTGCATTCACGAGTCACTCTGAAGAGTACAGTAACTAACTTCATTTTGTCTTTATTTAAATAAACAGAGCTGTACATGAACACAGTGGAGAAAGTGAACAGTAGAAAAGTGAAAACGTGTGCACAGAGTCCGAGCTGGAGTTTGTTTTTGGCGTTTTTAAATCTGCGTCGCTGGTTTACGGGATTAAACATGGCAGATTCAAACGTTCGCATCAGAGCGGTTTGTCTCTGTCCGCTGATCTTTACTCCGCCTTTCATGAATCGCTCGTGTGGTGCAAACCTGTGAGCACTTTTTAAACATCCAAACCTCTGAAGGCACATTCCCGTCAGCGCCTCCATACGAGACCGAGACTCCTCCCCGATTCGAGTACCGACCCGCTCGTTTAGCAGCGGCGGTTTAATTTCTCGACTTCCTCTGAGTGTCACTTAACGTCTTCAACATTAAGGTCAAGGTCAAGGTCAAGGTCAGATTTATTTATATTTATATTTATTTATATAGCACATTTCCAAAGTGCTTAACAATAACAATAAAACTACAGTGTAATACAATAAATAATAAAACATTTCTTCTTCTGTGACGGAGGCCTCAGGAGAGAGTCGTGACAAAAGAAGGACACACAAAGTGCGGGGTCTTGGGAGTCAGCTGATCCACGGCGCCGCCCTCAGGGCGAGTCGTCGAGCGGCAACATGAGCAGCTGCAGCTCTTTGAAGGTGCTGCCGTGACGACCGACCTGCGTCGCCTTGTTCTTCACGATGTTGCTCAGGTTCTTCAGCTGCTCGCAGCACACTCGGCACTTCTGGTGTCTGGAAGCACAAAAACATCAGACGTTGGCGAGTCTGTCCGATTAAAATGGTTTTCCTTCAGTGATTGAACAAACCGCCACTGATGATGTGTTGCTATGAATTATGGGACATCTTTGCTCCAGTGTCTCGTCTGATTTACATCATCTCTGCACAAACCTTTATAAGAGAAACTGACTGTCGCTGGTTACAGTTCAATTCATTTTATTATGAAGGTTCCTGTCGTCTGAGTACTACAACCAAAGGTGGTTTAATGTTTCCTTTTTTACCTCCCTTGGAGGAGGAGACACTGAAGCATCCTTCATTCACAACAAATGCAGTGAGGCGCAGAATGAGTGCTGCCCCACCGCACTAACATGCTGCTCTCTCTGAAGCTCATCTCAGGAATAACGTCCGTTAACCTCAGCAGCCTGTGTTGCTGTTGGCGAGGACGCAGGCCCTCGCCAACAGCACAAAGGTGACACCTGCTGGACAAACAAACCTACTACAGTCACTAAAATACAGCTGTGGCTCCTGCAGATGCAGAGTGCAAAGAGGAGACCTGGAAGGGAAAAGCAGCCGGCTGAGGAGCGATTACAGCAGGAATCAAGTCTCTGGGTTCGAACACGTGTCAGACATCTTTAAAAACGTCCCACACAGAACGAGAGGTGGAGTCAGCCGAGGTTTGGGGCATTTCCTCCTCAGAGTAATCTGAGTAATCAGCAGATTGATTGACGGTGCTGCTAAATCAGTCAAGCAGCTGTTGGACAGATGTGAGACTCACCGCTCCTCTCGTGTGATGTCGACCCCGACGGACGGCGTGGCCTTTAGAGTGTCCGAGATCAGCGTCCAGAAGTGCTTCATGACGAGTTTCAGAGACGTGCAGCCGGTCTGTATGTAGCTGAGGAAACGCACAGAGAAGGAAGCTGATTGGATGATCGAATTACACGACATACCGACACACTGACGGCATCGGGGCAGGTTCAGGTTCAGGACGGGAGGAAGCGGAGATCTGCTCCACCTCCTGACAATCAAAGTACTCCGGGTGACCTCAGGTTACCAAACAGGAAGTGATCTTTCTTTTTACGTAAAATCCGAATTAGAGTTTTAAATTCACTTTGAGAAGACGAAATCATCTCTGATGCAACCCGAGCTGCCTCCCGGCAGTTCGTCTGAAGCATCATCAGAACTCATTTCTCTCGTTGTAATGGTGAAACCCACAAAGTCATCCGTCACACTTGATGAAAACGCCCACAAAGATGCTGACGTTGTTTTAAAACGTACCCTCTGCCGCTGAACGCTCGCGCGCCATCTCTGGACAACAGAAACTTTACCTCTGAGCCGCTCACCTCTCGTACTTGCTCTGCAGCAGTTTGTCGAGCTGAGGAAGGACGACCATGCACACGTCCAGCTTCCACAGAGATCTGGAACAGCAGCGCAACATCTGGTTTTATACGTTCATAAAGGTCAGCAACCCGCAAACAACTGCAGGTCAAACTCTTCAAAATGAAACTTAGAAGACAGATGCAATCAAATAAACAAAAACTTTTCAGTGATTGGAAACAGAACAGACTGAAAATAATAATAATAATAAAGCTGCGTAGAACGATTCGTCTGTCATCAATCGTCAGCTTCTGTCACTGTTTTTAGATTTTTTGGGTTAAACTAACAAAGAAAGGTTTTGTTTTTGAACTCCAGTGTAAATAAAGGTTTGTACTTGTATAAAATCAGAATTGTGTGTGTGTGTGTGTGTGTGTGTGTGTGTGTGTGTCTCCACGCGTGTGTGTGACATCTTTGTCAGGACAGGAAATTGGCATGCTACTATAATTGTGGGGACAAAATGGCCTATTGTTGCAGAATAAGCAGATTTCTTTGTGTCTTTAATTAAACAAGCGGCGCACAACTTTAGGCTCTACAGCATAGGTGTCAAACTCTGGCCCGTGGGCCAAATTTGGCCCACAGACTAATTACATTTGGCCCGCGAAGCCATACCAAATTACTATCAGAGCTGGCCTACTGGTATTATACAGCTAATATATATATTGTTTAGTATTAAGCTTTGCTTGTTCCATATTCAGTTTTTCAGCAAAACTTGTTTGAGTCCATAAGAAAAGATTCATTCTTATATCTGGAGGAAGATTTTTTTTTTTCAATAAATATTAACGTTAGCCCGCGACTTTGTTCCAGTTTTGAATTTTGGCCCACTGTGTATCTGAGTTGGACACCCCTGCTCTACAGTAATTAGTCATTTAACTTGACTGGATAGATGTGTGAAACTCTCCTCCCTGAGGAGCAGCCAAGCCAAGGTGTGACTTAGGGTTCTCACAAAGATGTAGAAACGGGTTTGTGTGTGTGAGTGTGTACCTGTTTAGACAGCTTTGTAGGACCGAAACTTGAAATGTTACTATACTTGTGGGGACCAACAGTCACCTGTGAGGACAAAGTGCCTGTCCCCACGAGCTTGAATGCATTATTGAGGCTCAAATCCTCAGGGTTACGAGTAGGCGTTCATTTTTCATGGTTC